>NC_132846.1:72416273-72718148 GCF_048164855.1 Canis lupus baileyi | reverse complement strand
CGAGGAATGTGCAGTTGTCTTACACAGCCTTGCTGTTATCTCCTTCACTGTCTACTGGAGGTACCATCATCGTGGGGTGCCCAGAGGCTGACATGGACATCGACTTCTGATGTCTCAGCCGACAGGTGGAAGATGTGGCACAAACTGAGGCAGGGCTAGCTGCATAAGCGAACAGTTCTGTCAGGCTGGGAGGGGGTTTGGGTTCAGGCAGAGGCAGAAACAACAATATGATGGCGCAGTGACAAAAAGAGCGACCTGCTATTTAAAGCACATACCTTCCTCCCCAAACCATCTCATTTTTGCCTTAGAACAAAAATCTCTTAACCTTGTTTTGGGGATTCTGTAGCAATTACTAACCTGTAGCTGCTTTTTTTTCCAAACAGTATAAGATTTATTAGCTTTAAAGAAGAAAAATGACATCTTACTTGTTTGAATATTTATGTGAGGGGGCAATGTCTTCTAAGCTGTGTACAAAACAAAGCCTTTCCCGAAAGAGATGTCTCCGTTCAAACTGAAGTGGTCGAGTGAATCTATAACATGAGCACACCGTGCTTTCAACCTGTTCCCCAAGCACACAGACATATTTTAAATGGACTAGTAAAATAACAGGTATAGTAACTAGGTACTATTTATCAAAGTTCCTATGCTGTGTAAAGATAGATGAGAATCTTCCTATGCAAAGGACATTCACTTTATAAACAAGTCAAAATTCCTAAGGGATCAACACAGCCCCTTTTTTCAAGGCAGAAACTAGTAAGAGTAATTAACTGCTCACAGAGAAAAAGACTGATAGAACCCTCACCAGGACCACACTGTTCCTTAACTCCAGTTCAGTCATCCTGCCCCTGGAGTTCCAAAGAGGCAGTTTTTCTCCTTTGAGGTGAGAGGGATTCAGAACTCTGATCCTGCACACCAGTCTGCACACCCTCCCCAACTCTATCCCAGGGTCTCTCCACAGAGGGTCTTTCCTCCTCTCCCACATAGGCCTATACCATAGCATCTATCTTCATTGGTCTTCTGGCCTTCACTGCACACTTTCCAAACTGTCCACCATACAGATGTGAACTTCCCCAAAACAAACATGACTTGGTCACTCATCTGCTTATAGCCTTTCAAAAGCACGCTGAGTCTTCAGGGCCAAGTTCAAATCCCTCACCCTGGCATCCCAGTTGCACCCTTAGGCACCCACAGCCCAGGCCTACCTTCTACTGTTACCTCTGGGGACATGACTTTTGGGAGATCCTATGATACGCAATCCTTTGGTCATACATCAGGTCAAATGACTTTCACAGGAACTATTATCTGTGCCTGGAGAGCAGGCATCTTCTATTTTCATCACAACTTAACCCAGAGGTCACCCTTCTGCATGACGACTTCCCTGGTATCCTCTCTCATCAGCAGCTTATTATCCCCTTTTGTATTATATGCAACTGCTACTACACACCATTTTTATCAAGGGTATCACAGTAACCCTTTCCTGCTTGAGTGTCCCAAAGCATGGTGCTTAAAAAATGCTCTCCTAACTGAAAAGGTAAATTAATGAAATGAATCACTGGAGTTCTGACAGTCCTGATATGTGGGACAGAGGTGTCTATAATACACTGTTCAAGATCTGTTTGTATCTGTATCTTTGAGAATTTTGTCCTCTGATTTGGGAGAATGGCTCTAATATAGTCACAGAAAAATTGGAAACAAATGCCTATTTATAAAGATAAAAATAGACTGTGTTTTTGCCACTTGGCATCAACTCTTTACCTTGGAGTAATGACACCTGAATTCTGCTATGAGGGAAACAAGTTCCTCGGCTCTGGATGTCATGGACTCTACTCCAGAATTTCCCAGCCACTCTGGCCAGTGACAGACTTAGAGATGAGCACATGGCCGAAACTATACCAGCCTGAACCCAGAGATAGCCCCAGGGCTTCTGTCTGAAGAAAGCTGAGTGTGGGAAGATGCCAAATCTAATGCTGCTGAGCCCAACCAGGGAATCACTATAGAGGAAGTAGAATTGGGAGATGGACCTGATTCTATTCCTGCACTTTTTTGGTTATAGGAACTCAAAAATAATTTTTAAAAAAAGATCTTATTTACTTGAGAGAGAGAGAGAACGAACAAGCAGGGGGAGCAGCAGAGAGGGAGCAGGGAGCCCAAAATGGGGCTCGATCCCAGGACCCCGGGATCAAGACCTGAGCTGAAGAGAGATGTTTAACTGACTGAGCCACTCAGATGCCCCAAAGATACACTTAAAAAAAAGATTTATGTATTTATTTGAGATAGAGAGGGAGACAGTGTGCACACATGGGGAGAGGGCAGAAGGAGAGAGAGAGAATTTCTAGCAGACTCCCCATTGAATGCAGAGCCTGATGCAGGGTTCAATCTCACAACCCTGAGATCATAACCTGAGCCAAAAGCAAGAGTCAGTACTCAACTGACTGAGCCACACAGGTACCCCAAAGATGCCTTTTTTATTTTATTTTTTTAAAGATTTACTTATTTATTCATGAGACGGAGAGAGAGAGAGAGAGAGAGAGAGAGAGAGAGAGAGAAGAAGAAGCAGGCTCCTTGCAGGGAGCCCAAAGCAGGAATCGATCCCGGATCCCAGGATCATGACCTGAGTTGAAGGCAGGTGCCCAACCACTGAGCCACCCAGGCGTCCCATAACGATGATCTTTTTAATTTAAGCTTGTTTGGACTGGGTTTCTGTCACCTGCAACACAAGTCCTAACTGATTCAACTTTTTAATTTTTTTAGATTTTATATATTTGTCAGAGAGACAGAGAGGGAACAATCATAAACAGAGGCAGTGGCAAACAGAGGGAGAGGGAGAAGTAGGAGCAGGCTCCCTTTGGAGCAGGGAGCCTGATGTGGGGCTCGATCCAGGACCCTGGGATCATGCCCCGAGCCCAAGGCAGATGCTTCACCAACTGAGCCACCCAGGTGTCCCTAAACTCCTTTTAAAGATTAGTCAAGTGTAGTAGTGAGAAGCAGGGGGAAAATACCAGAACAAGCAGTGGTTTAACTAACTGAAGAAATGCTTGCTCGTCTATCTCATATATACAAACATAAAAACATACATACATATGCATACAACTTTATTTTTTAACAAGTTACAGATAAATACAATTGTCTTTTGTGCTCTCTATTCAAGGCAGGTCAAGGGTCAACATACTTTTTTTTTTTTTTTAAGATTTATTTATTTATTTATTCAGAGAGAGAGAGAGAGAGAGAGAGCGAGGCAGAGACACAGACAGAGGGAGAAGCAGGCTCCCTGCAGGAAGCCCGACGTGGGACTCAATCCCGGGTCTCCAGGATCACACCCTGGGCCACAGGGGGCACTAAACTGCTGCGCCACCAGGGCTGCCCAAGGGTCAACATACTTGAAGTCTCTGCCCAGCTGCTACCTTTTCTTGCTCAAATTAGGAGCTAGGATTATTGGGTGCATTAAAAGCAAGGGAAGAAGGGAAGATGGGGTTGTCTGGCTTCTTCCCTGGAGAATAGGAATGATCTCAAAGACTGAAGAAGGAAAGGGCTTTTTAGTCAGTATACAGAGCAAGAAGTTGCTTGATCTATTCCCCCCGAGGCACACGGCTCATTGGTTGGACCACGTAGGTAAGATCTACAAGGCATATAAGCATGGCAAGACCAGACAATCTGCAGCAAAAAGGTGACCCTCCTCAAACTTATAAACATTTATGAAAAGGAAGTAATAAATTGGTATTTTCATTATAAATTAAATTTTTTGACACATTAATCTTAAAGGTAATTAAATGAATCATTTTACACATTTAAACCCTATCACATCATGAATTTCAGAAAGCAAGCAACAAAACAGATGTGAGGGACGCCTGGGTGGCTCAGTGGTTGAGCATCTTTGCTTGGGGCGTGATCTCAGAGTCCCGGGATTGAGTCCACCACTGGGTTCCCTACGAGGAATCTGCTTCTCTCTCCCTCTCTACCTGTGTCTCTACCTTTCTCATGAATAAATAAATCTCAACAAAACAAAACAAGACACAGATATGAAATATAACCACCATTTTTAACACTTATCTGGTGGTAAATTTTTGTCCAGTTTTCACAGCAATCAACTTGATGACCTTTTAGAATATATAGCCTCATGTGATATTGGGGTTGTCTGTTGCAAACAATTTTTGAGACTTGTACAAATTTGAAATTCAACAGACATTTAGTGAGTTTATGGTTTCCTAAATCAAGACTATAAGCCTACCGCAGAAATCAAAAAACCCCACATGTGACTGGGCAAATGCAGAATTAAAAATATAACCTAAAAGATACATGTGGGAACTTTCTCTCCTGAATCCCTGTGCCTTGATACAGGACGAATGGATAAAAGGATAAAATAATAGAGCCATTTTACAATTTTAAAACTTTACCTAGAATATCAAATACCTAAAACTTCTTTGAAAATATTCTGTTGTGGGACTCCTGGGTGGATCAGCAGTTGAGCATCTGCCTTTGGCTCAGGGTGCGATCCTGGGGTCCTGGGATCGAGTCCCACATCAGGCTCCTTGCATGGAGCCTGCCTCTCCCTCTGCCTGCGTCTCTGCCTCTTTTGTGTCTCTCTCATGAATAAATAAAAAATCTTCAAAAAAAATTCTGTTGTGCATTATTATAACTGTATCACACTACTTCTTTGGGGGCCCTGAAATGAATACATGTTGAATAGTCTCCTATACATTTCTCATATGTAAGAGCAGGATACAGAGTCCATGTTATGTGTGTAGGTTACCAAATTAATTAAGTTGAGAAATCAGTGTAAATTAAGAAAATTCCTGATATTCATATCTGAATGGTCTGTCATAAATACTTTCATAAGCTAGTATACGTTGAGCACTATGTGCCTGCCTCTGTGCTAAGTTATTCAAGACTCATTGTAAGAACCTACATGACTGACAGAATCATACAACTAAAGATGTGGTTACATTTTCTCACTCTTTTTTTATACTGACTGTTCATCGTCGCTGGAACTAGGCCACTGACAGAGTCTGACATCAGAAGGGAGAATAATTACAGAGAATAATTACATCAGGAGACATAGCAGAAAATAAGCAGGACTTCGGTATACCTGGTGTCAAAACAATGGTCTAAGAAAACAGCTCACATATGCTCAAGCCAAAGCAAATGTCTGCCAAATCCTGTAATTTGTCCTTTAAACAACAAGGACTTCTTTATTTTCATACAGCAAGGCTGATAAAACAGAAAGAATGCACTGGTAAGAATCAATCCATAAAATTAATTTTAAAATGAAACAATGATGACATTATCAATGGGGAGAATTTAAAACATTACCCCATGCTCAAGGCAGGATTTAAAAGATAGCTGGAAAAGAGCTTGTTTAGGACATGTACAGCCTTTGGTTTAAACTTGCACAGCCTTTACTAGCTATGATCATGCTCATGTTAGAATTCTATAAACATAAACGTATATGAGAAAAAAAAGTCCCACATATTCATGGTCAAAAATGAAAATGAACATAATTCCTTCAGAAGTTAACAGGGATCCAGGCACCCTGTAGCACCTGCCAATATTTTACTCTAGGAGTCAGAGACCTATATGGGAAGAGAAGAAAGTAACTTTCTGCCTAAGAAGTCCTCTGTGCCCAAAGAAGGTGTAGTGCATCTAATTTATGACTCAGCATCTACTTTAAGGGTGAGAAAGTTGTCATATTTACTGTCCTAAATGAAAGTAAAAAATAGGACTAGTTTGGCACTCACACCTCCAATAATTTTCCACAGTTTTTCAATGAATTTGTATGATAGAAAAAGAAAATCTAAATGTTACACAAAATTTGGGCCCTGTCTTGTGTAGTTTGATGTTGAGACTACTGGTCTAAAGATAAGAACAAGACTTTCAAAAGCAAAGCATTTGCTTATTTAAAAAATGTATTTACTTGACAGAGAGAGAAGAAAAGAGAGCTCACAAGCAGGGGGAGCAACAGAGGGAAGGGGAGAAGCAGGGAGCCTGATGTGGGACTCGATCCCAGGACCCTGGGATCATGACCTGAGTTGAAGGCAGATGTTTAACTGACTGAGCCACCCAGGCGTCCCAGAAGCAAAGCATTTAAATGACTGAAACTAACAGAAGCAATGAGGCCTAGCTTGGGATAAGAAAGAGAACCCCAACAGGGAAGGTGTCTGCAGAGAGGACACACACAGGCAATTACTCCAAAGTACTTAGAGAATTCTTCAAACTATTTTTCCAAAGAGTGAAATCGAATATTGCAGGAAGGGAGAGTTAGAAGAGCATGTGCATACACATGAACACAAGGAAAGGAGCAGAGATTAGATCCTTTTTTTTTTTTTTTTTTAAGATTTTATTTATTTATCCATGACAGACACAGAGAGATGCAGAGACACAGGCAGAGGGAGAAGCAGGCTCCATGCAGGGAGCCCGATGTGGGACTTAATCCTGGGTCATGCCCTGGGCTGAAGGCGACGCTAAACCGCTGAGCCACCTGGGCTTTCCAGATCCTGGTCCAACAGCCTTTATTTTATTTTATTTTTTTTATTTTAAAGATTTTATTTATTTATTCATGATAGACATAGAGAGAGAGAGAGAGGCAGAGACATAGGCAGAGGCAGAAGCAGGCTCCACGCAGGGAGCCTGATGTGGGACTTGATCCCGGGACTCCAGGATCGCGCCCTGGGCCAAAGGCAGGCACCAAACTGCTGAGCCACCCAGGGATCCCCCTAACAGCCTTTTAAAGTCTGACTCTGTACTTAAGAGGATTGTATTTCCTAAAGGTCAAAAATAACCTGACAATAGTTTAGTAAATTAGAAGAATTTGCAAACAGAAGAAGAGTCATGAAACAACATTTACATTGGAAACTTTTTTTCTTTTTTAAGATTTAATTTATTTATTCATGAGAGATACAGAGAGAGAGGCAGAGACACAGGCAGAGGGAGAAGCAGGCTCCATGCAGGGAGCCCGATGTGGGACTTGATCCTGGGACGCTGGGGTCACGCCCTGGGCCAAAGGCAGAGGTTTAACCACTGAGCCACCAGGCACGCCAATATTGGAAACTTCTAATTGTCTTCTAGTGATATATATACACTATTAAATAACTTTGAACTAGAAGAAATTTGATATATTTGATACTGTAATAAAAGAAAAAAGAAACTTTACCAGAAAATAGACTACTATTAAAAAAATAAATATATCAGTCATTATTTGTACGCTATCTAGGAGTTGCCATACCATATTCAAGTTATTAACAGTTTTTAATCATAAGGAAAATACAATGTTAAAACAAGTACACATAGGAATCAGAAAAGAGAATACTGGAAGGTAAATATGTTTTAAAAGGCACTGAGTCATCAACACAATCTCATACAACAAGATTTTGGCTTCATGTCAATTCAAAGTTAAGTGGTCTGTGGAAGACGGAAACGATAAACAGCCTGGTTTTGAGGATGAAAGAGAAAAGAAGAATCTTTGCTTATAAGGCTGTCACAGAAGTTAGTGATCAAACATTTGACTAATGAGATCTAAAGGGAACAGAAACCATACAATGCATTTTCAGAAAGTAAATGTCAGAAAAAAAGAAAGAAACCATTTTGATGCAGACATGGGACTGTGACGAGACCAGACAATGTTCAAGTTAGGAGGCCAGTGGACAATGAAAGATGACGGTAATTTAGTTTATGGATTTCTATTCCAGAAATTTACTTGCTCATTGTGGCTTTACCTCACCCTTCCGAATTTATACACTACTCTTACGAAAAGAAAAAAGGAAAATCCACGGTTGCCTGAGAAATTTGTTCCATAGAGAATATATCTAACTACTCCACCAATCCCAACCTTTCTTCTCCCCCTGCAAACTACGGTCTTTGGCCCTACTTAATCCCACTTTTCCTACTCAACTTATCCACTTGGCCCCTTTGGTAAACTGCTGGCTTGTTACCAAAGGCTCACTCACCCTGCTCACATTGTCCTCCAGAGGCTTGGCTCCTTGGGCTCCACATTCTTATCCCTCCCCACTTTACCCTTTGTTCAACTTATTAATGTACACAAAATAATATCTACTTCCCCATTTGCTACTCTACAATTACACCACAGCTTAAGACGTGTCTCCTGTGGGAAAGCTCCCTGATTTAACTGAAACCTTTCAACCATCACACACATAGCCTGCCAGGAAGATAAGCTCTGGATAATGAGAGGAATTTAAATTCCAGTATATCACTAAAAATTTGCATTTAAATTTAACTTACCGTGAAAGAATACTTACCATTATTATCTGAATTTTGATTGTAAAAACTGAGAAGTAAACAACATGCTTCCATTTTGGGGGGAAAAAAAAACAAATTTTCTTGCAAACAGGTAAGATTTCATACCTGTTTTCTTTCCCATTCTGAATTACTGAATGTCTATCAGCTGTAGTTCTTTCACTGCAAACGTAAGTATTTCGCCGTGTCATTCCACCAGATGCTGTATTAGTCTATTAAAAAAAAGGGGGTGGAGAGTTTTTGTCTTAAACTATGTAGTAATAAGGAAAGTACAATGAGAAAAAAAGTTCATCTAAATACACATGAATACTGTAGTCTTTGAAAAACTGACACTAAGCTATCTGTAGTACTGGCTAAAAAATCACAAAAGGTGGTGGAGGTAACAGCCTCTGCCCTGTCTCTCCTGGCAGAAAGAATGAAACCTGGCTATGGTAGAATGACTCTAAAAAGCCGGCTATAATAATCCATAAAGTAATAACTCATAGATTACTTAAAACAAGATAAAGATCCACTGTTATTAAAAGCTGATGCTTTTAAAATAAAAAAAAATTTTAAAGAGTTTAGTTTATTCATGAAAGACACAGAGAGAGAGAGAGAGAGAGAGAGTTAGAGACATAGGCAGAGGGAGAAGCAGGCTCCCTGCAAGAAGCCTGATGCAGGGGATCCCTGGGTGGCGCAGCAGTTTGGCGCCTGCCTTTGGCCCAGGGCACGATCCTGGAGACCCGGGATCGAATCCCACATCGGGCTCCCGGTGCATGGAGCCTGCTTCTCCCTCTGCCTGTGTCTCTGCCTCTCTCTCTCTCTCTGTGTGACTATGATTAAAAAAAAAAAAAAAAAGAAGAAGCCTGATGCAGGACTTGATCCCGGATCCTGGGATCACGCCCTGAGCAGAAGGCAGACACTCAACCACTGAGCCACCCAGGCGTCCCTAAAATAAAGATTATTATTTTTTTTATTTATTATTTAAGATTTTATTTATTTATTCATGAGAGACAGAGAGAGAGAGAGAGAGAGAGAGAGGCAGAGGCAGAGGCAGAGGCAGAGGCAGAGGCAGAGGGAGAAGCAGGCTCCATGCAGGCAGCCCGATGCAGGACCCGATCCCGGGCCTATAGGATCATGCTCGGGGTTGAAGGCAGATGCTCAACCGCTGAGCCACCCAGGTGTCCCACCTAAAATAAAAATTAAAAAAGATCAGGGACGCTTGGGTGGTTTAGCGCTTGAGCGCCTGCCTTCGGCCCAGGGTATAATCCGGGAGTCCCAGGATCGGGTCCCCCATCGGGCTGCCTGCATGGAGCCTGCTTCTCCCTCTGCCTCTGTCTCTGCCTCTCTCTCTCTCTGTGTCTCTCATGAATAAGTAAATAAAATCTAAAAACAACGACAACAACAAAAAAAACAACTCTGTGTAATTTTCTATGGGGACTTGTGTTTTCATTTCTTTTGGATACATACCTAGGGATGAAATTGCTAGCTCATATGATAATTCAATGATTAATGTTTTGAGGCACTGCCAAACTTTCCCACACTGACTATACCATTTCCCATTCCTACCATATTTGAGAGTCCCTGTTTCTCCACATCCTTGCCAACATTTGTTATTTTCTGGTTTTTACTATAGCTCCTAGTGGGCATAAAATGGTAGCTCATCATGGCTTTGATTTTTATATATATATTTTAAAGATTTTATTTATTTATTCGAGAGAGAGAGAGAGAAGCAGAGACATAGGCAGAGGGAGTAGCAGGCTCCACACAAGGAGCCTGATGTGGGACTCAATCCCGGGACTCCGGGATCATGCCCTGTGCCAAAGACAGCCACTCAACCACTGAGCCACCCAGGCGTCCCTATTTAGCACATACATACATACATACATACATACATTTATTTATTTAAGATTTTATTTATATATTCATGACAGACACAGAGAGGCAGAGACACAGGCAGAGGGAGAAGCAGGCTCTGTGCAGGGAGCCTAATGTGGGACTCAATCCCAGGACTCCAGGATCACGCCCCGGGCCGAAGGCAGGCACCAAACCACTGGGCCATTCAGGGATCCCCCTATTTATTTAACACATCTTTAAACCGGACTGTTCGTAATTTTGTGGTTGAGTTGTAAGGGTTCTTTATATATTCTGGATGTTAAAACTTTACCAAATACATGATTTGAAAATATTTTCTCCTGTTCTGTAGGTTCTCTCTTTTTATATTCTTGGTAATATCCTTCGATGCACAAAAGTATCTAATTTTGATGTAGTGCAGTTTATCTTTTTTTCTTTTTGTTTTTCATGCTTTGGTGCCTTTTTTTTTTTTAAAGATTTTTTATTCATGAGAGAGATAGAGAGAGGGGCAGGGACACAGACAGAGAAGCAGGCTTCCTGCCAGGAACCCGGTGTGTGACTCCATACTGGAACTCCAGGATCATGTCCTGAGCTGAAGGCAAGACACTCAACCACTGAGCCACCCAGGCGTCCTGGTGTCATATTTCTGAATATGTGTAATGCAGGTTGTTCAGACTTAACCCGTGTCTTTTCTAATAGTTTTATAGTTTTAATTCTTAGGTTTAGATTTTTGTTTTTCATTTTAATTATTTTTTATTTGTATATTTACCTTGTATTTCTTTTTTTTTTTTTTTAAATGATAGTCACACACACAGAGAGAGAGAGAGAGAGAGAGAGAGGCAGAGACACAGGCAGAGGGAGAAGCAGGCTCCATGCACCGGGAGCCTGACGTGGGATTTGATCCCGGGTCCCCAGGATCGCGCCCTGGGCCAAAGGCACGCGCTAAACTGCTGCGCCACCCAGGGATCCTCTTACCTTGTATTTCTAATCCTTTTTTAAAAAAAAATTTTTAGGGGCAGCCCAGGTGGCTCAGTGGTTTGGCGCCGCCTTTAGCCCAGGGTGTGCCTTCTGGGCCGAAGGCAGACACTAAACCACTGAGCCACCCAGGGATCCCCTAAGAACAATTTTTAAACAAAGAAAAGCAGCCACTTTAATAAAACATGAGTAGACCATGTATAGGGAAATTCAAAATAGATGGAAGAAAATTTTAATAATGTTATTTTTCTAAGTAATCAGACATGGGTGACTGATAACGTTTGGGTTATATCTTCAAAAGGGAGATGTGTACATGAGTAGAATAACAAGGACAGAAAGCCAAGAAGGCATAGGAGATGGTCTTACCTTCCTCTCACAACTGTCAACAAAAGCTGGGGGCTGAACTTAAATTGTAGGGCTGTGATGTGACAACCTAAGTTTATGGCATTAAGAAGCCAAAATAAAAAATCTTCATACAGGGATTATACTCTGATAAAACACAAGGTCAGAGGATGGAGCAGACAAACCCCTTTGGGTTTATGAGGTCCTATCCCCAGAGCTGCACAAATAAAAACCTCCCAGGGTGCTCCTGGGTGGCTCAGCAGTTTAGCATGTCTTCAGCCCAGGGCGTGATCCTGGAGACCCGGGATGGAGTCCCACATCAGGCTCTCTGTGGGGAGCCTGCTTCTCCCTCTGCCTGTGTCTCTGCCTGCCTCTCTCTCTCTCATGAATAAATACAACCTTCAAAAAATAAAAAAATAAAAGCCTCCCAAAAAGGGCAGGAGAGCTTCTCCAGTCTCTAAATTGGGTTGAGGTAGAGGGAGGGCTGTGTCATGTTAACTTTGTAGGAAAAAAGTGTGATTACAGAATATTCCTAAAATTGCATGTTCTCTGCAAATACTATCTTAAATTATTTCAAGAGTGCTAAGAATAATTACTATATTAGGTCAAATAGAGCATATTTCAATTCACAGAAGTTCCTGAAACCAAGTAGACTGAATTTACTTTCAGAAATACTACCTACTTAAGGGAGAGATTTGTTAAGGATAGAGATTAAGAGATGTATACAGATCAGCAGTATAATTTTAGGCAATTACCTAACTTTTTTTCATTTTCTCTAACTTAAAATTTAGCTAATACACGCAAAGCACTTAGCACAGTCCCTGGCACACAGTAAGGACTCAGTCCAAAGTTCTTTATCGTAAGAACCCTCTGAAGATGCACACCACATCCCAGGCCCTCCGGCAATCAGACCTCCCAGTATCCTACATAGACTCTGTTAGGCTTCTGTCTGCACTGTTAACATTCAGCTTTACTTCCTGTTAGGCTATGAGGTATTTCAATTTCTCAGCATCTGATAAAACCTAAAGCTCAGCAGATGTTTGAAAGATCTGAACACTCATCTAGTGGGATGGGGCTCAGCAAGAAACAACTTCAAAACAGATATTGAAGGGGATCTCTATAGGTTGAGACTGGGCATGGTGGCCTAGTGGGGACAGCACTGCAGGTGGATAAGAACAAAGGAACAAAACATCCAGGCCACTGCAATCCTATAGCGTTAGGAATGCTCTATAGTTTAACAATACTTACACTAGGGACAGTAGAGCTTTTCTTGCGTTCAGGAATATCAGCCTTATTGGGATTACTTGCATTCCCAAGCATGGGGCTGGCTGGAGCAATTCCCTTTCCTCCAACAGCACTTCCACTTGATTTCCGAGAAGGAATTCCATCTTCTTTGAGGTCACTATCTGCAGTGCTGGTCTGACTCCTTTTCGGATATGCCACAACTGAAGGAATAGCTGGTCCAGCTAAAATAAAGAGTTTACTTTTTAAAAGTCAGAATATAGTTTTATATTTTATTCTGTGAAAATAAATACATTTTATATGATCCAAGATTGCTATCACTAAGAAAATACAAGACAGTAAAACACTGTAAAATGTCTCCCTATGCAATGAGTTCAATTGTGAAATTTCACTTACTTGTCCCTTTTTACTTGTTTTTATTTTTCTTTTAAGATTTTATTTAAAATAAAATGTCTATTTGTCTTTATTTATCTATGAGAGACACAGAGGGAAAAGAAGAGACAGAGGCAGAGGGAGAAGCAGGCTCCCTGTGGGGAGTCCTATGCGGGACTTGATCTCAGGACCCTGGGATCATGACCTGAGCCAAAAATTGATGTTCATCCAGTGAGCCACCCACGTGCCCCTCTTTCTACTTAAAGTTTTATGTTTTGTTTTTTATTTACTTTTATTTTTTTAAATATTTTATTTATTTATTCATAGAGACACACAGAGAGAGCGAGAGGCAGAGACACAGGCAGAGGGAGAAGCAGGCTCCATGCAGAGAGCCTGACATGGGACTCGATCCAGGATCTCCAGGATCACACCCTGGGCTGCAGGCGGCGCTAAACCGCTGTGTCACCAGGGCTGCCCTTGTTTTGTTTAGGGTTAGGGTTAGGGTTAGGGTCCCCCACTCAGCATAGTTCCCTTGAGATCTATACAAATAGTTGCACCTATCAATACTTTTTTCCTTTTTATTGTTGAGTAGTGTTCCATGGTGTAGCTGTCTCACATAGAAATGGGATTTTTAAAAAGATTGATTTTATTTATTTATTTATTTATTTATTTATTTATTTATTTATTTATTTATTTATTTATTTATTTATTTATTTATTTATGATAGAGAAAGAGGCAGAGACACAGGAGGAGGAAGAAGCAGGCTCCATGCCAGGAGCCTGATGTGGGACTTGATCCCGGGACTCCAGGATCGCGCCCTGGGCCAAAGGCAGGCGCTAAACCGCTGAGCCACCCAGGGATCCCCAGAAATGGGATTTTTATGTAAACTTGGTAAATATGTCTTTTCTTCCATGGTTGTTAGTTTTTGGGGTTACAGTCAGAACAACCCTCACCAATCCAGGTTGTAAAGAAAAAGTAAATTATTTCATGTGTCAATATTTCCATATTGTTTATATTTATATCTTCATTTCAAATGGAATCCACCCTTAAGATGTGAGAAATGGATGCAAATATTTTTTTTCTGATAACTGCCATATGCCCCAATACCATGTATTTTATTTTTTTAAAGATTTTATTTATTTATTCATGAGAGACAGAGAAAGAGAGAGAGAGAGAGAGAGAAAGAGAGAGAGAGAGAGAGAGAGGCAGAGACATGGCAGAGGGAGAAGCAGACTCCATGCAGGGAGCTGATGGATGTGGGACCCGATCCCGGGATTCCAGGATCATGCCCTGGGCTGAAGGCAGGTGCTCAACCGCTGAGCCACCCAGGCATCCCCCAATACCATTTATTAATAAACCAGTGATTCTTTACTTTTTTTTTTTTTTACAAGACAAAAGAACTCTTTGAAAATCTAATGAAGATCACCCTTCCTAGAAAAATATGTACATAGGGGGTTCAACTCATGGGGCTCAAATTAAGAACCAACGAAAAAACTTTTAAGTTGTGATTCTACAGAAGCAGGCATATATTAACCTAGATTGGCATCTAGAAGTAGGAAACAAGGGGAGAGATGTGAAGAGGAGAAAGAATAAGCTAAAAGGTGGGCTGCAGGCTTGTTTACTTGGTATCATGTGGGTGTGCTTTATTTATTTTTTAAGATTTATTTATTTAATTCACGCGTCCCTAGTGGGTGTGCTTTAGACACTGTATTGTAAGGGCAACTTCTCCCTCTGCCTATGTCTCTGCTTCTCTCTGTGTGTCTCTCACGAATAAATAAATAAAATCTTAAATAAAAAAAAGACACCGTATTATAGAATCTATCCCATTTTTAGCACTTAAAAGAACACAGCCAGAGGCATAACCAATCTTTCTTTACTGACCACTGTCTTTATTAAAGAATAAAAAACAACACAGAATTGAGTCAGTGATTTTCTATATACGTGGATTTCCTGAAATATTCTTTTATGAACTTTTTTTTGTTTTTTAAAAGTAGGCTCCAGGGCAGCCTGGGTGGCTCAGCGGTTTAGCATCGCCTTCACCCAGGGCGTGATCCTGGAGACCCAGGATTCAGTCCCGCGTCAGGCTCCCTGTGTGGAGCCTGCTTCTCCCTCTGCCTGTGTCTCTGTGCCTCTCTCTCTCTCTCTCTCTCTCTCGGTCTCTCATAAATGGATAAATAGAGAAATCTTTGGGAGAAAAAAAAAAGTAGGCTCCACTCTCAACTTGGGGCTTAAACTCATGACCCTGAGATTCAGAGTCACATGTTCTACTGACTGAGCCAGCCAGATGCCCCTCTATTTTGCACTTTTTAATATTAGAGGCTCCAAGAAGGAAGGATCATTATTATTACAAAAAGACTACTCCATGAGGTAATCAATCAGCGTGTTAGTGGACAGAGCCACAGGACCTGGGGCCAGAAGTTCAGGGGTTCTGTCACAGGCGTTCCCTCTTCTAAGTAACCTTGGGAGATTTGGTAAGCTCTCTCAGCTTATTTCCTTATTGATAAAATGGAGGTTAAGTGAGTGTATGACACAATGTCTAAAGCTCTTCTCAACTCCAAAATTTTCTGAACTAAGGAAAAAAGGCATTACCAACTCAAAAGGAATATATGTGCTTAGAAAAGAACTAACTTATTTTTTTTTTAAAGATTTTATTTATTTATTCATGACAGAGAGGAAGAGAGAGAGAGAGAGAGAGGCAGAGGAAGAAGTAGGCTCCATGCAGGGAGCCTGATGTGGGACTCGATCCCGGGTCTCCAGGATCACACCCTGGGCTGAAGGCGGTGCTAAACTGCTGGGCCACTGGGGCTGCTCGAGAAGAATTAACTTATTAATATGGTCACTAGAGACAGGAGAAAACGCCAAAAAAAAAAAAAGAAAAAGAAAATAAGTTTTTTTCTTGCAAGAATTTAGGAATAATTCCCTTTAAATTGGGTGGTTTAGAGCAATCTGTAAGCATTTTGCTAAATGCCATATTGTCCAGAGGCACTGAAAACCCCTCCTTAACAATGAACTTGAACAAAAAGACAGAGACCCAGATCAACACCAGGTTTACAAATGTCATGTGTACAAATCTTAGTGTCAGAACAGTTCTCAGCTCTCCATTATATCCTAGAATAGCAGCCAGGCCGACAGTTTACTGACAGTATCAGTACAGTGTGCTACACCCGCCCAAACCACACAGACGTGGCAACAACAGGGAGAGAGATGGACACCAAGCAAAGTGTCATCACCAAGCAAAGCTGTCCACACCTGGAATGTTCTGTGCCAGTGTAAGTGCCAAATCTCAAGGTGAAAGAATGGAAGTGGATGATGTTCAGAAAAGAAAAAATGAGTGCTCCATGTGAGGATATATTTTTAGAAGTTAGGACCAGGCCAAGTAGTCTAGGTTCCTGATCTAGATTCCTGAATCAGAGAATGCTGGAATTAAGGAAATTAACATTCACAGGTTACAGGGGCACCTGGGTGGCTAAGTGGGTTAAGTGTCTGCCTTCAGCTCAGGTCATGATCCCAGGGTCCAAGGGTAGAGCCCCAAGTTGGGTTCCAAGCTGGGGAATCTGCTTCTCCCTCTGCCTCTTACCCTACTCCTTCTTTTTCTCTTGTATAAGTAAACAAAATCTTTTAAAAAAACAAAACCAAAAACCAAAAAACATTCACAGGTCACAGGCAAAGAAGTGTGCACGCATGTGCACACACACACACGCACACTAGTCTCTGGATCCCCACACACGGAGCTGCCTGGAAGGCAGAGTAACTGTTAAGTTTGGTAATCATATCCTTTAGGGTCTAAAGGCTCATAAAAGATTCACTGCTATGCTGAATATTTTAAGAGTGAGGGTGTTTTAGAAACACCAATGGCTAGAGTGAGGCTGAGAATGACCCAGGTCAAATATTTAAATCAAGTAAGGCAAAACTAGGGTACTATACATTCTCCACAGCTGGCCACCTGTAGCTACATAAATTTAGCTTAGGCAAAACTGAAAGCCATTTTCCCAGTTCAAGTGCTCAACAGCCACATGTGGCCACTGGACAGCATAAATCTAGAATACTTTCATTACTGCAGCAAGTGTTGGATAATGCTCAGGAAAATAAATCTGATGCAGAGATAAGGAAGAGTGGGAACAGAGAACCAGAGACTAAAGCAGGAGTCCCAGAGGAGTGAGTGTACTGAGGAGAATAGAGCCTTGAGATGATCATGCCATCACTGGCAGGGCTGGTAGGATAGAAATGTTCTGAAAGGAAATCAAGTCAGATTCCTATCCCAGTAGGCCTTAAGCAAAAGGTTGCTCCCAAAGTTAGGAGGTCTTTTGTGTGAGGAGAGACTGCAGGAGAACACACTGGAATGGAATGGTCTCAAACTTACCATGGTCACTGTACCGCCTCTGCTTCTGGCTGGAAGAAACACTTCTCTGCACCTTGTGGTGGGGAGACTGGCCAGTACTGTTGTTGAGGTCACTGCTTGGCCTAACCTTAGCAAGTGAAAGATTGCTGCTAGAACTGGAGTCACTAGCATCCAGCTAAGAGGAAATGAGAAGAACAGAGCAAACCACAACACGGACCCAAATGGTATGTTAGGAAACTAAACTTCTCATAACACACAAACCTCTCACAAACATTTCATTTACAGACGGAGAATCACGATGTACAAAAACGACAACCTTAAATTTGGGTACAAATATTTTTCTGACTGCTGAAAAAGCTCATGAAAGCGTAGGTATTTATGATCTTCTTTTTAGGCTTTTTCAAATAATTTAAAATGTTCTCTTCATCTCATACTTTACATCATTTCTAATCTATTAATGGCTATAGGTTAACTTATGACATTCAAGTTTGTGACAACACCCACCATTAAGGTTACTATCTCAAAGTTAAAACAGTAATTCATAATGGTCATAGCAGTTAGATTTGTCATTTGCAGGTAAATTTAAAAATGATACATCCAAATATCACACATATTAACAAAATAAAAACTAAGAAAAGAACTTACTAAGCTCCATCATTTACCTAAACATCATGTTAGCTCCTTCTGATTAATTACTCTTACCTCTGAAGATTTTCTCCCCAACAGCAAATACGTAGCTGTGATCTCATCATATTTCATTTTACTAAGAGATTCTTGAATTTCTTCTTGTGAATATCCCATTCCCACCATAATATCTAAAAGAAGGACATAATATAGTTTATGTGTTTTGTTTAGATACAAAAATCACGGTGTTGCAGGATAAAATAATTTCCTTTATTTGACCCAAAACATCATAGATTTTTTTTAAGGTTTTTATTTATTTATTTGACAGAGAGAGAGAGAGAGAGAGAGAGAGAGAGAGCGCCCATGCGCATGCGAGCACACCAGCAGAGGGAGTAGCAGAGGGAGGGAGAGAAAACAGGATCCCCGCTGAGCAAGAAGCCCAAAGCGGGGCTAGATCCTGGGATTCTAGGATCATGACTTGAGCCTAAGACAGATGCTTAACCAACTCCAGGTGCCCCCATTATAGATTTTCTAACATAAATGGGCAGTTGACTAATTTCTGAGTTACTAAGTGATATTCTAGGAAACTACAGGTAAGTTCCTAAATACGACAAAACATACAAGCTGACTCATATAACTTACGTTTAACTTCCTACTGTTCCCATTTTAGCATATCCATAGGGGTCAAAAAGAAATATGTTGCTTGCACACACATCAGCATGCAGGCACAGAGTAATTTACCTATTCTTTTCTGGTCTGAGATGTCTAGTTCTGGTTCAACAAATGGTTTAAGTTCATCTTCTTCATGCCCTGCATTGATCCATCTGTCCTTCATGATTTGCTGAAAGGTGAACTATTCATTAGCAGCATAAAATAAAACATGCTGATAACCACAATGTTTAGAAAATTTTATTTTCAACATGTCAAGGATTATATCTCAAAGGATAACTTTAAAAAGTTTTTAATGTCCCAATCCCTGCTTTAAAAGCCCCAGGACACTATTCAGTATGCATACAAACCAATCAAAAGTCTAAAAATACTTTAGACTTTCCAAAGTCATTACTTATTTTGCACTTATGTGATTACCTCTAGAGTGCCTCGTTTTATTGGATTTAGCACCAGGAAACGTTTGAGAAGGTTTTCACAGTCTGTGGACATGTAGAAAGGGATTCTGTATTTCCCTCTTAATACTCTTTCTCTCAGTTCCTTGGGGAAGGGGGAGGTAGGGAGGAAAGAAAACTAGTGAGTCAATTTTTAGGTTAGAAAAGAACCCACTGAGATCCCATCATACTGACAGATCATTAAAATATTAACCGTCATCATTTAGTAATATGTTTAGCATTCTGAAGAACGTGGATAACAACGGGTTCTTATACCTTTAGGTTCTGTCCATCAAAGGGGAGTGACCCGCTGACTAGAGTGTAGAGAATTACGCCAAGGCTCCACACGTCAACTTCCGGCCCATCATATTTCTTGCCCTGGAAGAGCTCTGGGGCTGCATATGGAGGACTGCCACAAAACGTATCCAGTTTACTGCCAACAGTAAATTCATTGCTAAAACCAAAGTCAGCTATTTTAATGTTCATATCAGCATCTAACAATAGATTTTCGGCCTAGAGGGAAAACATCAAGACAAAAATGAAATTTAACCAAAATATAATTAGAACTGTGATAGAATTAGGCATTTCATAAAAGCTTTATGTAATGATATAAAGTTAAAATATCCTAATGAACAAAATGAGAAAACATTCTTTCTAGAGGAAAAACAAAAACAAAAACCCCAGGAGATAAATTAGAATTTCTAATTTTATTATTAAATAATCATTATACCCAATGTGGGGCTGGAACTTACAACCTTGGGATCAAGAGTCAGGTGCTATCCTGACTGAGCCAGCCAGGCACTCAGAATTTCTAATTTTTTAACATTAACAAAGTTAACAGATACAAAATATAGATTAAATCTGGCAATATTTTTTTTGTTTGTTTTTTTATTTTTATTTTTATTTATTTATGATAGTCACAGAGAGAGAGAGAGAGGCAGAGACACAGGCAGAGGGAGAAGCAGGCTCCATGCACTGGGAGCCCGATGTGGGATTCGATCCCGGGTCTCCAGGATCGCGCCCTAGGCCGAAGGCAGGCGCCAAACCGCTGCGCCACCTAGGGATCCCAAATCTGGCAATATTTTAAACAGTAAATGCCTCATGATAAAAAAACATTTAAATAGCTTTTTCAATTAATAATGATAAGCAGCTTTAAAAAATGAATACTTGCTTTAAGTGGACAGCCACGTTTCACAAAAACTGCTAAAGAGCTATGCATGTGGCTATTATTGGGGAGGGGAGAGCCATACACCTCATTCAAGATACAGATCATAGTCATTTTTTTTTTTTTTTTTTTTTTTTTTTTTTTTTTTTTTTCAGATCATAGTCATTTTCACTTATTTCAACAAACATCTACCATGTGCCAATGACACACCTGGCATTATATTTGTGTCTGAACATTTAATGGTGAATAAGACAGACAGGGTCTGGTTAGAGGGGGAAAGGCAGAAAGCCAAGCAGCTATGCTTTGACTTCAGTGGGGAGCTGTGGGCCCAGCACTGAAATGTGCACAAAGGTTTCCTAAAGGGGGTAAAAATCAAAGCCACTGCCTAGAGGCCTAGTTGTTAATAGTGAGTATGAAGTGGCAGGCAGAATAAATAGTCTGAAAACTGAGAAGGGAAGAGAGAACATGTTTTACATTCAAAAAACTGAAAGTGTGTGGAAAAGAGGTGCAGGGGACATGGGCATGGCCCAAACACAAAGGGCCAGTCCAGCGACTGGTAGGAAGTTCAAGTTTTCAACCTAAGGGCAATGGGAAGCCATTAAAGAGTGACTCAAGCAGGAAAATGACAATCTTGTTTGTATTTTGAAAAGATCAGACAAGTAAAGACAGACAAGAGAGGGAGAGGTAGGACACCTAGGTGGCTCAGCGGTTGAGCGTCTGCCTTCGGCTCAGGTCGTCATCCGGGGGTCCTGAGATTGAGTCCCACATAGGGCTCCCCGCAGGGAGCCTGCTTCTCCCTCTGCCTGTGTCTCTGCCTCTCTCTCTCTCTCATGAATAAATAAATTAAAAAAAAAAAAAAAACAAGAGAGGGAGAGAAAGACTGGAAGCAGGGAAGACCAATGAGAAGCTAGTGTATGAAATGCTGGTGGTCTAGATGAGGAAGAGCGTGATCAAGAGCAATTTAGCAAACAGTAGCAAAAGCACCTGGGGACTAAAAGGACAGCAGAGCAAAGGAAATGGAGGCACTGAGGGATATGAGGCACTAGAATGAGAAATGAACAGTCCAGGAAGGAAAAAGGTAAAGGAAAGACATGTAGAAAGGGATTTCTACTGAACCTGAGGCACAAGAGCGGGGCTTAGTGGGTACACATCTGTCAGCTGGGGACTGGGTCCCAGAAGACACCTCTGGCTACTGACATGGATCATAGATTTGGGGGTCGGCAGCATATAGGAGCCACCGCAGCTACTAGAGTGGATGCCTAAGTAGCAGGGTGGATTGTGGAGAGGGACAAGCCATGGATAATAATTACATGCAGAGGGGGAGGAGGTATGTACCAACAGAATCTAGATGATGTTTAGAGAGATACGGCTGTGAAGGTGGAGAGAGAAAAGGTGTGTGTCTGGAAGGGGACTTGGGGTGGAGAGGTTTTTTGGTAAAAGATAGTCCAGTATTCAGCATGTTTTTGAAAATGCTGCTGGTGAGAAGCCAGTGGGCAGAGGGCCCAGGAACCAGAGGCAGGGTGGGCAGAGCTGCCCTACTGACTGGAATAAGAGAAATGTTCTGAGAGGTGAAGGGGGTGCGTGGGTGCAGCTTGCTTTGCAGGCTTGCTAGGAAACTGAAGTGAGTTTCTGCCTGGCATTTCTATGTTCTCTGGGAAATAGAAAACGGTATCCTATGCCTAGAGTGAGGGCAGAAGCAAAGGAGTGTGCAGCAGGTCTCCAGCAGCACTGCTGTTACCAGGAGAGAAGGCTGACCAGAGACATGGAAGAGGTGGCCAGGTGGCACTTAGGGCACTGTTCGGTGAAAGCATACATTTAGGGAGGCCCCTAGCTGTTTGGTAGTATGATGTTATTTTTTCAGGACCAACTATGATTTACCTTAATTCAAATATAAAATACTTTTAATAAACTTTGTATTTCATGAGTACCAAAACCTGATTAAAAGGATCAATTATTAAAGGTTTTACCTTTTTTTTTTTTTTTTTTTAATGATAGTCCCAGAGAGAGAGAGAGGCAGAGACACAGACAGAGGGAGAAGCAGGCTCCATGCACCGGGAACCTGACGTGGGATTCGATCCCGGGTCTCCAGGATCGCGCCCTGGGCCAAAGACAGGCGCTAAACCGCTGCACCTCCCAGGGATCCCTTTTTCTTATTTAATAACATACTCTAACCTGTGACCACCCAGAAAACTGAGCATATACAGGTAGAGCACACACTCACAGACTAAGGGCCCTGCAACTCACCTTGAGGTCTCTGTGAACAATCCGCTTTTGGTGGCAGTACTGGACTGCAGATACAATCTGCACAGGAGAGACACAGATTAATAATCATTGTTAAGATGAAAACTTCATTAATGTTCACACAGGCAAAATACTCAGTGAGCACCTGAATATCTGTGTGGATCTCTAAAAATAATTTTCTTGTGCTTTGAACTTTCCGATTTGGAAAAATTCAGGGGTAAGGGCAAGAAGAGACAGGCAAGGATACTCTTCCTGGTCTAATTTTAACTGGCATGTCTCCTCTTGGGCTTACTTGATATTCTGGTTATTTGGGAATGTGGTGCCAAGGCCCAGTAAATTACCTGGATCTGGAGGACCCTAATTGCCCCCAGACCCAGGATCAGATGGCTCTGCTGCGATAGTACCCATGTAATTAACTCAAAACCAAACTGGCAATTATAGACTATCCATGGCCAGGTGTTCATCCACCTTGGGTCTCCTGCTAATTTCTTCTCTTCCCCATCAGGACTGCTTCTTATAACACTCTCTTCCTTTTACCTGCTGTGGGTTCAAAGACAGCAAAACTTATTTCACCTCTCTGAGGATCAGCTTCCTCTTCCTTAAAATGGAAAAGTAAATGTAATACATGTGAACTATCAACTAGATAAGCTATTGTGTGCTTGATCCATAAGGGTCCCTTCTACTCTCTGGATGATAAGCGTTTATTTAGTTAGGATCATTCCTGAGATTAGTACTGTTGATTAAACAATTATTTTGCTGAAATTTCACACTTCTAATTTTTAAAGAAGTCTGCGCTTTCCTTCCTTCCTTCTTTCTTTTTAAAGATTTTATTTAAAAAAAAAATAAAGATTTTATTTATTACTTATTTAAGAGAGGAAGCATGCAAAGGGTTGGGGAGGAGGGGTAGAGGGAGAGGGAGCCCAATTCGTAAGCCGAAGGCAGATGCTTAACTGACTGAGCCACACAGGCACCTCAGAAGCCACCTTTTCTAGTTTAATAAAAGTTTTATGCCTATTATAGGAATTTTAGGAAATACAGAAAGGTATATTTAAGCACATGCCTAATAACAGCTCTGGTTGTTTTAGTGTATCTGCTTCTAATCTTTTTTTTTTTTTTTTAATTTTTTATTTATTTATGATAGTCACACAGAGAGAGAGAGAGAGAGAGAGAGGCAGAGACACAGGCAGAGGG
This sequence comes from Canis lupus baileyi, assembly GCF_048164855.1. Classification (NCBI taxonomy): domain Eukaryota; kingdom Metazoa; phylum Chordata; class Mammalia; order Carnivora; family Canidae; genus Canis; species Canis lupus. Next base: position 72,694,480 of record NC_132846.1, on the reverse strand, counting down.
AGAAGCAGGCTCCATGCACCGGGAGCCCGACGTGGGATTCGATCCCGGGACTCCAGGATCACGCCCTGGGCCAAAGGCAGGCGCCAAACCGCTGCGCCACCCAGGGGTCCCTGCTTCTAATCTTTTAGTTGGTGTTATGCATGTATAACTACATATGACCACATATACCAAAACTGGGGTTCTAATGAAAATATGGCTTCTTTCTCCAGATCATCATCAGCTTTTTTTTTTTTTTTTTTTAAAGATTTTATTTATTTATCCACTAGAGAGAGAGATAGGCAGAGACACAGGCAGAGGGAGAAGCAGGCTCCATGCAGGGAGCCCAACGCGGAACTTGAGCCCGGGTCTCCAGGATCAGGCCCTGGGCCGAAGGCGGCGCTAAACCACTGAGCCACCCGGGCTGCCCCATCATCAGCTTTTAATTGTAAGCTCCACACACCTACCTACACGGGAAGGCTGTTTTTACTTTTAAGTAGGCTTCACATCCAGCATGGGCCTTGAACTCATGATCCGGAAATCAAGAGTTGCATACTACTGACCGAACCAGCTAAGCACCCCAGCTATTTTATCAGTTGGCATTCTGGTTAAGAGCAAGGAGCAAGGAGAATCTGGACTGGGGTTAAGGTGAGGTTATGCCAAAATCAGGGCTTTACTAAGTAGCTACATACTTCATAAAGTGAATATTCATAAGATCAGGTCCACTTATAATTAACAAAAATTATAAAAATTCCAATGCCAAAATACAGTTTATTTATTTTAAAGATTTTATTTATTTATTCATGAGAGACACAGAGAGGCGGAGACATAGGCAGAGGGAGAAACAGGCTCCTTGAGGGGACCCCAACATGGGACTCAATCCCCAGACTCCAGGATCACGATATGAGCCAAAGGCAGATGCTCAACCACTGATTCGCCCAGGTGTCCCACCAAAATGTAGTTTAGAACACCTGTTACCTTAGATGATGATCATTTATGCCGTGCTACTCTGCATGAAAACTGGGAAAACGAAATCGCTTTGTTTTCCCAAAACAAACAGGCGCACTGCCTAGGATGTGGGTACCACTGACCTTAATTCTGTCTGACCCGACTTTCCCTCTTTTCACCCCCTGCTATACTGAGATTTCTCTTACAGATTATTTTGAAATTTTGCTTTTGAATCAGATTTGACAATTTCTTATCCCTTCTCAAAGAGATCAAAAAACTTTTTTTACCTCCAAAGAATTCAAAGTTAACCTTTCAAAGCCACAATAACCTAAAAATACTCAGCTCTAAATCTCTGGGTTTTTCTGCATTCTTTTAAGCTAGAATCAGTTTTTTTTTTTTTTTTTTAAGATTTCATTTATTTATTCATGAGCGCACGCGCACACGAGAGAGACAGGCAGAGGGAGAATCAGGCTCCATGCAGAGACCCCGACGTGAGACTCAATCCCGGGTCTCCAGAATCAGGCCCTGGGCCGAAGGTGGCACTAAACCGCTGAGCCACCCGGGCTGCCCTACAATCAGTTATTTCTTAAGAAAGGCTGAGAATCTGGATGTTTTCCAGATTGAAATATGAAAGCAAACCTAATTTACCTCCAGTCAAACAGGAAAAAGCAGAGGCAGCAACATTACCAACACAGCAAGAAAGGAGATGGAACCAGGAATCTATTCTCTTTGAAAAGAACAGAACTCATTCAAAGGCTTAACCACACAAGCGGTCACTAGGATGAGAATGGTGAAGGAGGTAGGAAGGAGGCATTATCTGCTGATGAATGTAGAAAGAAGGGTCTATTTCTCACAGACATTATCATGCAGAGTATACCTTGTATATGGCACACCTTCCTCTTTGCCCCAAAGACGAAAACTTATTTAGTCAAAGAATGGCTTATAAAGTTTTGGAAAGCATGGCAATTAGATACAGCAAAGTAGAAACACCAATATCCTGCTTCATCCTTCCAAGTTCAAATGAGGGGTCTTAAGGAAATACTATGGCAAGATTAAATTGTAAGCAGTGTAAATCAAGTTGTTAGTTTTAAAGCACATAAACTAGGCTTTCCTTGACCAACTAATAGGTTCCTCAATAAAGACTTTAGAATTTCTGCAGGAAATTTAAAATAAGAAATAAGTGATTGCCTCAAGATGTAGGTTAGTAAATGTCCGAGTCCCTGCTACAAGTCGGACCTTACCAGGGAGATGGGTGGAAACAGAAGTGAGGAGCAGTGACAGTGAAGCGCTAGCTGCTTCATTGGAGAGTCAGGCTCAAACCTGCTGTTGCTGGTGGCACTAACCTATTCCTCACAATCAACAGACCATATCCACATAAATGTTTGCAAATCAGACAGTATCTTAGTGGGAAGGAATTTATGTTTTATGAGGGAAAAAAAAAAACCCTCTTGGCTTTTAAGTGGTCAATTTATAAAAATTAAAGAGTATAGTTATGGAAAGGGCCAGACAGAGTTTGTTTTGTCATAAAGAGAAATTTAAGCTTCCCTCCAAAGACACAGAATAAACTGATACCAGAACTGGAAAGTACTTCAAAATTTATCATCAAGTATAGCTTCCAATTTTTGTAGGTAGAAAAACTTAGGATATGAGAAGTTAAATACTGGCCAAAGATTAGTCTCAAGCTTTGTTCTTTAATAGGTTTTAATTCAAAGTACTATTAGTATTTAAGTTTATTATTTATTTATTTATTTTAAGACTTTATTTATTTATTCATGAGAGACAGAGAGAGAGAGAGGCAGAGACACAGACAGAGGGAGAAGCAGGCTCCATGCAGGAAGCCCTATGTGGGACCCGATCCTGGGTCTCCAAGATCAGGCCCTAAGCTGAAGGCAGGAGCTAAAACTGCTGAGCCACCTGGGCTGCCCCAAGTTTATTTTTTAAAAGATTTTATTTATTTATTCATGAAAGAGAGAGAGAGAGAGGCGCAGAGACACAGGCAGAGGGAGAAGCGGGCCTTCGGCAAGAAGCCTGATGTGAGACCCAATCTGGGATCACGGTATCACACCCTGAGCCAAAGGCAGTCAGTCGCCCAACCACTAAGCCACCCAGGTTCCCGGTATTTAAGTTAAATTTAAGACTGCATCTGGCTTATGTAAGACAAAGCTAATAATAAATTTTGGGATTGTAACACTCTTCTTGCTAAAAATCGGGAAACAGTTTTAATTGATACAATCTTAGGTGTTTTGAAACACTCTAGATTTTTCTTTCTCTCTTTTTTTTAAAGATTTTATTTATCCATGAGAGACAGAGAGAGAGGCAGAGACATAGGCGGAGGGAGAAGTAGGCTCTCTGCAGGAGTCCGATGTGGGACTTGATCCTGGACCCTGGGATCACATCCTGAGTCAAAGGCAGACGCTCAACCGCTGAGCCACCCAGGCATCCCAAAACACTCTAGATTTTTGAGGCCAAATTGTCAAAAACCAAGGTTAAGAGTGAGGTGAAAATCTTGATAAAGCTAGAAACTGAATCCACGGTCACCTCTAGCACAGTTCCTTAGACATGAAATATACTTAATAAATTTTTGTTGAACTGAATGGCTAACCCTTGCTCCATCCAATGGGCCTTATAACCCATTTATATAGGCAAACACTGTATACTTCAGGAATAAATAAGCAAGATAACTTTATTAAGTTAATAAACTAAAGGTGCATTAATTCATACCTGTCTAAATTTAGCTCTTGCTTCTTTTTCCTTCATTCTTCCATGTGCGACCAAATAGTCAAACACTTCACCTATAATTGAGAGAAATAAAAGTCAGCAGAAGTGCTACTTCCATGCATTACTTTTCCCATAAATTGATGATGTTTCACTTTTAGGAATGCTCTGATTTTTATTTTTATTTTTATTTTTTTTAATTTTTTATTTATTTACGATAGTCACACAGAGAGAGAGAGAGAGAGAGAGGCAGAGACACAGGCAGAGGGAGGAGCAGGCTCCATGCACCGGGAGCCCGATGTGGGATTCGATCCCGGGTCTCCAGGATCGCGCCCTGGGCCAAAGACAGGCGCTAAACCGCTGCGCCACCCAGGGATTCCTGATTTTTATTTTTAAATACAGGCACGAAGATAAACAGAAACATGGATTTCGAACTAAGCTAGCCTTAAGTTTAACTATAGGCAAAAGTTCTTTGATAAAATCTTTAAGCGAGAAAAGCCTTAAAATTAAAATTTCCTATGTTTATACCATCTTATTTTAGGGGTTATGTTTTTAATGTGCCTTCATAAAAACTGAAAGTTAAAAAGGGAAAGTGGTTTGTGTTAAAAGAGGAGGATTACACTTTCATTGTAGGATTAGGAAATAAGCAGGTCCTGAATAAGTTAATTCATTCAACAAGTATTTATTGTGTGCCTACTAACGGCTAGGCATTGTTCTAGGCACTGGGGAAACATAACAGAAAACACAGTGAAGTCCCTTTCCTCACGGAAAGTTTACTTTCTGGTAGGGAGAGACAGGGAATCAACAAACAAGCAAATAGTATGTCAGCTGACAAGGACTGTGGAACAGAGGCAGAGGAAGAAATAGGAAGTGTGTCTGCATGTGCAAGTGCTTTGCTGACTACTGTGAGGGAGTGGACAATGTCATTATCTGGGAGAAAGAGTCTAGGCAGAGGAAATAGCTGAGAACAAGAAGGCTATCTGGCTGAAGAAGTGTGAACAAGGAGAAGGGAATTAATGGATGGGCACAGGAGATGGGCAGGAGGGGTGAGGTCATGAAGAGTCCCACAGGTTTTGCTCTGAGCGAGGAGAAGCAAAGGAGGCTGTGAAGTGACTGACCTCTTGAAAAGGTCACTTTGGCTGCTAGAGGGGGAGGAGGTCAGGGTTGGGGAAGGGACAGAAAGATAAGTGGGAATAGTGCAGTAATCAGGGCAAGAATGAGGGACGCTGGGCCTCCAATGGGAAGTGGCAATGGTGGTGAGAAGTGGGCGGTTTGGGACTCGATGGGAAGGTCAAGCCAACAGCACATGCTGGCGGAACACCCATCAGACAGTTTACACAGTATTAATTACTCAGGGAAGAGGTGACCCTTCAGGAAATACATTAATATTATCAAGTGGGAATAAAGAAACAATACTTCTGAAATCAACAGAAAAGAGTACTAATTGACCAAATTAGACATAAAATGTGTTTGGAAAGAATCATATCTACTTCATAAAAATAAAGACTATTTCCATCAGCTTAGTGATAACATTCAACTAGAAGATTCTGACGTTTAAAAAATGCTTAGTTTCAGAATATAACAAATACTTTTGAGGAAAAAGCTACTCTGAATTAATATCTCTAATTTTTAAGCTTCTACCCTAAGTGAAACATATTTAAGTAATGTACAGGCATAAATATTCTCAAGTTATCACTTGATTGCATAATGATCTTTAAAAATGCATTACATATTTTTTTTCTTTTTAAAATCTTTTTTCTCTTCCATTTTTTTTTATAAACCCTTGTGTCGAGGGCTGACTTTCAATATGCATTACATATTGTTAATTTACACTACACAATTCGTTTAACTATGATGAATTACGAAATGTCAGCTCAGTAAAATGTCAGCATTTTCTAAGCGAATGACCTTTCTATTTGTAGAATAGTATACAATGCCAAAACAAGTGGTTAAAAAATTAATACTGCAAGAGATGTGTGCATATCATATGAAAAACAGTTTGGACTTAAAAAACAATGAATTAAACCCACTAGTTGTTGCAGAGTAACATGGAGAAAAGTCCAAGTCTGTCAATATAATTTTAAAATATTTTTATAAATTTAAAAGCAATATAAACCTCTTAAGAGATTTTGGAACCATAAAGTCACACTCACAATAAAGCTATAAATCAGGAATTCAACCCAGATCGCTTTATTTTCCTTATTAAAAACGTATTAGCACTTAGATTAAGTAGCTCAACTGAAAACCTCAAAAGGCTATTTATCAGGAAAAAGACAGCAAATAGTGGCTCTCCCACCCAAGTCAGGGTCCATGTGGTTGAGAGGACACCGGACAGGTCATCAGATCAGAAAGCCCTTTGACCTAGTTCAGGTCCTGACACTAAACTAGCAATGGAACTTTTGGCACAGAATAACCTTCCAAGGCTTCAGTTTCATCTGTAAAAATTAGGCAGTTTGCCTTGGATGGTTTCTAAGATTCCTTCCAAATGGCAAATGTAACCACAAAAAAACAGATGTCCTGGAGATTGATAGTGCTTTGTTGAGCTGATTAAAATAGCCCAAGCCGAAAAAGCACCACCACCACTGATGAGTTCTGTTACAATGCTGAGCAATGCACTGAACCCTCAAAAGAGGGCTGTGTTAGCACATCCAATAAGAAGCTCAGAGAAATGGTTACTCATCAGGCCACGTTGTCAACGAGAGGCAATGGCTGGATTGATCCCATTTCTGTGTTTTAGAAAGCCCACCCTCTTTCTACTAAAAGTGGATGCTTCTCAGATGTTAGTCTTGCTCCTATGTAAGAGCAATCTCTATGACCCTGACACCTAAAATAGGTGGAAAAGGAAAGCCATGACCAACCGACCAATCAGAAGAGGCTAACTACTATCAGAAGGCTAGGGCTCCAGCCTAGCCTGGCAGCATGACCACAATGACTTCCCAGTCTCCGTTTCCTCAAGGGTAAAAGCTAAATTAATGTAGCTACCAAAGTTTCATTAAATTGACTACCTACTCCTCTCTAAGCCTGGTATTTTTCGTTTTGGTAGAATCATAGAATTTTACAGTAGCACTGCAGAAGCTACACAAATGAAAAGGTTATAAACATGCCTGTAACACAAGGAGAAAGTGTTAAAACTCCATATAGATTTTTGACACTGCAATTGTTTCAGCTCTTCCCACTCCTTCTCAATTGTGAAAAATCCCAACTAAATTCTCTAATTACATATTTAAACTCTATTATCACACAACTAATAATGACTTAGGAGTATGAAAAGATGGTGTCAGAGGGCTTGCCTATTGTAACTCATTCCTGCCCACAGTAGGTTTAAAATCTTTTATTTTGGCTAATTCATTACAATGAGGCTGTGATTGAATTTTCTGTCTGATCCAAGTCCTAACAACAAAACTCTACTATAATCAAAACAATCAAAGCTATCCTTTATGTCCCGAGTAGCTTGTGATTTCGTAAGTGCACTACAATTCTTATTTGTTGAGTATCTGCTAAGTGCCAGGCTCTATCTAGAGGTGTAGAGGTAGGGAACATGCAGAGACCAATTAGAACGTTTCTGCTCTCTACAGACAAGGAGCTTACATGTGATCCCAACCTCAACCCCAAAATGAGTATCTCTGTAAAACAGAAGTTATATACATACATTTCAGAAAAATGATTACATGTATACAACCCTATAGACCAAAAAAATGATGAGTCCTTAATCTTTAAGGAAAAATCTAAACTTATGTACTGCAACTACCATTTCTGGCCTTAGGAAAGATGAACACCAATGACATTAAAATGTGATAAAGAAAACCATCCAATAGGCAGTACACGTTGATTTCAAACAGGCTAATGCACTAATATATTTAAAAATCCAAGTTCTTAAAATGTTGTGCGTTTATATATACATGATGGTATATGATTCAGCCTTAAAGAGGAAGAAAAACTGACACATGCTGTAACACAATGAACCTTGAGGACATTATGCTGAGTGATTCCACTCGTATGAGGTACCCACAGTAGTCAGCTTGACAAAGACAGGAAGTAGAATGGTGGGTGGCAGGGGCTGGGGAGGAGGAGAGCCAAGTTAGTGTTTAATGGGGACAGAGTTTCAGTCTGGGAAAATGAGAAAGTGCTGGGGATGGATGGTGGTCATGGCTATACAACAACATGGATGTACTTAATGCCACAGAACTGTAAACTTAAAATGGTCAAAACGCTAAATTTTATGTTATGTACATCTGACCATAATAAAAGAAATCCAAGTTTTGGATATTATTAATAATGCTAATATTGAAGTACTTAATAGTAACCCCCTAGAAGAGCCAAGACAGCTTTTCTGATTCTAATACTACTGTATTATGATTCTAGATGTTAAATGAACCCTTAACAATTATCCATGCAGGCAGCATGGTTGTGTTTCCTAAAAGGGAAGAAAGAAAGAGGAACCATGTAAGTTTCTTACCTCCACTTGCATACTCCATGATTAGGTAGAGTGTTTTGTCAGTTTCAATGACTTCAAACAACTTCACTGGGGGAGGGGAAAGGATTTGGGAGAAAAAGAAACAATGTCTGTATACATATACACTGTACATATAAACTCTAAGTACTAAAAGTTAACCGATTCTCTGTTGAAGATTTTCATAACTGACCCTCTTAACAGAATTTTTTGGGGGAATTTTATCATATATTACTATAACACATGTTATAAAAGCATGAATTCTGCAGGGACTGCTCAGATCTATTTTACTTCACCAAGTGTATGGCTTTAAGGAAATATAGAACAATTTCACTTGAGACTTCTATTGCTTGGGAAGCTTGATTCACTTGTTCTGAGAGAACAAGGTTCTTTTGTTACTATTCTGAAGCAAGAGATGGAAAAGTAGTAGAAGGGATTATGCTATAATTAATTGAAAAGAACTTTTTAAAGATTTGCAATGGGTCAGTGTGACTTTGCTATGTAGCAAGTTAAAAATACTTTTAATTCACAAAACCATATCAAATCAATCAGAAATATACACGTTTTAAAATGAAACTGAAGTACATTTCTAAAGCTACTGAATCACTATTTTCCATATCTACTTTATTTTGGTAATACATACTTTAAAGTTAAATTTACCAAAAAAGGGGGATGGGGTGCAGGCCATTTTCTGACACTTTAATATAGAGTATCAGACTAATAAAGTGCCTAACATAGTATATATGTTTGCTGAACTGATGAATAAAGTTATCATATAATTTCTAAAATGATATGTTCAGGTTGTCAGGAAATAATTTATTTTTTAATTTTTTTAATTAATTAATTAATTTATTTATTTTTTTGGGGGGGGTCAGGAAATAATTTAAAGAAATTTAAGACATATATGCTGGTAAACCATCAACATACAAATAAAACCTAACATTCCAGTGTAAATATGGGCTCTTCTGGAAAAACTATCTGAATCTAATACAAATTTAAATTTTTATAAATTCGTATCTATTATCAAACATATATCATTTAGGAGTAAGTAGAGAGAACTGTAATCAGCACACAACTTAAATAACTAAAGAAAATAAGTATGTTTAAGTTAGCTAGTTCTAAGCTGCAGTGATTGGTTATTTGGTGAAAAGCTGGAATATGAAGCCGAGAATTAGCTAGCCAATCGTAAAGGGCTGACAGGAAAAGTGAAGAACGGTTTTCTTCTCAATATATTCCTTGTTATTTTTCTCCAAACATATCCTTTTCATTGATTCTAAAATTATGTATTTTTTCACATTTTGACTAGTACGTAGACTTTTTTCCTTAGCAGTAATGTAAAACTAGTAATGCCTTTTAAATGATGTGGCTTAGATTTGATGAAATAGGGTATAATCTTTCCCCTCCTGTGACTACATTTTATCATTTATTCTTATGCCTTAAGAATTGATAGGATATCTGTAACATCAAACTTTTTCAAACCTCCTACTTCATAGAACTGATTTTAATATTAAACTGGTTAATGTGGCTGTCTTAACAGCTATTTCACTCTAGAAGTAATATTTTTAGCTTGTAGGAACTATCACTGTGTAAAAAAAGTTATATTATTCAAAAAGTTCTATGTTATATGTGTAATCAAATGTTTTCATTGAGATGTATATACAGAATACTAAGTAATTTGCATACTTTCACCTTATTCCTATAATTATGATGAGAATAGGATCATGACCCTTCCTCATCTGTACTTTACTTATTTATTTTTAGGTAGGCCCAACGTCCAACATGGGGCCTGAACTCCTGACTCCAAGATCAACAGTTGCACGCTCTACTGACTGAGCCAGCCAGGTGCCCTTACACCCTTCCTTTAAACCCACCTCATCAAACCTAGCACTGAGGTATGCACACAGAGGGCACATGAAACAAATTTATACTGTAAAAAATAATTCCTAAGAAAATTCCATTAGATAGCAGGTATCCTGTATCTTTTAAAATACGATTCAATATACAAGTAATTTCTTAACACTGCCATAGCAAAACCTTTGAATCTTAACTGATTATAATTCCCTTTTCCATATATGAATTAAATAAAATTATGTTTTAATATGCATTAAAAATTGGAAAGTTATGATCTGATTAGAGTTTCTACTGCATTAAAGCTTTAAATTCAGGAGTTTAATACCTAAGCTTTTAACTTGTCTTTACCAATTTCAAAAAGTTAATAAAAATGATCAACAATTTGTATAAATACATATTTTATGAAAAGTATACCTGGGCTGGGAAGAGGAAAGATATTTCTTATCACTCCTGGAATATATGTTTAGACCCCAAATGGAATGCATCGAGACCCAAAAGTATTTAAGAAAGCAGAAAATACCTATGTTTGGATGATTTAAAATCTTCATTATTCTTACTTCTCTGAAGAGCTAAAAAACAAACACATAATCCCCCAACACAGGTTATTAAACATTCTATTCCACTGTTGCAATACAAATTTAAATCACCAGTCCACATCTAACATTACCATGAAAGTCTAGGGTAGCTATAAATGCTTCAGTTTTACCTCCAGGAAAAGTCACAGAGGAGGATGATACCACAATCTCAATTATATTTTGCTATCATGAACATATAAGATCAGATTTAGGCAGGAATAGTTTGTGATTAAACTCGGCCTGATTTAATATCTACCAGGGGTAGATATTGCCCATCCAAACATGTACAGTCCTAATGAACTACCTCATGAGAGTATTAGGACTGATAATTCCAAGAAATTCTACGAGAAGATTTTGAACAAAACCACTTTGGGAAATTCTTATTGGAGAAGACAGGTAACTTAACATGGAAGTCGTGGCAGACTGTTAAATTAATGGTCCTAATGAGTCCTGCCTTGCATCTTCACATTTTTGTATGGGCTTTGTGACTTGCTCTAGCCAATGGGACATTATCAAACTGGAAAGCAAGAGGAGGATGGATAAATGCTTGCGTATTGACGTTTGCTATCTTAGAATGATGTCGCCATGATATGAAGAGGCCAGTCTAGCCTCTTTCATATTCAAGTATGAAAGACTATATGTAGGGAAAGACCCCATTGTTTCATCTAAGTACACACAGTCTCATCAGTTTGTCAGCTGAATGCTGCCACACAAGTGAACCCAGGGGATGCCATAAGAAAAACCATCCAGTAGAGTTGCCCAGTCATCACAGAGAATAAGAAATATTAAACTGCTGTTGCATAAACATATGCTGTGAATTCAGAAGCAGCACATTTTTATGGCTTAGACTACTAACAGAAGATCTCAGAAAATAACAATTTTAGAGGCCATATTATCCAATCCTCTTGCAAATAAGTGCAAACCAGGAAAGGAGAGGGAAAGATCTCCCAAGGTCCTGCTCTCTTTTGGTGGGGAGATGGGCCAGAACTAGGTTTCCCAACACCCAGTATCTATAACCTATAGGAGGCACAGGCTGGGAAGAACTTGGGAAGAGGAGAAGGAACAGCTATGTGGAAAGGAATCTGGGGAGAAATCACAGGGTCTTACTGCATTTGTCCTGTCCACATCTAATCTAGAATTTAATAAGCACCTAACAACTAACAGCATGGAGATGGATATGGACGTATCGACCTCTAATTGAGCTCAGAGCTTAAAAACACGGAGTGAAGCTTTGTGCAGTGGCAGTATCGTAGCCAATGAGGTTTATCCGAGGCGCGATTATTGCTAATTGAAAAAACATGGAGTGAGAGGAGTAAAATTCTTTTCCTGAATCATCTCTAAAGCCTGGAGCACTATCTCCAACACAAGTATCTCCTGTTGCTGTTGTGGTCATTCTCACGTTTTATGTCCCGAGATGAGAAGACAGCTACTCCGACCACCATTCTGGCTTGGGTTCTTTTTTAGTTTCCTTCTGTCAAACCAACACAGAAGCTTTGTGTTCCAATCCATTACAGTTGAATTTGTAGCTTATAATCTGAATCTCCCAGCTATTTCCACAATTGCTAAAGCTCCAAGTTGGATACAACCAACAAGTTAGGACCCTGCTTTATTTTTATTTTATTATTATTATTTTTTAAAGGTTTTATTTATTTTTTTAATGGGGGGGGGTGCAGAGACACAGGCAGAGGGAGAAGCAGGCTCCATGTAGGGAGCCCGACGTGGGACTCGATCCCAGGTCTCCAGGATCACGCCCTGGGCTGAAGGTGGCGCTAAACCGCTGAGCCACCCCGGCTGCCTAGGACCCTGCATTTAATATAAAATTCAGATCTCAGCCATGGTGGCCTCTACTTCCCCCTACAACTTGAGCTCCAGCCACCTTGATTCCTCTCAGATATCAGAATATTTGAAGCTTTTTCTTTCTTTAGAGTCTTTTTTCCTTTCTGTCCTTGAAATCTCAGGCAGATTCTCTGAAAACCTTATTTTAGAAGATCTCCTTTGTTTTAGCTCATAGTGATCTGTCTGCTTTTCTAGAATGTCTTTCAAGTATAATGATACATTTTTGTGTACCTGTTTATTGTTGCCTTGTCATCCACTCGGGGGTGGGGAGGCACACCGGTCTCCTTTCACTACTATATACTTGAAACCAAGCCACACAAGAATTCATTTGTTTGATAAATGCCTGCATTAAAGTACTAACTACCAAGAAGCCTGGTTTTGTTTTTGTTTTTGTTTTTTTAAGATTTTATTTATTTATTCATGAGAGACAGAAAGAGAGAGAGGCAGAGACACAAGCAGAGGGAGAAGCAGGCTCCATGCAGGGAGCCCGACGCAGGACTCGATCCCAGGTCTCCAGGATCACGCCTTGGGCTGAAGGCAGTGCCAAACCGCTGAGCCACCCGGGCTGCCCAAGAAGCCTGGTTTGAGCTAGCTTCCTTAGCATTCTAATGACTAGACTGCTTTTAAAATCTGAGTAGCAGAATGCTTGGTGCAGAACTGTTATCGTTCTGCTGGAAGGAGACTAGGTCAAATGAAGGCAATCATTTTTAAATCCCTACTAGCAGCAGAGCATCGAAATAAAGTACTCAGAGCCACAAAAGTAGGTAAAGATGCAGTATTATAGGAATTTGAGGGAGGCAGAGCTGACTTCAGTCTGGTGTAGCAGGCAGCATGGAGGTAACCAGACTCATGCAGGATCTCAGAAAGCTGTACACAGTAGAAAATGAACTATGTGTGATTTGTATATGTGAGCAAGATAGTATGGCCAACTAAGACTATTTAAGGATGACCAAGCGATCCGTCTGGCTGAACAGTACATTTCTGAAAGTGGATTTCAGGTCAACTGCATCAGAATCATAAGGGTGTTTGTGCAAACTCCAGGTCCCTGTGCCCTACCCTACCTCTTGCTAGATCTGAAATGGGATGGAAAATCTTACTTCCAGCAAGCACCCCAGGTATGGCAGTTTTTAAAATATATCCACAAATTATTTGACAGTCCTTCCTGCAAAAGGTAAAACTTAATGTCACTCTGAGTGCGGGGTGCACTTAGTGACCTGCTTCTAACATTAGAGTAAGGCAGAGGAAATGGTGGGGGACTTTTTTTTTTTTTTAAGATTTTATTTATTTATTCATTAGAGAGAGAGGCAGAGACACAGGCAGAGGGAGAAGCAGGCTCCACGCAGGGAGCCTGATGTGGGACTCGATCCCGGGACTCCAGGATCACGCCCCGGGCTAAAGGCAGGCCCTAAACTGCTGAGCCACCCAGGGATCCCCAGTGGGGGACTTTCAAAGATTGACTAGGTCATGAAAGGCACTGCAGTTCCCTCCATGCTTTCACAGATCACTCGCTTTTGTGTCGTGAGGACATTAAACATCTCAATGGACAGACCCCAAGATGGCAAGGTACTGAGGCCTCATGCACACAACTGGCGAAGAACTGTACCTCCTCGACAGGGCCAAGTGAGAAGGCTCTTCTGGAAGCAGACCCACCAGCCCCAATCAAATATTCAGATGCCTGCAGCTGTGGTTCTTGCCCAAAATGACTTGAAAGCACCTATGCCAAAACTACCTAGTTAAGTCACCCCCAAACACATGGCTCACAGGAACTCTGAGATAGCAGATGGCTTTGTTTCAGTTGCTCAGTTTTGGAGTAATCTGTTAGAGAGCAGTTGATAACTAATATACTACAGACAACCCATGAGTTATGGCAGAGGTCACACCAAGGCACGTGTTGTGAAAAGACAGAGGAAAGTGAAATGGAACCAGACAGAAGGATAGGTAGTACAAGCCTAATTCCAGAGCAGAAAGAAAAGCCACAGATTCCCTAGTAGGATAGTACCAAAGAACTACATGTGTACTTCTATCAGAACTGTGTTTCAGGCAGAAATGAGTTAATAAATCTATAGCAGATTAATCAAGGAGGTGATGAGGAAGCAAGAAAGCAGTGGCTATGAGGTGTCCACTGCATCTGAAGCACAGAGCTAGATGCTTCCATCTATGATCTCATTTAATGTTCACAACTCTGGTGATTGTGACCACCTCCAATGCAGAGGAAGGAGGACCGAGCAAGTTGATAAACATGTCCAAAGACTCCCAGCTAGGAGGTACTGGAGCCAGGACTGTGAGTTTTCTGACTCCAAGGTTCACATTCATCTCATGATGCTATGCAGCTGCCTTAGAAATATACAAGCAAAATCACTGATAGATGCTGGTACAGAAAATCCCCAGGGCAAAAGATGGGCACTGGCACAGTATGTATTTATTTATTTATTTATTTATTTATTTATTTATCTATCTATCTATCTATCTATTTATATTTATATTTATTTATTTATTTTTAAGATTTTATTTATTCATAGAGACACAGCTAGAGAGACAGGCAGAGGGAGAAGCAGGCACTATGCAGGGAGCCCAACGTGGGACTCGATCCCGGGTCTCCCAAGATCACGCCCTGGGCTACAGGCAGCGCTAAACCGCTGCGCCACTGGAGCTGCCCATTGGCAGAGTTTTTAAAAGTTGACAGTTTGCATATAAGTGATAACAATGCCAGAGATTTCAGAGAGGTGCTAACCCCAGTCCCAAAACAAAACCCCCACAATAAAACACCAGAGATTTCATATATTCAAATCAACCATGAACCTGATAATTGAAGATAGTTAAATTTGGATAAAAGTAAGTTATTCAAAAGAAAGCATTAACTTTTAGAGAAGTCCCTATTAGGACTATACAATATGTTTTTTAAAGGTTTGTTATTATCAAAGGACACTTAACGAGAAATCCACCTACTTTATCTTAATTCAACTTCTCTACATTCATGTTATGCAGATGCTAGTTGTAAAAAACAAAATGAAGTAACACAGAAATATATGAAGTGAAATAATTCTCTCCTCAATGACCATTCTGCAACCTCCTAATGTTTTCATGTCCTCTAGGAACTGGTACCCAGGAACTGAACAAACACGCTAGGAGGCATAACTTCGGGATCCCATTGATCAGAATAGTAAGGACCCAAACGTATAGTACCACAGAGTAAGGATATGTCCCAACAACCAGGACTTGGGTTGCCCAGGAATCATCTTTGGAAAAAGACAATTTACCAAGCAATGAAAAAGTAAAGTGAGCACATAAAAAAGAGCATTGGCGGGGGGGTGTGGGGGGGTGTCACATAAAACTGTGATCTGAATCACGATGGTGACAATATTCAGACTCCCCTCTCCAGATATACAGGTACAAGACAGAAGGAAGGGTGGCTCAGTGGTTGAGTGTCTGCCTTTGGCTCAGGTCATAATCCCAGGGTCCTGGGATGGAGTCCTGTATTAGGCTCCCCACAGGCAGACTGCTTCTCCTCACTCTACCTATGTCTCTGCCGCTCTGTGTCTCTCATGAATAAATAAAATCATAAAAAGCGGTGGTGGGGGGGGGAGACGGATGCCTGGGGTGGCTCAGCGGTTAGGCGTCTGCCTTTGGCTCAGAGTATGATCCTGGAGTCCTGGAATCTAGTCCCACATAGGGCTCCCTGCCAGAAGCCTGCTTCTCCCTCTGCCTATGTCTCAGCCTTCTCTCTGTGTCTCAAATAAATAAATAAATAAATAAATAAATAAATAAATAAATAAATAAATAAATAAATAAAATTTGTAGCAGCAGAGTGACAGACTTGAATGACAACTTATGTGTTAGAGATAATGAAGCAAACATAATGATCACCCTCTTCTTGAACAGAAAATAGCCATGCTGTAAATCTAAGATTTCTGGGTAATTATTAGTAATCTTGGATAAAGAGAAGGAGACACAGGAAATATTCAGGGGGTATGGAGGGGGAGGCTGAGTGGGTGCTGACACTGCTGGGCAGGTCTGGGTGCCACTCTGAGACAGAGAAGACACAACTGGCTGCACCAAGGCACAGCAGGGCAGACTGAACTGCTTTTGGACATGCGGTATGAGGGCCCTTGAGGCTAGTCAAAGTGCATGGTATCTGGGCTCAGAGCTCAGGAAAAAAATCTGGGCTAGAGATACATTCTGTACAATTACCAGCATAGAGATGGCATCCTTGGGGGATCCCTGGGTGGCGCAGCGGTTTGGCGCCTGCCTTTGGCCCAGGGCGCGATCCTGGAGACCTGGGATCGAATCCCACATCGGGCTCCCGGTGCATGGAGCCTGCTTCTCCCTCTGCCTGTGTCTCTGCCTCTCTCTCTCTCTCTCTGTGACTATCATAAATAAATAAAAATTAAAAAAAAAAAAAAGAGATGGCATCCTTGGAAGGAAATAACACTAATTGTGCAAGATGAAAAGACAGGAATGCCAAAAAGCAAATATTTCAGAGAAGAAAGAACTGGGGTTCACAATGGAGACTAATAAAGGAGGCAGCCAGAGAGACAGGATGAAATCCAGACCCTGGAGTCTGATGCCTGTGACAGCATCTACACGTGGGGCCCCAAGTCTATTCATCAACAGCACCCCAGATCCTGGAGCATCTCGAGGGGACTTCAAGGAGGAAGAACAGAAGGATGATGGACTTGCTTTTCCTCTACACTGTGCAGAAACCCCTGTTCCTTTGTCTCACACCACACTGCTCACTGCAGCTCTGCTGAACAAAAGAACAAATCAAAGAGTCTCTCAAATAAAACTGAGGGAGAGAGGCTGGCAAAAGCCCACAGAGTTAACGGAGAAGGAATTGTGAAGAAAACACACTGGTGTAAAAAAAGGAAAAATAAATGTCTTTCCTTTTCTATACACAGAATATCTCTGGAAGGATAAACAGAAACTGATGCCACTAATTGTCCCAGGGGCAGGACCGGGGTGGCTGTAAATCAAGGGCTGAATGAACCTTTCGTTCAATACTTTTTCTGTCTTTTGAACTTTAAAAGTCATGTCACTGTATTATCTACCTCCCTTCCCTCAATTAATCTGATTTTTAAGAAGGGTTGAGAATGAACAAAGGAAAGGGTTTTTATTGGCTAAAAGGGGATTCTTCAAAAAAGATAAGGTAGCTGGAAATGCTGTATTTTAATCACTCTTAACAAGGAGAGCATTTCCTATCCCTTCTCAATATGTGGGTGGAGGCTGCCAGTGAAAGGCAAGCAAGTCTACCAGGGAGTTTCTCTGAAGTCAAGTAAACATGAGAGCCAATGCTGTAAGATAAAATTTAAAGCAGGTAAAGAGATCCGAGTAACGCTTAGAACCACCCAACATTAAGTATCTTAAAATAAAAATTAAAAAATAAAAGTATCTTAAAATAAAGAACAAAAAAAAAAAAAGAACAAAATAGGAAAGTTAACAAATGACAGGAAAATAAGATAATTATTAACAGCATTATCAAAGACCATTTGTAACACTAGCCAAAAGCAGTGACCTCTCCCACGCAGGAAGAGGTCTATAGATGAGGGGATATGACAGGTATGGGTATATTACAATATATTTAACGAGGGGATCCCTGGGTGGCTCAGTGGTTTAGTGCCTGCCTTTGGCCCAGGGTGCGATCCTGGAGTCCCAGGATTGAGTCCCATGTCAGGCTCCCGGCATGGAGCCTGCTTCTCCCTCCTCTTGTGTCTCTGCCTCTCTCTCTCTCTCTCTCTCTCTCATAAATAAATAAATAAATCCTTAAAAAAAAAAAAAAAGCAATATATTTAACTAGAATTTTACTGATGTCACACAGGTTACTGACAAAGTTTTGTTATTCTAACATTACAGTGACATCCTTGTACAGTAGTCCCCTGCCCCCATACCTTCTCTGCAGTTTCAGTTCCCTGTGGTCAATCTTGATCCAGAAGCAGGTGATCTTCCTGATGGATGGTCAGTAGTAGCCTAAAGCTACGTCACAGAGCCTACTCGCTCACCTCACTTCACCTCACCATGAAGGCATTTTATCATTTCACATCATCACAAAAGAAGGATAAGTACAGTACAATAAGATGTTTTCAGAGACTGCATTCACATAACTTTACTACAGTATATTGTTCTAATTATTCTATTTTGGGGGGCTATATATATAGCCAAAAGGGGCAGAGGGTAAGGGAGAGAAAAATCTCAAGCAGAATCTACACCCAGTGTGGAGCCCCAAGCGGGACTCAATCCCACAACCCTGAGATCATGACCTGAACTGAAACCAAGAGTCAGATGCTTAACCGACTGAGCCACCCAGGTGCCCCTATAATTATTCTATTTTATTATTAATTATTTATTTACAAGATTTATTTATCCATGAGAGACACAGGGAGAGAGGGGGAGAGAGAGAGAGAGAGAGAGAGGCAGAGACACAGGTAGAGAGAGGAGCAGGCTCCACACAGGGAGCCCAACATGGAACTCGATCCCGGGACTCCAGGATCAGATCCTGGGCTGAAGGTGGCGCTTAACCGCTGAGCCACGAGGGCTGCTCTATTAGTTATTTTTTAAAGATAGATCTATTTAGGGATGCCTGGGTGGCTCAGCGGTTTAGTGCCTCCCTTCGGCCCAGGGCGTGATCCTGGGGTCCTGGGGACAGAGTTCCACATTGGGCTTCCTGCATGGATCCTGCTTCTCCCTCTGCCTATGTCTCTGCCTCTCTCTCTCTCTGTCTCATGAATGGATAAATAAAATCTTTAAAAAAAAAAAAAAAAGACCCCTATTTGAGAGAGAGAAAGCGATTGTATGCTTGAGTGGAGGAAGGGGCAGAGGGAGAGAATGTCCAGCAGACTCCTGCTGAGAGGGGAGCCTGACTTGGGGCTTATTCTCATGAGCTGAATCCGAGTCAGATGCTTAACTGACTGAGCCATACAGGAGCCCCATATTTTATCATTAGTTATTACTGTTACTCTCTTACTGTGCCTAATTTATAAATTAAACTTTATCATAGGTGTGTATATACAGGGAAAATGTAGTATATATAAGAGTCAGTACTATCCATAGTTTCAGGTATCTATAGAGAGTCTTGGAACATAACCCCCTTGGGTAAGTAGGTGGGGAACTACTGTATATACACCCTTGTACTCATGTCAGTACACAGATGTACTGACAAGGTAGATTCTTAGAAACTGAATGAGGGCCAAAGTGTATACATGCCTTTTTGTTTTTCCTTTTTAAGATTTTTATTTTTTTAAGTAATTTCTACACCCACTGTGGGGGTCGAACTCACAACCCCAACTTAAAGAGTTGCATGCTCTAATTGACGGAAACAGCCAGGTGCCCCCAAAGGGCAAACATGCCTTTAAAACTGTTAGTGCTATATTATTTAAAACATACTGAAAAAAAAAGAAAAAAAAAAAAAAACCTTCCTGCACTATTGGCAACAACATGAGATTTCCTGTTTCTCTACACTCTCACCAACACTATTCATTATTAGACTTTTGCAGATCTGATTGGTGAAAAAAATGGTATCTTTAGGATGTTGAACATTTTTACTTGAATATTGGCCATCGACCCTATTACTTAGGTATATCTTTTGATTATTTTCTATTAGGTTATATATTCCTCTTCACTGATTTGCATGACCTTTTACAATAGAAAAGGAAGTAAAGACCTGTGTCTGCCAAGGCAGGAGATGCTGGTTACTTATCCAAACTCACCCCTGCCCTCTTCTGTTTGTCCCTTTTCTTTGTGAAGTTCCCATAGGTAATCCTTTCAACTTTTTATTTTTTTTAAGATTTTATTTATCCATGAGAGACAGAGAGAGAGCGGCAGAGACACAGGCAGAGGGAGAAGCAGGCTCTTCACAGGGAGCCTGATATGGGACTTGATCCCTGGGACCCCGGGATCACGCCCTGAGCCAAGGCAGATGTTCAACTGCTGAGCTACCCAGGCGTCCCAATCCTTTTAACTTTTAAAGTTATTTCATTTATTGTTGACCGTATTTCTAAAAGTTGTTTTTTTTTAAAGATTTTATTTATTTATTCATGAGAGAGAGAGAGACAGAGGGAGAGGCAGGCTCCATGCAGGGAGCCCAACGGGGACTCCATCCCGAGACTCCAGTATCGCACCCTGGGCCAAAGGCAGGCGCTAAACCGCTGAGCCACCCAGGGATCCCCCCTCTAAAGTTTTTTTTAAAGTTTTTTTATTTACACAATCTCTACATGCAAAGTGGGGCTTAAACTCACCAGCTCAAGATCAAAAGCCTTATGCTCTAACAACTAAGCCAGGCATCTCCACCTACTTATTTCTAAAATGTCAAAATATAATGCTTCCTTGATTTTCCATTTTAGATGTTTTCTTGTAGCTACCTACTCTGGCAAGTACCTTCAACTCTGGTATTTGCTGCCTTACTTCTAAATAGCATGTCTGAGCTGCTGGTCATTGATTTGTTTAACCCCTTCTCCCACTCCATTATCTACTGATTTCTTAATATAGACAGTGAAGACTTGGCTCTCCCACCTCAGGTCCTTCCTTCATTCATCCTAATCAGTTCTCGTTACATTTGGCTAAATTATTCAGTTTATACTGTATAAATATTATTTTATTTAAATTCAATTAATTAACATATAATGCATTATTAGCTTCAGAAGTAGAGTTCAGTGATTGATCAGCTGTATATAAACACACTGTCCATCATATCATATGCCCCCCTTAATACCCATTACCCAGTTACTCCCCCCACTCAATTCCCTTCTAGCACCTTCAGTTCTGTTTCCTAGTTATTAGAGTCTCTTATGGTTTGTTTCCCTCTCTGGTTTCATCTTATTTTATTTTTCCCTCCTTCTCCCTATGATCTTCTGTGTTGTTTAAATTCCACGCGTGAAATCATAAAATTGTCTTTCTCTGACTTATTTCACTTAGCATAATACCCTCTAGTTCCATCCATGCCTTTGCAAATGGCAAGATTTTTTTTTTTAAGATTTTATTTATTCATATGAGACAGAGAGACATAGAGATAGAGAGAGACAGAGACATAGGCAGAGGAGAAGCAGGCTCCATGCTGGGAGCCCAACGTGGGACTAGATCCTGGGACTCCAGGATCACGCCCTGAGCTGAAGGCATATGCTTAACCACTGAGCCACCCCGTTGTCCCGCAAATGCCAAGATTTCATTTTTTTGATGGCTGAGTATTTCATTGTGTATATATATCACATCTTCTTTATCCATTTATCTGTCCAGAGACATCTGGCTCTTTCCATAGTTTGGCTATTATGGACATTGCTGCTATAAACATTGGGGTGCAGGTGCCCCTTCGGATCACTATGTTTGTATCCTCTGGGTAAATACTTAATTGTACAATTTTTGGGTCATAGGGTAGCCCTATTTTTAACTTATTGAGGAAATTCCATACTGTTTTCCAGAGTGGCTGCACCAATGTATTTGCATTCCCATGTATAAATATTATTTACAGCCACACTAGGAATGCATTTCTATCCTTATTTATTGATTTTTGGTTTCCTTGGAGCTAATGCTGCCTCAGTAATTCTGTTCACTTAAGTTTTCTACATATTCCTCACTTTACTAATCCATCCTTAAACTCTGACAGAACTATAAATCTCCTTTCAAGTCCTTTCAAAGAGTTAAGTAATTTTTTTCCTTCTAGATATTCATACTTTGGAGGCTTTTGTCCTGTTCTCAAGGCCTACTCTATTGGACTTCTTATTCTGAACCCCATGTTTTTCTCTTTCTTGGTATTCTCTCTTGTGGTAGTGAAGTATATTCCACCATTTCTCCTAAAGAAGGGTAAGGACATGGTTAACTGTGAGACTCTGCATGCCCCAGAGTATTTGATTCTATTTTCACATGTGATTGACAGCTTATTGGGTAAAGAATTCTAGATTAGATTCTTTTCTCTCAGAAAAATCTGCGCCCCCCAGCTTTAATGACATGTACATTTAAAGTGTACATAATGTGGGCAGCCCCGGTGGCGCAGCAGTTTAGCGCCGCCTGCAGCCCAGGGCGTGATCCTGGAGACCCTGGATCGAGTCCCACGTCAGGCTCTCTGCATGGAGCCTGCTTCTCCCTCTGCCTGTCTCTGTGTGTGTGTGTGTGTGTGTGTGTGTCTCTATGACTAAATAAAATCTTTAAAAAAAATAAAGTGTACATAATGTAATGATTTGAAACACATATATTTTGTGAATCTTTACCACAATGATGTTGGTTAACAAATCTTTCCCTTACATAATTATCATTTTGTTGTTGTGGTGGTGGTAAGATTTAAGATCTACTCTCAAAAAAAAAAAAAAAAAAAAAAAATAAGATCTACTCTCTCTCTCTCTTTTTTTTTTTTTTTAACATTTATTTATTTATTTATGAGAGACACACAGAGAGAGGCAGAGACACAGGCAGAGGGAGAAGCAGGCTCCATGCAGGGAGCCTAATGTGGGACTCAATCCTGGGACTCCAGCCTCCAGTCCTGGGCTGAAGGCAGGGGCTAAACTGCTGAGCCACCCAGGGATCCCCTAAGATCTACTCTCACAGCAACTTTTGAGTATACAATACAGTATTAACCATAGTCATTGTGCTGTACCTGAGATCCCTGGCACCTATCTATCTTGTAATTGGAAATTTGTACCCTATGGATCCACATCTCCCCATTTCCTTCACCTCCCACCTCTGGCAACCACTGTCTATTCTGCTTCTAGGAGTTTGGAATTTTAAGATTTACATACAAGTGAGATCAAACATATTTGTCTTTTTCCCTCTGATTCATTTAATTTAGTAATGCCCTTGAAATTTACCCATGTCTCTCTCACGAGTAAATAAAATCTTTATTTATTTTTTAAGATTTTATTTATTTATTCATGAGAGATACAGAGAGAGAGACAGAGAAAGAAGCAAGCTCCCTGCCTGAGCCAAAGGCAGATGCTGAACCACTGAGCAACCCAGGTGTCCCTAAATAAAATTCTTAAAGAAAAATTTATGGAATATTATGGAATACTATATATTCCTGCATGTACATAAGTAATCTCACATCTTCTTTATCCATGCCTATGGACACTTAGGTGTTCACAATGTCTTGTGAATAAACCTGCAGTGAACAATGGAGGTCAGATATCTCTTTCAGATGGTGATTTCACTTCCTATGGATATATACCCAGAAGTGAAACTGCTAGATCACATGGCAGCTCTACTGTTAATTGAGGACCCTCCATACTGTTTTCCATAAGCGGCTGTAAAATTTACATTTCTACCATTCACACAAGGGTCTGTCATTTTTCATCCTCGCCAGCATTGATCACTTTTTTATAACAGTCATTCTAATAGGTATAAGGTGATAAGTATCTCACTGTGGTTTTTATTTGCATTTTCTTGATGATGAGTGATGTTGAACACTTTTTAATGGAAGTATTGGCTATTTGTAGGTCTTCTTTGGGAGAATGTCTATTTAGGTATTTGCCCATCTTAAATAGATTATTTTTGTTTTGCTATTTTTTTAAAGATTATTTATTTATTTGTTTGTTTGTTTATTTATGATAGAGAGAGAGAGAGAGAGGCAGAGACACAGGAGGAAGGAGAAGCAGGCTCCATGCCAGGAGCCCGACGTGGGACTCAATCTCGGGACTCCAGGATCGCGCCCTGGGCCAAAGGCAGGCGCCAAACCGCTGCGCCACCCAGGGATCCCCTGTTTTGCTATTGAATTGTAGGAGCTCCTTATCTATTTTGGATATTAATCTTTTATTAGATAAATGGTTTGCAAGTATTGTTTCCCATTTTGTGGGTTGTCTTTTCATTTTGTTGACTGTTTCTTTTGCTGTGCATTAAGTTTTCTGAGCTTCCATTTGTTGATTTTTGCTTTTGTTTCCTATGCTTTTGGTGTCATACTCAAAAAATCACTGCCAAGGCCAACATCAAAGAGATTTTCCCCCTACATTTTCTTTTTTTTTTTTTTTCCCCCTACATTTTCTTCTAGGAGCTTTAGGTCTTCCATTTAAGATCTTAATCTGCTTTGAGTTAATTTTCCTCTTCCTTCTCCTTAATCTTGATATATTTAAATTTTAATGTACCAGAGATTGAGTATCTGTGGTACATTAGTGTTCAGTCCAGATATATTGTGGATTTTTGTCATGTTTGTACTGGGTACCAAACCTCTCAATCTGGAAATTCAGGTTCCACAGGTCTGGGAAACTACCTTTTGTTATTCCTTGAGAATTGCCCTTCCTAACCTCAGTTCTTTTTACCACTCTGCTTTATTACAAACTACACCTCCTAGATAGATACATTTCAATTTTATATTGTATCCTCCTTAATTCTCAAGTCTTTGAATTTGTATGTTATTTTCTGAGAGATTTCCTGGACTTTATTTTCCAACCCTTTTACTGACTTTCTTCCCAATACCATAAATTACCCTCTTCTCTTTTTTTTTAAAGGTTTTTTTTTTAATTAATTAATTAATTAATTAATTAATTTATGATAGAGAGAGAGAGAGACAGAGACAGAGACACAGGCAGAGGGAGAAGCAGGCTCCATGCACTGGGAGCCCGATGTGGGACTCGATCCCGGGTCTCCAGGATTGCACCCTGGGCCAAAGGCAGGCACCAAACCGCTGCGCCACCCAGGGATCCCCAAATTACCCTCTTCTCAATGGATCATGTTCATCCTTCAGAATATAATGATGTTGTGCTACTGTCTTCTTTTTTAAAACTTTGGAAACAAAACTGTAATTTTCCTTTTCCTTTTTTTTTTTTTAAGTACTCTAGTTTCCTCTTCCAGTTTTTCTTTTTTTAATTCCTGTTTTAGTCTCTGGTTATTCTCAAATATTTGGAGATTCCTGGCTATTCTTCCATATTTCCAGATTTCAGAGAGTTACCAAAACTCTTTGTTATGTATGTGAGACCACAAGATGACTGGGCAGAGATAGGGGAGCTTCAGTGGAAGACACCCAACTGTTTGTATCTGTATTTTAAGTCAGTTATTCCAGGGAAGAAATCTCTTATTTCCTTTTCAGGGAACATATAAGAGACTAACAAATTTCTGGGAGGTGAGCGAAGAAAGGAGGTGGAATGTCTCACCACTCAGTGGACCCCTGTTTGAGGTATGGGGTCCCCAAGTCTAGATGCACTTTGATTGAACCTCTTCAGAAAACAAACTGCCCCGTTTCTACTGGGGCAGAGAAGGGGCAGCTGCCTAGCTGGGAGGTGGCATGGGGCTCTGTACACATTTTCAGCCAATCCTTGTTTCAAGTTCTACTTGTAACTCCACCTACAAAAGGAGCTAGGAGAACTTATTTCTAGGCTTTCTGAATCCTGTGGCATGACTCAGCATAATTCTTTCTGTGACCAGCCTACCTACCTCCGCCCTTTTATCTCCTGCTCTTAGGGGCTTGGTTTCAGCTCACTCTCGTTTGCTACATCTATTAAACTTTACATACACACACCCACATTCCATCTGGCAAAACTAGGTTGAAGTCTTTGTCCTCTAGTCTTCTATCCTGACACGTCCCTTTTATTTTAGTTATTTATTTAATTTCCGAGAGAGAGAGAGGGGGTGGGGTGGGGAGGGAGGTAGGGAGGGGCAAAGGGGGAGAATCTCAAGCAGGCTCTATACCCATCTGGAGCCCAACACAGGTTCAATCTCACAACCCTGAGATCATGACCTAAAAATCAAAACCAAGAGTAAGACGCTCAACCAACTGAGCAACCCAGGTGTCCCTGACATTTCCTTAATTCCTTTACCACTATTTAGTGAGTGGGGAGAGAGAGCAAAGATAAATGTGCTACTGTTTAATTCTAAGTCCTATAGCTAATACTTTTAATTCCTGTTTTTTGAATAGATGTGAGACTGAACTATATAGTTTTCTTCCCTGCTTCCAACACAGTTTGATACCAATGTTTCTGAATTTGAGAAAAGAATTCGGAATTTCCGTTCTTTCTCAAGTTCTGAAACAGGTAAACAGAGGTGGTACTACCTATTCATTGAAGGTTTGAAAGAAGTCAAACAAGAAATTCTGGGTATGGCAATTTGAGGTGGGCATCTGGCCTTTTACCACTTTCTCAGTTTCTTCTATGGTTACTGTGGTGCATATAGATTCTTCCCTAGAGTTCATTTTGGTAACTTATGTTTTCCTAAAACCCTACCGATTTTTTAGGTTGGTTCTACTTTAATTGCACAAAAGGTTCCCTTGTAATACTTTTAATTCTTCTCTATCTGGTCTTTTCCACGCCCCTCATCCCATACTTTGTATTTTCTCTCCCTTTCCCCTGGGAAAGTGTTTTATCTTTTTTATTGCCTCGTTCTCGTCCTCCCTCAAAAATAACAAAAACTAAAGCTTTAGATTTATTTTTTCTACTGCTTTTCAAATTCATTAATTCCTGCCTTTACTAGTTCTTTACATTATTATTACTTCCTAAGATTTAATTTCTTCTCTTAGTTTAATATTTAATGTATTCACTGTCATTCTTTCTTGTTTAAAACTGTGTTTGAGGGATCCCTGGGTGGCGCAGCGGTTTGGCGCCTGCCTTTGGCCCAGGGCGCAATCCTGGAGATCCGGGATCGAATCCCACGTCGGGCTCCTGGTGCATGGAGCCTGCTTCTCCCTCTGCCTATGTCTCTGCCTCTTTCTCTCTCTGTGTGGGACTATCATAAATAAATAAAAATTATAAAAAAAACAAACAAACTGTGTTTGAGGCTACAAATTTCTTGAGCACCAAAAGTAGTACCTTACAGGTTCTGATACATAGTTTGTTAGTGTTAATGTCTAGATATATTGCAATTTTGGTTTGCATTTTAATATTTGCCTATGAATTCTGTGTGTTTTAAGTTCTACGTGTTTGTATTTCTTGTTTCTACTTTTATTGGTTTCTATTTTTACTGCTCTTCATTTAGGAAATGTAGTCTAAGGGGGACGCCTAACTGGCTCAATTGGTGGAGCAAACGACTCGATCTCCAGGCCATGAGTTCAAGCCTCATGTTGGGTACTTAACTACTTAAAATAAACATTTTTTTAAAAAGAAAAAAAAAAGGAAGAAAATGTAGCGTGGAGTGATTTGTTAGACTTACTAACCATATTAGCAGAACCACTGCTTAGCGTTGTGTATGTATCGTTCAAACATGAAAAAAATCATTTATCTTGTAATCATCATAAATTTGAATAGTTACTATATTAAATCCTGGCTATAATACATCCTTAGAAAGAGGTATGTTTAAAAAATTGCACAAAGTTGTAACATAGGCTTATTAGCATGTTAAGTTCTGTATCTTTTCCCCCATATTTAATGCATCGTGTGGCCTAGAGAGGTCAAGTCTCCTTTGTCCCTCATATTTGTTAATTTAGTTCAGATTTTTAAAAAAGATTTTATTTTTTTATTTATGAGAGACACAGAAAGAGAGGCAGAAAGACAGAGTTCTCCCTCTAGAAGCAGGCTCCTCGGGATTCAATCCCTGAACTGGGATTACACCCTGAGCCAAAGGCAGACGCTCAACCGCTGAGCCACCTAGGCATCCCAATTTAGTTCAGATTTTTACCTGCCATGTATTTTGGGTTTCTATTTATTATGTGTCATTCTACTATTAAAAATAAAATGTATGGGTGCCTGGGTGGCTCAGTCAGTTGAGCAGTTGACTGGATTTTGGTTCAGGTCATGATCTCAGGGTCAGATCATGAGATTAGAGATTATAAAAACTTTAAGACAACAAAGATCAGTATCTTTATGGCCCCATGTGTGTCAGAATTTCTTAAAACTGAACAAAAGACTCGAAGCAGCACTTCAAAGAAGAAACAAAAACCAACAAAAATATGAAAAGATGTAATATTTCCTCAGTAATCAGGGAAATATAAATAAAAAATAACAAGGAAACATTATTTTTATATCCACCAGATTGACAAGAATTAAAAAAAATCATACAAATTTAAATTTTGATGAGAATGTGACATTACTTGAACTTTCTCCTATATGCTACTGGAGGGAATAGAAACTACACTATTGCTTTGGAAACAATTTGGCTGGCTCCAAGAAATGGACCCTGTGAATCAGTAATTCTACTACTGGATATAGATCATATTTTTTAAAGAACTCATTCATTCATTCATTCGTTTTAGACACAGAGAGAGAGAGAGAGGCAGAGACACAGGCAGAGGGAGAAGCAGGCTCCATGCCGGGAGCCCCACAAGGGACTCGATCCCGGGACTCCAGGATCGCGCCCTGGGTCAAAGGCAGGTGCCAAACCACTGAGCCACCCAGGGATCCCCTGGATATATATCATTAAGAAACTCTTGTACAAGTGCACCAGGACACACAGAGGACAATTCACAACAAGAATGCAATACAAATAGCTATAAGCAATCTGAAGGTCTCTGATATGGAGAATGCATATATAAATCAAGGTATATTCATGTAATAGATACTACATAATCATGAAAATGAAGGGTGCCTGGGTGGCTCAGGTGGTTCAGTATAGACGCCCTGGCTCGGCGGGAAGCCTGCTTTTTTCCCCTCTCTTCCCTGCTCATGGTCTCTATTGCTATCTCTCTCTCTCAAATAAATAAAATCTTTAAAAAAAAAATGAAAATGAGCATAGTAGAGAAAGTGAATCAGAGCTAAGTATGTCAACATGGAACACAATTTGGGCAAAAGAAAGCAAATGGGAGAAGGATATATATAATATGGTTACATTTATATAGTATTTAAAACCTTTGCAATAATTTTTAGAAAAGATAAAATTAAAAATATTAAACCTTTACACTCTTTTGATCAGGGAATCCATATATGGTAAAATCATAAAGACAATAAAAAAAAAAAACCCACAAAATTCTCCTTGGTGGTTACCTGGTAAGTGGGAAAGGACGAAAGGGAATCAAGTTAGAGAGGGCCACATTATGAGTGATTTATAGGTATTGCTAATGATTCATTTCTTGAAGTCAATGTGTGTTCATTTCCTAGAATATTTACACTGTAAACATTAAAACTGAATTTTAAATAATTGCTTAGATTTAGCTGATTAATAAAATTAAGCAGTTTTGAAAAATTTAAAATAAGATCAGCAGCAATGTGGACTTTTACAATTAAATATTTCCAAGACAAAGAGATTCTCCTAGTCCCAAAAACCCTAGGTTCTGGGGGCCAAAAGTTCCTGGAATCAGGGTAATATGAGAAGATATGAATTCAGTGTTAAAATAAATTTGGTACTTAATTAAGGATTTTACTGGATATTCGCCATATGCAAGGTGATTTTCAGTATGCTCTTTTGCTATTCTTCCCATTTGGAAGGGGCTGGGCCTGATTCCTTCCAAGGGGACACAGTGGAAAAAGACTATTTGAAGTTAGGGCTTTAGGTTCTAACACACTAGTGTAATCGCTTCCTCAGTGGATGACTGAACATGGTAAAAAATGTAAGAAAACTTCAGTCTGCTCATCTGTAAAATATAGATAAAAAAAAGCTATGTCACAGGGCGATGTGACTAACATGCAATGCATGATGTAGGTGCTATGCACATTCATTAAGAATTTGAGCTCTGGAGCATAATACCTGGGCCTAGCCCGGCTCTAGCACTCAATGACTGAGTCTAGGTGATGTGACCTTCCTAGGACTCTGGTATCAATACAGTTAAAGAAGCCTAGTAAGTGGAAAGCTTGAAATAGTAGCTGGTATACAACAAACACTCCATATAGGGTTGGGATTCTTTTTTTTTTTTTTTTTTTAGGGTTGGGATTCTTGTTGCTACTGCTGTTGGTATGATTCTCTCCCAAAGGCCTACCTTGCCTCCAATTTTTGATTTTCTGTAAAAGGGTCCTCTCTCCTCCATGTCATGTTCTAGGCCTAACCTATTTAAAATATTTGATTCTTTAGGGACTTTTCTAAAACAGCATAATGAATCATGAGTACAATTATTTTTTTTTCATGAGTACAATTATAATTGGTATAGGTACTGCTATAATTTATAAAAATAAATTATATATTCTTAATTCACAATCTATTTTTTTTAAGATTTTATTTATTTATTCATGAGAGATACAGAGAGAGAGAGAGAGAGAGAGACAGAGAGAGAGAGAGACAGAGACACAGGCAGAGGGAGAAGCAGGCTCCATGCAGGGAGCCTGACGCAGGACTTGATCCCGGGACCCCAAGACCATGCCTTGGGCCAAAGGCAGACGCTAAACCGCTGAGCCACACAGGTATCCCCCACAATCTACTTTAAATATCAAGCTGCATTATTTCCTGCTGAAGCAAAAATAAGTCTGGCAATAAATTGAAAAGTTCCCCATAAAGCCGTGGCAACACTGAAGCTTTATTTTTTTGCATTTCTACTACACCTTTGGAAATCTAAAAATAAAGAAATATACATACATTTCTATTCTTAATTTTTGGATATGTATAATCAAGAAAGTTTTATTTATTTTTAAAGATTTTATTTATTTATTCATGAGAGATATATAGAGAGAGGCAAGAGACACAGGCAGAGGAAGAAGTAGGCTCCCCATGGGGAACCCAACGTGGAACTTGGTCCCAGGACTCCAGGATCACGACCTGAGCCAAAGGCAGATGCTCAACCACTGAGTCACCCAGGTGTTCCAAGAAGGTTTTTGTTTTTGTTTTTAAGATTTTATTTATTTATTCATGGTAGTCACACAGAGAGAGACAGAGAGGCAGAGACACAGGCAGAGGGAGAAGCAGGCTCCATGCAGGGAGCCCGACATGGGATTCGATCCCGGGTCTCCAGGATCGTGCCCCGGGCCAAAGGCAGGCAGCAAACCGCTGCGCCACCCAGGGATCCCCCAAGAAGGGTTTTAGACTTCATTTGCCATATCCTGTTTGAGTTAACCAGATTCATTACACTGATGCAGATGCAGACGCTGTGTTGTAAATAACAGGACCTTGGTAACTACTGATGTTTAATAGCCTGAACTGCTAGCTTGTTACAAGTCGACCCGAAAAGAAGAGGTGAACAGAGTTCACCAATGAACTCAGAGTTGTCCAATGAAGGAGATTCCCAAAATGACTTTCGACTACCTGATGGGAAAAAGGAAGGAAGGAAGTCCAGACATTAGATATGGAGGCACTTCCAGGAAAAGAGATGGGAGAGAAGGAGGAAGAGGCAGTTGACAGCAGTGTCTAAGACTTAGACCAGGGCCCGGGGAGGGGTGTGTGTGTGTGTGTGTGTGTGTGTGTGTGTGTGTGTGTGTCATTTTTAAAATAGGGGACCTTGTTTGTGGAAGATAAGAGAAATTAAGAACTTACAGGGGTGGGATGCCTGGGTGGCTCAGTGATTGAGCGTCTGCCTTTGGCTCAGGGCGTGATCCCAGGTCCAGGGATCATCAAGTTCCACATCGGGCTCCCTGCAGGGAGCCTGATTCTCCCTCTGCCTAGGTCTCTGCCTCTCTCTGTGTGTCTCCTATAAATAAATAAATAAATAAATCTTTAAAAAAAAAAAAAAAAAAAAAAAAAGAACTTACAGGGGAACCAAAGAAAGTCTAGAAGCCATTCTCACTTGGGCTGTGTACTTTAGGACCTTCCTCTTCACCCCAGGCCAATCAAGCCAGAATTGGGGAGGGTGGGTGTGTTCTGAAGGAGGGTGGGTGTGTTCTGAAGGTTCTGAATATGGGCTTTTTTCTTTTAAACTCCACAGATGATTCCACTGCACAGCAAGGGTTGAAAATGACTGGTTTAAGGAGGCTGAAGCAAAGGTGACCCAAATAACCCAGTGGTGGTGGCAGTAAAAGTAACTACATTCTAGACCACATGAAAGCATGAACTGGTTCTCTCTCTGCCTTCAAATTACACAGTTCACTGATCTGTCCCACAATGAACATTCCCTGGGATGCAAAGGCCACTACTGTTACAGAGCTCTGAACATTAGCAGTGGCTCCAATACAAACACCAGGTTTAAAAAGAAAACAGGCTGAGTGGGTGTAAGTAGGTTTCCCCATAAACAGCCTTACACAAGGAATCTATACTCAACAATGCTTAATCCTTTGGCAATCTACTGTATATTTTGCATATACTTTAACTTAACATTCATTCTTTTTTTTCTTCATTATTTTTGACTAAATTTTTTAAAATACGGGATTTCCCCCTCTTAGTAAAAGTCTAGACTGAAGAACAGTGCTTGAATCTTACTTAAAAGATGTTTTGCTACTAGATCAGCAGGATCAACTGAAGGATGAGGTCTCCACTGAAGGGCCTTGTCAGATATTTTAATTGGATGAATATCCAATTTATAGATATATATCCAGTTTATGCAGCACCAAATTAGAAGTGACAGTTTAATACAAAAGACTTGCTATTCAAAAATACCTCAATAGACTGGAATTGTGGCAGAAAGCCAATTAAATTATCTTTAGCATGAATCAAATTCAGGTAAGGAAAAAAAATCAGTTGCAGTTATCGAATAAACTAGGCTTGTGGGTAGCCCTGGTGGCTTAGTGGTTTAGTGCCTGCCTTCAGCCCAGGGTGTGATCCTGGAGTCCCGGGATCGAGTCCCATGTCGGGCTCCCTGCATGGAGCCTGCTTCTCCCTCTGCCTGTGTCTCTGCTTCTCTTTCTCTGTTTCTAATAAATAAATAAAAGCTTTAAAAATAAATAAATAAATAAATGAATAAATAAATAAATAAACTAGGCTTGTGTCGAGGGCAACTCCTGTGGCTGGCCCAAAAGGCTGAGTATTGACTCTGGAGAAGGGACCAAGAGGACTCAAAAAGGCTGGCTATATTTGAGGTAGTAGATTTAACCTCTACAGCTCCATATGGCAGAATAGAGAACAGTGTTGTAAACATTTCTAGAAGACAGATGCTAAGTGCAAACTAAACGGAAAATATCTATTAACTAGAGTCATCCAACACTACAAGATGATATAAAAAGTGTGCCTCTGTCCCTACACATGTATTTAGAACTCCCTAACTAACCAGCTGTCATAAATACATACTCTAATAATTTCATTACATGCTATAAATTTATTACTTTTAATGAAGTGGCTCCAGTTGAAAAAAAAAAAACAAAACTGTTTAAAATTGATCATGGCAGGGGGATCCCTGGGTGGCTCAGTGGTTCAGCGCCTGCCTTTGGCCCAGGGCATGATCCTGGAGTCCTGGGATCGAGTCCCACATTGGGCTCCCGGAATGAAGCCTGCTTCACCCTCTGCCTGTGTCTCTGCCTCTCTCTCTCTCTCCTATGATAGACATAGGTCTATCATGAACAAATAAATAAATCTTTAAAAAAATAAATAAATTGATCATGGCAGAGTATGGTGATAATTAAGTTTCTGCCACTGAGAAGACTGGACATTTCTTTTTTTGTTTTATAATTTTATTTATTTATTCATGACAGACAGAGAGAGGCAGAGACCTAGGCAGAGGAAGAAGCAGGGTCCCTACAGGGAGCCTCATGTAGGACTTGATCCCCGGACCTCAGGATTACTATCTAGTCAAAGGCAGATGCTCAACCACTTAGCCACCCAGGTGCCCAAAGGATGAGTATTTCTAACATAATAAAATCTCAGAACAACCCAGGGGAAGGGCAGGGAATCACTGAAAAGTTTATTGCACACAGATGACTGTTCCTTAAAAGCACTAGGTAGCAAGTTCTCCCACAGGGCCCAATGGAAGCTCTGATGCATCTTCCTGCATGCAGCTCAGGGCTTTGCACGCCCTGTCCTTGCCCAGCTCTCCCCAGCCTGCTGCTGCAGTGTCCCCTGGGCTGTGCGCAGGCCCCCTGCCAACACCATGATAAAACTGCAGAGGTCTTTCAATCTTTTTTAAACTCGGTAAAAAAATGTATAATAATAATTATTATTATAATTACTTATAATCTATTATTATAAGTAGGCTCCACACCCAGTCTGAAGGCCAACGTGGGGCTTGAACTCACAACCCTGAGCTGAGATTGAGAGTCGGACCCTTAACCGACTGAGCTTCCCAGGTGCCCCTGGTAAAAAAATATTTAGATCCTTCAAGCCCTAGGTAAAATTTTGCTGTAAATCACATGGGTTCACTCAGAGTCCACTGTACTTATCTGACTCATCAGAGACTTCAAAGAGCTTGGTTTAGGAGGACACAGATTTTCTTTCTTTTTTTTTAAAGATTTTATTTATTTATTCATGAGAGACACAGAGACATAGGCAGAAGGAGAAGCAGGAGCCCTGCAGGGAGCCTGATGCGGCGCTTGATCCCAGGACCCTAGGATATTAGTAAGAGGCCACCTCTAGTTTTCATTTGAAATCTACATGTTCCTTCAAATATTATCTCTTCAGTTTATGTTTTAAAATGTAAGTCTTACTATTATTTAGGTATGGTGAGCCAAGGCATCAGGACTGGCACTGAAAAGATATCTGTTACTAACAGTTTATAAGAGAAGGTGGTACACAGTGCCATGTAGGGCCACATGGGCAAGCCCCAGGGTCAGTCAGGAGGCAGAAGGAGCAAGGCATGGGAAAGAGTCTCTATCTTGGTTTCCACGGGGAAAGGCAAGGCCAGGCAGGGTAACAGAACCATTTCAGTAGGCTCTGGGGTATAAATACAGTCTCTAGTTGTCTGGCATCTGGCCCTGGGATGATTAGAGCAGAAGAATATTGCCTCCTGGAGTTTAATAGCCAAATAAAGGAGGTGGTTCTGAGTATGAGCTCTGGACTAATTCATCTGCATATTAACAGTACTCACAGGGGAGTAGTCTGCTATTTCTAGGAATTAGCTGCCTTGGGAGGGGCAGTCTCCTAGGTCAGCACAGTTCAAGATGCCAGAACATCAAGAAAATGAAAATAGAGTTAATACATCTTGCTTTATTTAATTCATAGCACTGACATGACATTATATATATATGTTTGCTGCTGCTCTCCTACTGGGATGTCAATTCCATTAAAGCAGAAACTTAACTTGGTTCAATGTTGTCTCCACACTGCTTAGAACAGTGTCTGGCATATAGCAGGTATTAGTAATAAGTGTTTGTTGAATGAATGAGTGAATAAATAAATAAACCTGCATAAAAACATGACTTACATAACATTTAGGAGAGGTGGAGGATAAGGAAGGCCTACTTTTCTTAAGTACTTTAAACTACCAACTTTTTTTTAAAAGATTTTATTTATATGAGAGAGAGAGAGAGAGAGAGAGAGAGAGAGAGAGCACAAGCAGGGGGAGCTGCAGGCAGAGGGAGAGGGAGAAGCAGGCTCCCCAATGAGCAGGCAGCAATGTGGGGCTCAATCCCAGGACCCCAGGATCACAACCTGAG
Source organism: Canis lupus baileyi (assembly GCF_048164855.1). Lineage (NCBI taxonomy): Eukaryota > Metazoa > Chordata > Mammalia > Carnivora > Canidae > Canis > Canis lupus. The sequence goes on along the minus strand of NC_132846.1, from coordinate 72,658,934 downwards.
CCAAAGGCAGATACTTAACCAAGTCAGCCACTCAGGCACCCTAAAACTGCTAACTTCTTTATAGCAACTACAAAGGAAAATCTCAGGTTAGTTCCAGTCCAAGTTTTCATAAATCCTGATTTGGTGAAATTTAATTCATTACAGTAGGTGAAACAGTGAAGTGAAAAGAGCTATATTCTGGAGTCAGAGCAGGATTTACAAGTTTTACTCCCCCACCCCCTAACTAGCTAGAGAAGTGAACTATATCTACTTCTCAGAGTCAGTTCCTCACTGGAAAATTAACAGAACATAAGATGAAAACATACCTATTAGACTAGCTAATGTGAAAAAGCCCAACACTTCTATATATAAGAACATGGGAGGCATAGGCTCTAGTATCTAATAATAATGAATCCCAATGTAAGGAACATTCAGTGGTGATCCTAGGATACTGCTTACTGAAGTGCTCCATTATGTGAACTGTAGCAAACACATTCTCATTTAGAGTTCAAAGGCGTGACTTAAAGCGGACTACACCTGCCATGGAAGGACTGCCCAAATACTCATTATTTGTAAATTAAGGGATCTGGGGCAGGTTTGTTGGTGTGTGTGTTTTATTTAAATAGATTTTATTTATTTATGTGAGAGTGAGAGAGAGAGAGGGAGCGAGCATGTGCAGGGAGAGAGGCAGAGGAGGAAACAAACTCCACGCTGAGTGGGGAGCCCAACGTATGACTCCTTCCAGAACCCCAAGGATCATGACTTGAGCTGAAGGCAGGTGCTCAACTGACTCAACCACCCAGACATGGGCAGGTTTTTTTAATTCAACTTGGCCTTTCATTCTTGAATAATAGAAATTACCTCACAAAGTTAAGAGTGAATGAATGCTATGGACTGATCTGTCTCCCCCAAGATGTTGAAACCCTAATCTACCATGTGATAGGATCTGGAGATTTAGCATTTAGGAGTTAACTACGTTTAGATGAGGTTGTAGGGTAGGTACTCACAATGGGATTAGTGCCCTTCCAAGTGGAGACATCAGAGAAGGTGCTTTCTCTTTCTCTTTGCCCTGTGAAAACACAGCAAGATAGCAGCCTCCTACAAGCCAGAGGAAGCACTCTTACCAGGACCCGACCAGGAAAGCACCCTGATTTTTGAGTTTCCCAGCATCTAGAACTGTGTGAAATAAAGTTCTGTTGTTGGGCAGCCCTGGTGGCTCAGCAGTTTAGCACTGGCTTCAGCCCAGGGCATGATCCTGGAGACCCGGGATCAAGTCCCACGTCGGGCTCCCTGCATGGAGACTGCTTCGCCCTCTGCCTGTGTCTCTGCCTCTCTCTCTTTCTGTGTCTCTCATGAATAAATAAATCAAATCTTTAAAAGAAAAAGAAAAAGAAAAAAGGACTGTTGTTTATGCCACACAACCTATGACATTTTGTTGTAGCAGCTTGAGCAAACTAATACAATGAGTTCATACAAGTCAAACAGAAAAATGCTCAGCATATACTAAATGCTCAAATATTTGCCACTACCATAAATAGTCCATTGCAATTAAGTTCTACAAAAGAAACTGAGCCAGACCTATCACTCAATTCTTAAGCTTCACTTATTTTCTGTAAGGGGAATTTTTTCTTTAATTTAGGCAGAGGGAGAAGCAGGCTCCATGCAGGGAGCCTGATATGGGACTGGATCCTGGGACTCCAGGATCATGCCCTGAGCTGGAAGGCAGACGCTTAACTGCTGAGCCACCAGGTGTCCCTCTGTAAGGGGAAAATTTTAAGCAAAAGCACCCATCACCCTTCAAAACCAAGCAAACAAAAGCCTAATATTTAGTAGGACACACGATAACAGTAAGCATTCATTCAATCCTTATCCTGTGTCAGACACTATGCTCTGAGGACTTTATTTATTTTTAAAGATTTTGTTTATTTATTTATGAGAGACACACAGAGAGAGAGAGGCAGAAAGAAGGAGAAGCGGGGCTCCCTGCAGAGTCCAATGCAGGGACCCGGTCCCTGGGACCACACCACACCCTGAGCCGAAGGCAGATGCTCAATCACCAAGCCACCCAGGCATCCCTACATAGTAATTTCTTTATAGATATGTCTCCTGCGGCAAGGGAAACAAAATAAAAAACTATTTGGACTACATCAAAATAAAAAGCTTCTGTATAGCAACAGAAATGATCAACAGAACTAGAAGACAACTTACAAAATGGGAGAAGATACTTGTAAATGATGTATTTACAGGGTTAGTATCCAAAATATATAAAGAACTGATACAACTCAACACCCGAAAGATGAATACTTTAAAAATGAGCAAAAGACATGAATAGACACTTTTACAAAGAAGACATACAGATGGCCCCCAGACACAAGAAAAGAAGTTCATCGTGACTTATCATCAGGGAAATGCAAATCAAAACTACAATGTGATATCAACTCACACCTGTCAGAAGGCTAAAATCAACAAAAGAAACAAGTGTTGGCAAGGATGTGGAGAAAGGGAAATCCTCTTGCACTGCTGGTGGGAATGCAAACTGGTCTGCACCACTGTGGAAAAGAGTATGAGGTCTGTCAAAAAGTTAAAAATAGAACTACTCCATGATCCAGCAATTGCACCACTGGGTATTTATGCTCAAAATATAAAAATACTAATTCAAAGGGATACATGCACTTCTATGTTTCTATCAGCAGTATCTACAATAGACAAATTATGAAATGAGCCCAAGTGCCCATCAACTGACAAATGGATAAAGATGTGGTGTTGTGTGTGTGTGCATGCACACGCTCACACACACACAAACACACACACTGGAATATTATTCAGTCACAAAAAAAGAATGAAATCCTGCCATCTGCAACAACGTTGATGGACCTAGAGAATAAAATGCTAAGCCAAATAAATCAGTTAGATAAAGACAAATACCATCTGATTTCACTCATGCGTGGAATTTAAGAAACAAACAAGAAAAGCGGGGGGGGGGGGAAGGACAGAGAGAGGAAAGCAAACCAAGAAAAAGACTCTTTTTTTTTTTTTTTTTTTTAAATTTTTATTTATTTGTGATAGTCACAGAGAGAGAGAGAGAATGAGGCAGAGACACAGGCAGAGGGAGAAGCAGGCTCCATGCACCGGGAGCCTGACGTGGGATTCGATCCCGGGTCTCCAGGATCGCGCCCTGGGCCAAAGGCAGGCGCCAAACTGCTGCGCCACCCAGAGATCCCAAGAAAAAGACTCTTAACTATAGAGAACAAAGTGATGGTTACTAGAAGGGAGGTAGGTGGGGGGATGGATGGGTTGGGTAGGTTTTGGGGATGAAGGAGTGCACTTATTATGATGAATACTAGGTGTTGTATGGAAGTTCCATGTATGTTGTATGGAATTGAATCACTATACTATACACCTAAAACTAGTATTACTCTATGTTAAAACTAACCGGAACTTAAATAAAAACTTTAAAATTACAATAAAAAATGTTAACTCATTTAATTCTTACCACATCCCTATGACCTATTTTCCCATTTTATTCCCATTTTATAAGTGGGGAAACTAAAACCCAGGGGAGGTTAAATGACTTGTCACACAGCTAGACTAGATAAAGCTTGGATTTGAATCCATGCATCCCAGCTTCACAGTGTTCCTAATCATCACTCTATACTCTCTATGTGAACAGTCTACTCCAAGACTAAAAAGAACAGTAATAACTTTATTTTTTTTATAAAAATTTTTATTTATTTATGATAGTCACGCACACAGAGAGAGAGAGAGAGAGAGGCAGAGACATAGGCAGAGGGAGAAGCAGGCTCCATGCACCAGGAACCCAACGTGGGATTCGATCCCAGGTCTCCAGGATCGCGCCCTGGGCCAAAGGCAGGCGCTAAACCACTGCGCCACCCAGGGATCCCCAGTAATAACTTTAGATGGGTTACACTGAGTATACTGGAATGTTTTAATAGAGACTAGCATTTTTGAATAGGTAAACATATTTTTTTAAATGAGCCATAACTGGGATGCCTGGTGGCTCGGCGGTTGTATATCTGCCTTCAGCTCAGGGCGTAATCCCGCAGTTCCAGGATCCAGTGCCACCTCGCGCTCCCTGCAGGGAGCCTGCTTCTCCTCTGCCTATGTCTCTGCCTCTCTCTGTCTCTCATGAGTGAATAGATAAAATCTTTAAAAAAAAAATTTTTTTTAAATGAGTCACAACTTGCTTCGTAATAACAGACTAAAACAAGACCCAGCAAAACTACTTGCATATAAAAAAAAAAAAAAAAAAACTACTTGCATATAACCAAACCAAAGTTAAAAATGGCTTTGTAAAACCAAGAAGACTCCCATATTTCTTATACCTTGCTTCTTTCAAAACCATCATAGATACACAACATTAAAAAGCCTGACCTTTAAAAAAAATAAGCTGATCTAAAACAAAACATCTTAGGAATGAATAGCAGGTTCAAAGTGAAGTACAAAAACAATGCAGAAAAGTATCTCTTACTAGAATCTAACATTTATTAATGCAATGACTGGAAAAATAAAAAGGAAAACTGAAGAAACTTGTCTGGGATAATAACATCAGTTTGCAAATGTGCAAGCCTGAATGATGTGTACCATATAATGATTCCACAATTCTATATATTACTTGGTGTTTAATATGATAAGCACTGAGAAATGTGTAAAGCTTCAAGGCTTACAATCACAATATAAAGAGAGCTGTTTCTGAAATGCCTGGGTGGCTCAGTGGTTTAGCACCATCAGCCCAGGGCATGATCCTGGAGACCCAGGATCGAGTCCCACGTCAGGCTCTTTGCCTGGAGCCTGCTTCTCCCTCTGCCTGTGTCTCTGCCCCCTCCTTTCTATCTCAATGTCTCTCATAAATAAATAAATAAATAAATAAATAAATAAATAAATAAATAAATAAATAAATATTTAAAAAAGAACAAAAGGAAAAGCTGTCATGTAGACTCCTCCTTGCATGGAGCCTGCTTCTCTCTCTGCCTATGTACCTGCCTCTCTCTCTCTCATGAATAAATAAACTTTTAAAATAAATAAGTATCCAAAATAAAGAATTTAATAAGCCCATTGCCAAAAAATAAAAATAATCCAATTAAAAATGGGCAGAGAGAATAGACATTTTGTCTAGGAAGACATACAGCTGGCCAACAGACACATGAAAAAGATGCTCAACAACTCATCATCAGGAAAATGGAAGTCAAAACCACAATATGATATCACTTCACACCTGTCAGAATGGCTGGAATCAAAAGGACAATAACAAATGCCGGTGAGGATGTGGAGAAAAAGGAACTCTACTGCAGTGCTGATAGAAATGAAAGCTGGTGCAGCCAACCATGGAAAATTGCATGTTCTTCAAAAAATTAAAAATAGAATTATCCTAAGATCCAGTAATTCCACCACTGGATATTTACCCAAGGAAACTGAAAACACGAATTTGAAGAGATATATGCACCCCTATGTTTCTTGGAATATTATTTGCAATAGTTAAGATGTGGAAGTAACCCAAGCGTCCATTTGCAGATGAATGAATAAAGAGGATGTATACACACACATACACAGGAATATTATTCAGCTATAAAAAATAACAAGATTGCCATTTGCAACAATATGGATGGATCTAGAAAGTATAATACCAAGTGAAGACAAAGACAAATACCACACGATTTCATTCATATGCAGAATTTAAGAACCAAATGAAAAACAAAAAAAAGAGATTAAGAAAAGATTTGATTTATTCATTTTTTTAAAAGATTTTATTTATTTATTCATGAAAGACAGAAAGAGAGAGGCAGAGACACAGGCAGAGGGAGAAGCAGGCTTCCTGCGGGGAGCTCAATGAGGGACTCAATCCTAGGACCCCAGGATCACAATCTGAGCCAAAGGCAGATGATCAACTACTGAGGCACCCAGGTGCCCTATTTATTCACTTTCAGAGACGGGGTAGGGGTGGGGGAAAGGCAGAGGGGAAGGGAGAGGGACAGAGCCTGCACTGCGCATGGAGCCTGCCACAGGGCTTGATCCCATGACCTGAGATCATGACCTAAGCCAATACCAAGAGTTGAACTCTTAACAACCAACTGAGCCACCCAGGCATCCCAAAATAAGAGACTCAAATACAGAGAACAAACTGGTGGTTGTCAGAGAGGAGGTGAGTGGGAGATGGAAGAAACAGACAAAGGGGATTAAGAGTACACTTATCATAATGAGCACTGAATAATGTATACAACTGTTGAATCGTTATATTGTACATCTGAAACTAATATAACACTGTTTCTAAATTATGCTTTAATAGAAAAATATTAAAATTAAATAATGCCCTATAAACTTAAAACACTACACTTACCAAGTTATTTAACTTGGACAAATTTGGCTTCTTAAAGTCTTATCTATTAGATTATGTCCCCAAATTAATGCTGATGAAAATATGATCACATTATTAGGCTAATCAGACAACCTACCATGTACTAAACTGATAATTCTGTGACAAAGAGTAATTTGTAATAATAATAATAATAAAAAGAAAAAAAATAATAAAAAGAATAGCAGCAATAAAACACTCTTATCCAAAATAATGAAAAAAGCAAGAAAGGAGGGGAAAATTATAACCAACTAAAGCCAATACTATAACAAAATTCTTCCTAGAAAACTGCTAGAATTCCAGTTACCTGCAAGGATGCTCGAATAGTGGAAGATTTGTAACATCATTAGGATATTGAACTAGAATCCTCAGTAAGCTTCTTTATATGCTAATTTTAGTTCTGAATACCAAATTTTAGTAACCCCAACTTAATAATACCAAGTCCTTAGATATATGAAGAAATAAGTTTAATGGATACAATTTTATCTTCAGAAGAAAGGACTGGAATTTCTAGATCCATTCTCAGAGCTACCTTGAGTACCATTATGACTCACTCTGGTCCACAAAACCACTTAAGTACCAGTTTTAATGCAAGATAAAGCCCTTCCCTCCCGACCGTGAACTTGTGTGCGCACGCTCGCTCGCTCTCTCTCTCTCTCACACACACACATACACACACGCACACAGGACTTCAAAATTAGGATGATGTAAATGGAAAATAACCATTAGGAAAACATTAAGAATTTATATAAGGCAATACACTTACAATATCTCACATGTGAAATGCTTTGAAGTTTACAAAGCTCTTTTTAAAGTGCATTATTTTATTAATGCATTCATCCTGAAAAGATGAAACTATCTCTATTTTAAAGACCAGAAACTCGAGGTCAAGAAAGTTAAGTAACTGCCTCAAGGTCAAGTTAGACATTTGATTAAGTGGCAGAACCAGGACTTTAATTCAGACCTCCTGCTCCTAGTTTAAGGTCTCTAAAACCCCTACTACTATAGGCCAAATCTATAAATCAAATAAAGTATGTAAAAGGATTTTTGCAAGACAAAAAAGAACTAGAAGGATTTTATTATAAAGATCATTAATCATTTGCGAATGCACTAGTGAAATACCTATGCCAAGGTGCTAACCTGAGCAATTAAATCTCTCTGGGCCAGTCATTAAGACATTGTAAAGAGGTCCAAGTGATTCTAACATGAAACAGGATTGAGGACTTCTGATCTCTATTAGATGATATAACAGTGCATGACAAACATGTTTTCAACTATCATTTGTATTTTTATATTTTCCTTTCATATGAATTAATCATCAGCCCTTAATTAAACATACTGACAGTTTAATAAAGCTAAAGTGCTGACTTTAAAGACCTCAGTATTAGCTATGAGAAAGGTGTATAACTCTGCTTAAGAGTAATTACACAAAACTATGTTCGGTCTTTAAAAAACTCTGTTCTAGTCAATAGAATATTCAACTAAAATGTACACCTTCAATTTGTGCTATTAAGAACATTTAAAATTCATTATTTTCATTTGAAGGAAAAAAAATCCAGTAACTTTTCATACAATATATACCTAAGTTGCATTCATTGAGGAATAGGAAGCTTATTTTTTTTTTTTTTTTTTTTTTTTTTTTTTTTTTTTTAATAGGAAGCTTATTATACTAAACATAATAAATACAAATAGCAGTTGAGGTACTGGAGGGACCGATTAAATGGCAATTCATACTGAGAATCATTTTTAAAAATACCGGATACTGAGCCAATCTTACCTTTTGTAGACTTGTTGGATTCAACTGAGTTTTGTCAATTATTTTTATTGCAACCTAGAAAAAAAAAATATTTATAGATTTTAAGAATTTGGTAAATATAGACTAATCGGTCGGTAATGGTTCCATAAATGCCCAGACACACGGGCATTTCCAAAAAAAATGAAAACTAAACTAGTTAACAATAATATTTTATATATTATAAATATTTTTATATTGAAACAGGGGCTTCATGCAAATGTGGGTATTGTTATAGTACTTTAGATTTATGTTACTTATAGACATGGGGCGAAAAATCTCCCACAAGGCAGATAGATACAGAATGAGAGACAGAGAGAAACTGATTATATAATGAAAACACTTCTAAAAATGTAGGACAATGAAGCAAATTTCCTACTCCCTATTTAGAAATACTTAAAAACATTTTTTTTAATTTTTAAAAAATTTAATCTGAGAACAGGGGTGGTGGTGGTTGCACCATTTCTAGAAGTACTGCAATACCAGGTCCAATTCATGGAGTGGACAGCTCCTATTCCAATTTCTAGCTCCCAAAATCCTTTTACTATATTGTCCTCAGAGGATGTATCAGATATTAACCTGGTAAGAACAGATCCTACACTTGATCTTAGCCAAAAGGCTGAGAAACAATCCAATGATTTTTAAAATTTATTTATTCATGAGAGACACAGAGTGAGAGACAGAGATACAGGCAGAGGGAGAAGCAGGATCCCTGCGGGAAGCCCGATGTGGGACTTGATCTCGGGACTCCAGAATCACGCCCTGGGCTGAAGGCAGGTGCTAAACCACTGAACCACCCAGGGATCCCCCAAAGGACAATTTTAACAGAGTAAAAAGGCAACCCAGAGAATGAGAGAAAATACTGGCAAATCATAGATGAGAAGGGATTAATTAATATCCAGAATACAGAGAACTCATACAACCAAACAACAAAAAACCCAATTCAAAAATGGGCAAAGCCCTTGAAGAGACATTTCCTCAAAGACGACATTTAGTGGACCCCTGAACAATGTGGGGTTAAGGGCGATGCCCTCCCTCCCCAGTCAAAAATTCATGAATAACTTTTGACTCCCCCAAAACTTTAATAGCCTGTTGACATGAAGCCTTACCGATAATATATACAGTTTATTAACACATATTTTGTATATTTTGTATGTTCTTACAATAAAGTAAGCTAGATAAAAGAAAATATTGTTACAAAAATGATAAGAGAAAATACATTAGAGTACTGGATTGCATTTATCGAAAAAAATCTACATCTAAGTGAACTTGCCCCGTTCAAACCATGTTGTTCAAGGGTCAACTGTACAACTGGCCATAAGAACATAAAAATGATGCTCAAAAAAAATAAAAAATAAAAAATAAATGATGCTCAACATCACTGATCATTAGGGAAATGAAAATTAAAACTCCAAGATACCACTTTATATCCATGCTATTAAAACACACACACACACACACACACACACACACACACACACCTCCCAGAAAACAAGCAGTAAAGATGTAGGGAAATTGGAACCCTTGTGTACGTTGATAGGAATGTAAAATGGTACAGCTGCTGTGGAAAACAGTATAGAGTTCCTCAAAAAAATTAAAAATAGTATTACCATATGATCAAGCAATTCCATTTCTGGATATGTACCCTGAAGAACTAAAAACAGGGACTTAAATAGGTATTTGTACACCCACGTTCATAGCAACGTTATTCACAATAGCTAAGATGTGGAAGTAACCCCAGTGTCCACTGAGCAATGAATGGATAAGGCTAATGTGGCATTTCCATACAGTAGAATATTTTTCAGTTATAAAAAGGGAGGAAATTCTGACACATGCTACCGCATGGATGAACCTTGAGGGCACTATACTAAATGAATAAGCCAGACACAGAAGGTCAAATATTGTATGATTCCATGTGATGAGATTCCTAGAGAGTTCACATTCATAGAGTCAGAAAGTAGAATGGAGGAAGGAAAGAATGGGGAGTTAGTGTTTATGGGTACAGAGTTTCAGTTTTACAAGATGAAAAGAAGTCTGGAGATGCAAGATGGTGCTGGTTGTACATTACTATAAGTGTATTCAATACTACTGAAACATGCATCTAAAAATAGTTAAGATGGTGAATTTTAGGTTACTTATTTTTTAAAGATATTATTTATTTAGGGCAGCCCCGGTGGCTCAGCAGTTTAGCGCCGCCTTCAGCCCAGGGCCTGATCCTGGAGACCCGGGATCGAGTCCCACGTCGGGCTCCCTGTGTGGAGCCTGCTTCTCCCTCTGCCTGTGTCTGTATCTCTGCCTCTCTCTCTCTCTCTCATGAATAAATAAATTTTAAAAATCTAAAAAAATTTTTTTTAAAAGATTTTATTTATTTATTCCTGAGAGACAGAGAGAGGCAGAGACACAGGCAGAGGGAGAAGCAGGTACCAAGCAGGGAGCCCGACGTGGGATTCGATCCCGGGACTCCAGGATCACGCCCTGAGCCCAAGGCAGACGCCCAACCGCTGAGCCACCCAGGTGGCCCTATGTTATGTATATTTTATCACAATAAAGAAACGGGGGGAAAAAAAGCCCATTACATGTTAATATAAATAACATTTTAATGAAATTCTCACATATCCTATATTCAACCTGTTGTGGTATCACACGTCATATAACCTCTGGAAAACTTTACATTTATGAGAGAGAATGGAAAAAGTAGTGTCTTAATAGTATTACAAAAATAGTTTTGACTTTGTAAACCCCCTAAAAGGTTCTCAGAGACCTCGAGGGGTCCCCATACCTACTTCAAGAACTGTTGCACTTATTCATATTAACACTTAAAAAAACAAAACTACTACTCCTGCTTCACTTGGTCTAAAGCCTCCATCTGCTTAAGTTATTTGATTACTTCCTATGAATCCACTGACCTCCAAAGGAGCTAGAGAGCCTAACGCTCAGTGAAACTGACCTGGAGTGCAAGGACCCACCACTCCAGCCCACCTCAAATGGGAGAGAAGAAATCAGGAGTCTCAATGGAAACTACAGTAAATAAAGCAAAAGTAAATGTCTGTGGCTGCAACATACAAACAATGACCTTGTTCAAATCTCAGCTGGGGACTGCTGTCTTATTATAGCCCGACATACTACCAGGTATGTAAGAAGTATTCAATGCTTCCTGAGTTGATGTAAGGAACACCCATACGCAGTATGGTGTATGGTTCAGTAACCACGCACATGTTTGAGATAGAGACAGAGGAGTGAAGAAATAGGGTTTCTGGTGATTTAACAAACATCAATGTGATTTAAAAATTACACTTCTTGGGATCCCTGGGTGGCGCAGCGGTTTAGCGCCTGCTTTTGGCCCAGGGCGCAATCCTGGAGACCCGGGATCGAATCCCATCGGGCTCCTGGTGCATGGAGCCTGCTTCTCCCTCTGCCTATGTCTCCGCCTCTCTCTCTCTCTCTCTCAATGTGTGACTATCATAAATAAATAAAAAATTAAAAAAATAAAATAAAAGATAACCCCCCAAATAAATAAATAAATAAATAAATAAATAAATAAATAAATATTTATTACACTTCTTGGGCAGCCCGGGTGGCTCAGAGGTTTAGCACCACCTTCAGCCCAGGGCCTGATCCTGGAGACCCGGAATCGAGTCCCACGTTGGGCTCCCTGCATGGAGCCTGCTTCTCCCTCTGCCTGTGTCTCTGCCCCTCTCTCTCCCTCTTTATCTTTATGTCTCTCATGAATAAATAAATAAAATCTTAAAAAATAAAAAAATATAAAGTAAATAAAAATTACACTTCTAAGTTTAATGAATTAATTTGCTTCAAACTTTAATAAATAATTTTATGGGTCTCCCAATCTCCAAAGAAACCCCTTAAATACACGATTCCTTTCTGGACATTATTCTGTTTTCTTCTTTCTTCTGAGGGCCAGATCCAGCAAATATGCTGCCTTTCTGGTTCTTCTTCCCTCCGATCCTGAGACCTAGTTTCTATTCTCATGACCAGACTTTGGATCACTAGCTTCTTCTGGCTCTGCTCAGTATCTGCCTTCTACTGTAAAGATTCTATTCTTAAGCACTTTCTTTTTTAAATACTGCTATTCAAATAGTATTTAAAGAAGAAAAAAAGGAGTTCAAAATATGTTTCATTCAGCTAAATCAAACTGTAGGAGTGTCATTTTATTAAAAGTAAATGTCCTCTGAGTAAAACACTATCTGTCATTTACAATGATGCATGTCTGTGTGGCCATGAAGCCTGAGGCGGAAGCTAATCCCTCTTCCTCTAGCTCCCTGATGTGGTGACTCAACTACCAAAATAACCTTGTCCCAGAGCTGGCGCCAGGGGGAGAGCTCAGACCTCGGGTCAATAAAAGAGGAAGCAACTGTGGAGGCATCACCAGGTGTCTGAAAAAGATGGGGGCTGGAGAGAAGAGCACACATGTGTTCCCAAGGTTGTGGAGGTTTATTTCCGGGGGTTGGGAGTGGGGGTGGGAGCATGCACAGCAAAAGCCAAGGGAGTTCACCAGCAAGGAAAGAGGAGTGTCCCTGCCACTTGTTGTGTCAAGTTCTGGGAAATTCCATTTATTCACCCTGATGCCAGAAACAAAGTGGAAAATTACAAAATAGGGATAAAGAGAGCTCATACATGAGAAGGGCTTCCCCTAACATACGTCACCCTAGGGCCCAACAAACCTGTGCAAACACCCACCAGAGAAATAAATATCCTCATCTTCCACTTCCTGTCAATTTTCTACTGGTCAAAAGGTCCCAATATCCTGCTCCCAACATGCGTTAAGCATCCACAAACACAAAAAAAGAGAAGTCAAAAAGGTCCCAAGTTCTTTAAGACGATGCAGTAGCCCGGAAGGATGGATTATTAGTCAGCTCAGGCTGCCATAACAAAAATATCACAGACTAAGTGGCTTAAACAACAGAAATTTATTTTCTCACAGACTGGAAGGCTAGAAGTCCAAGATCAGGGTCTGACTAGCACGGTCAGTTCCTGGTGAGGCTTTTCCTCTTGGCTTGCGGATGGCCCCCTTCTCATAGTATCCTTATGTGGTGGAAAGAGAGCAGCTCTCTGGTATCTCTTCTTTTAAGGACACTGATCCTACTGGATCCTACCTTTATGACCTAATTTAACTTAACTACTTCCACAAAAGCCCTATTTCCAAATACATTGATGGTTAGTGATTTAATATATGATTTTGAGAGACACAATTCAGTCCACAGCAGTAAAGACCAAGCCGGACAACTACAATATGTAGCTACAAAATAAAACTTCAAATGAAAATATAATGCCCAACACATGGAAGACGTACAACATGGAAGAATGTCACAAGCATAAAGTCCAGTAAAAGAAGCAGACACAGGGATGGCTCAGCGGTTAAGCATCTGCCTTCGGCCCAGGGCATGATCCTGGAGTCCTGGGATCGAGTCCCACGTCAGGCTCCCTGCATGGACCCTGTCTCTCTCTCTCTGTGTCTCTCATGAATGAATAAATAAAATCTTAAAAAAAAAAAAAGCAGACACAAAATATATACCATATGATTCCATTAGCATAATGTTAAGGAAAACAAAAAACGATCTACCGTGTTAGAAGTCAAGATAGTGGTTACCTTGAGGAAGAAGGGCAGGGTGGTGATTAGGAGAAAAGAAGCTTCTAGAGTTCAAGTCTTAGTACAGTTTTGCCCTGAGTTGTGGTAATGCAAATATGTTTACTTTTGTGCTAATTCATCAAGGTGTGCACTTATGATTTGGGCACTTTTTCTGGATGTGTGTTATATTTCAACAGAGAGTTTTTTTTTAAGTCAATAATGACTCTAAATAACCATCATAAAAAGATGGTAGGTAATGCCTAAAACTAAAAAACTAAGAATATGAGCGTGCTGTGTATCAACTATACTTCAACAAAAAAAATGTTTTTAAAGATTAAAAGCATGTTACAGATAAAGGTAAAACCTAAAGAATCAGTTTATATAGTACACCTGAATCTAATGTAACACTGTATGCTAACTAATCGATTTTATTTTTTTTATTTTTTTTTAATTTTTATTTATTTATGATAGTCAGAGAGAGAGAGAGAGAGGCAGAGACACAGGCAGAGGGAGAAGCAGGCTCCATGCACCAGGAGCCCGATGTGGGATTCGATCCCAGGTCTCCAGGATCGCACCCTGGGCCAAAGGCAGGCGCCAAACCACTGCGCCACCCAGGGATCCCTAACTAATTAATTTTAAAATAAAAACTCGGGAATCCCTGGGTGGCTCAGTGGTTTAGTGCCTGCCTTCAGCCCAGGGCGTGATCTTGGAATCCCACGATCGAGTCCCACGTCAGGCTTCTGCTTCTCCCTCTGCCTGTGTTTCTAGACCTCTGTCTCTCTGTGTGTCTCTTATGAATAAATAAATAAAATCTTAAAAAAATAAAAAATCAAAATTAAATAAAAACTTTAAAAAATTAGTTTAAAACATTGAAAGTGGCCATCTTGGAAGATTAGGAAATAGGGATTGGGAACAAAGGACAAGGTTTTTCAACAAGCCTTGACACTTTAAACTGCATAACAGAACTTGAATACAAATAACTAAATGAAAGGTTTCTCATAACCACAATGAGGACATTTAGTTAAAGGTAGCATACTGATCCCATACATTTTCTTCTTCTCCCACTTGCTGGTCCAATTAAAGAATAAAAACAGAAGGGCAAAGAGAATGGGAGAGGTACCACCAGGAGACAAGTGACTTACTTACTTATTTACTTTATTTATTTATTTTTAAGATTTTATTTATTCATGAGACACAGAGAGAGGCAGAGACACAGGCAGAGGGAGAAGCAGGCTCCACGAAGGGAGCCTGATGTGGGATTCAATCCTGGGTCTCCAGGACACACCCTGGCTGAGCCACTGGGGCTGCCCAACAGACAAGTGATTTTAAACAATTTCAGGAAGATAAAAATCTGAAGCCCATGTTGCGGGGCACATGCAAAATTAATGTGCCCAAACAGTGCAATCCAGGGAAACCTCCTTGAGAAAATCACTGTGCTGTGTATGTGGCACTTTCCTTCTAGCCACCAAGAAGCTAAGCCAGGCGCCTGACAGCAGTCTCCACACACCCCATCCTGCATAGAGAGCTCTCAATTTGCTTCTTGGGACTCTCCTCTTGAAAACATTAACAGTGAATCAAAAATCATTGATCTATGAGGAAAGCCTATGATTACTTGATACCTTTCGCCACATAGCTGCTAGGGGAAAACACCAGATAACTTAGACTTCTCTTTTCAAACACGGAGATAGTTGTTTGTTGTTGGATATGGTGCTTAGGTTCTACAAAGCCACTGTGAATACTGCTCCTAGAGGAAATACACAGTTAGGTTCCTGTGGGACCCTGCTCATAAAAATTTTCATCAACTGATCAATATATAACCTTGTTTTATTTATGGGTGTTTCTTTTTAAGGACACCTTATTTACTACATATCATTGATTATCATTGACCTGTCAGCCAGCTGCAGAACCTAACTCATATCTGAATGAACCTTATGTAACAAATGTGTTTTCTCTATCAGGCACATCATAGCTTTGCACTTAGAAACACTGGCAAGGGCAGCCCCGGGGGCACAACGGGTTAGCGCCGCCTGCAGCCCGAGGTGTAGTCCTGGAGACCCGGGATTGAGTCCCGCGTCAGGCTCCCTGCATGGAGGGAGCTGCTCCCTCTGCCTGTGTCTTTGCCTCTCTCTGTGTGTCTCTCGTGAATAAATAAATAAAATCTTTTTTAAATAAAATCTTTTTTAATATGTAGAAATTGGGTTCAGGTGAGATTTTCTCTTTTTTCTGCACACTAACTGTAAATACTCTACCTCTAGATTATATTAAAAAGCAAGATGAACGTCTTTATACTTTTCAATTTTATGTTAGTGGAATAGGAGGCGCTCTTTCACCCTTCTGCCCACTCACCTCCAAATCTACTATTATTAGTTTAATTTTTGTCAGTCACTATAGTTTTGAATAAACACTGCATTAATCATTGTCCCCTCCTGCCACCAAATTATTACTTGCTGAGTTTTAATATAATATCAAAGAACAATACTTGCAATTTTCCGAAAAGGGAATTAAGATACTCCTCTCTTTTCTAGTTATATTGTTTGTGTGGGGCCAAACCAAAACAGTATACTGACATAACTTAAATGTAGAAGAATATATGAAAACTCAGCTACTTTCTATTAAGACCAACACTAATGAGATTTGTGAAAAAAATTTAAACAATGTCACTCTTCTCGGTAATTTGTTTGGAACAATAGGGGTTTTTTCCATAAAATATGTTACTTATATTAAATGTAATAGGTCTTATTATTTTAAATGAATTAATATTTTAAATTTCTTAGTGTTAACTTCTAATATGATAAATATCAATATATAAAACCTGTGGAAACAAAGGTTTTTTGGGAGTCTGATATTTTAAAAGTTTAAAGGCATCCTGAGACACAAAGAATTTGGGAACTGTTCTACTCAGTGCAACCGTGCACAACTACTAAACCTGCTACGATGACCATGCACTGGCATAGAGCACTGCTCGGCATGTAATTCTGAGGGAGAAAAACCATAAAACAAAATTATGACCAAAAATATGGTGAAAACCATATACATGAGTACAGAGAATATACAAAGACAAAAATGGTATTCAGAATATTTTAAGTGTGTGATATTTTTTCCTCTCTAGTCTCTATGTGAAGACAATCACACACACACACACACACACACACACACACACACACACACACACAAAGTTGTGGCTAAAATATAAAACAATTCATCTAAAATCCCAAGAAGTTGAGCACATCTCAGAATGAAGAAGTACAGCTTATCCTTCTTACTCAATAACAAATGGTGAATGAGGTGCCAGATCCAATCCTTCCCCTTCCTACTCTCTGGTGCCTCCTCCAGTGCAGGAGACAGGACACAGGTATGAGCAGGTTAACAGCTCACATCCAGTTAAACGTGGAGGACAGACAGTAAAGGCATACAGGCACAACAGCACAGTAACAAGGTGAAAAGACAACAGTGGAAAAGACAATTCAATAATTTTCTCAAAGAGAGGAGAGAAAATCATAACCAGAAACATGATTTGCCTAGCACAACTTGGGAAGGGCTCCAAACTTGGGAAGTTGGGAGGCACCAGAGGCAACAGTGGAACTACTGGGCTAATTGCAAGGTCACAGGTCTGTATATAGAATGTCTGCTGCTCTCCAGTCCAGCCAATAAACCACTGGTTCTGTAGACACTAAAAATGTTTTCTGTGGAGATGATGAGATTCAAGGTCAATGAGCCCAGCAGAGGACAGGCCTGGAGATGAAAAAGGGGAAATTAAGTGTCGGATTACCACTGAGAACTTGAGTTGGGCCACCAGCTTCTCCTAGGCAGAAGAAAGGATTCTTGTCTATAGAAAAGGAACGGCCTCAGAGAAGAGATCTAAAGACATGATATCTAGCGAACTACAATAAAATAAAACCACCAGACAACTCCCAACAGGAAAGCTGTATGGTCAAACATATCCTACATATATAAACCCAGGTTTTGATCAGCTTCTGAGGGTTCTACCTGAAATGCAAACAGATGACCAGAGAGATTATCAGATTCCAAAGAAAGGCTCTGTATAACAGTTGCCAAGAAAGGACCCCAGAGAAAAACATGGTTCAGGGAGCAAAATCTATTTAAAAAAAAAAAAAAAAAAAAAAAGAGGAAAGCCTTTACTACTCTCACAGGGAGTTAACAAAACAAACAGCATTCATAACCCCAGCACTGGATATTACACAGAAAAATAATCAGAAGAGCTGGGAGGAAGGAGGGGGGGATACACCAGGATACACAAACACACAAATTTAACAGAAAAAAGAAATTAAGGACACAGCCCAGAAAATAAAATAGAAACACATATATTAAAAAAAAAAAAAGAAAGAAACACATATATATGGAGAACAGATTTTTTTCTCAAAAAAGTCAAGGTTCTGGCAGCCCCCACGGTGCAGTGGTTTAGCACCGCCTGCAGCCTGAGGTGTGATCCTGGAGACCCAGGATCAAGTCCCACATCAGGCTCCCTGCATGGAGCCTGCTTCTCCCTCTGCCTGTGTCTCTGCCTCTCTCTCTCTCTCTGTGCCTCTATGAATAAATAAATAAAATATTAAAAAAAAAAGTCAAGGTTCTTTTCCAAGAGTTCCAGTCTCTGATTGTAAGCATTACAGAATGAAGATTTTTATTTTATTTTTTATTTTTTATTTTTTTTATTTTTTATTTTTAAAAATATTTTATTTATTTATTCACGAGAGAAATGGAGAGAGAGAGAGTCAAAGACATAGGCAGAGGGAGAAGCAGGCTCCATGCAGGGAGCCCAACATGGGACTCAATCCGGGGTCTTCAGGATCACGCCCTGGGCTGCAGGCGCCACTAAACCGGCTGAGCCATCCGGGCTGCCCAGAATGAAGATTTTTAAATAATAAAATGAGAAAATTCTCTAGAACTGAAAGACAAGAATCTCCAAATTAAAAGGGTTCAATGAACAACCAAGAACAATCAATGTACACGAACTCCCTGGTACCTCACTATGAAATTTCTGAATAGCAAGGATAAATATGAAGAGTCTACAAAGCTTCTGGAGTAGAAAAAAGAAGTCACACACTTAAGCCACTTATATTCTCCAATCTCTGGAATTACCAGTACTGGAAAACTCCTTTCTGACCTTAATTTGGGCTTCCCACTCTCTAATCACCTTCTCCACTTTTCTTCCTCCCCTCTGTCTAGAGCTCCAATAACTGTCTAAACTCTCCAGGATCCATAATCCACTTGTCTAGAGCTCCAATAACTGTCTAAACTCTCCAGGATCCATAATCCACTGGTCCTACCACCTTCTTATGGTTTGTTTTCCCTCTCAAGATATTTCCTACTCAAATCTGTAGTCCTGCAATCACTCCCTGAGGTATTCCCAATCAATGCCCCTGCTGTTCCTATTCACTACACTTAGTGTGACAAAAAATCCCAATATGTATAAATGCTATGCCTGTGTCTGGGTACCTGCATGTTGCTGGAGTAATTTCCAGCCATGCTGCCTATTCCCACTTTATTTTTATTTATTTATTTTTAAAGATTTTATTTATTTATTCATGAGAGACACAGAGAGAAAGAGAGGCAGAGACACAGGCAGAGGGAGAAGCAGGCTCCATGCAAGGAGCTCAACATGGGACTCGATCCCGGGTCTCCAGAATCACACCTCAGGCTGCAGGCGGCAGTAAGCCGCTGCACCACCGGGGCCGCCCTATTCTCACTTTAAATCCACGATCACTAACCTCAGGGAAGCCTTCAGGCCACCTGGCAATTCTACCACATTCCTCCAATCGATTAAGTCTCCTGCTTGCCCAGGAATTACTGTAACTTCTCACATTTCTAATATCTCCTGTCTCCTTGGTAATCAATCACACTCTTAGCTGATGATCTTGCTTCTTCCCTTTTACTGAAAAAATAGCTGCAAAGAGAAGAAAACCTCCACAAGCTCCCACACCAGCATACAGAGCCCTGAGCTGCACCAATGCCAGTGCCCTCTACCTTTCTCCTGTTTCCATGTAAGAACTGTCCACATTATCAAGGACAACACTTCCACCATCCTCTCTCACCCACTCAAATCTCTCCCCCCACTTTCCCCCTTTCTGTCAGATTATTCCCATTCACACATAAACATGCTGATATTTTGCCCATCCTTTAAAAAACAGCATGGTCTGACAGCTGTAGCTACTCTTCTGTGTATCTTGATCACAGTGGTGATAACGTGAATCTATAAATGTGTTAGAATTCAGAGAACTGTACTTCAAAGGAAAAAATGATGTGTAATTTTAAAAATAATATAATTTGCTTAATTTTGATGTCCAAAATGAGAGTGAGTTCAAAGGGTGGTCAGATACAAGATATTATACAAATGTTATTTTATTATTCATAACAGCTAAGGAAAAAATGTCATTCACATCAGCAATAAAAATTTTAAAATACCTGGGAATGAACTTAAGAATTATGCAAAACCGGGAAGCCCCAGTGGCCCAGGTTTAGCGCCGCCTTCAGCCCAGGGCATGATCCTAACTCTTTCTGTGTGTGTGTCTCTTATGAATAAAAAAAAAAAAAAAAACTTAAAAAAGAAAAAAGAATTATGTAAAATGTAGATGAAGAAAATTATAAAGCCTGAAAACAAAACTGAGCACACTTCATATTCCTATATAGGACTTGATGTCATTAAAATAGCAAATTTCCCCCAGATCAGTTTATAAATTCAGTTAATTCTCTTTTTTTTTTTTTAAGATTTTATTTATTTATTCATAAGAGACACAGAGAGAGAGGCAGAGACATAGGCAGAGGGAGAAGCAGGCTCCCCGCAGGGAGCCCAATGTGGGACTCAATCCCAGGACCCCAGGATTGCGACCCGAGGCAAAGGCAGATGCTCAACCACTGAGCCACCCTGTTCCCCCAGTTGATTCCAATCGAAATTAATCTTACTGAATTTCCAGTAAGACTATTTTTGAAACATGGTATCTTGATTCTAAAATTAGTCTAACACAGTATATGGCAAGATGAGGTATGAAGTTTTTAAAAAATAATAATCTGTAGAGCATTTAACCTACTCTAAAACATCAAAAGGTACAATTCAAAGCAGCAGTAATAAAACTCCCACAGTATGGGTACGACACTAAATAAATAGATCAGAGAAACAAAAAGACATATATATGGGAATATGGCATGTGATAAAGCAGGTATCTTCAACTGGGGGAAAGGACAGATGATCCCAGGATAAGCAGTAATCTACATGGGAAAAAAAAGTTTGATCGCTACACTTCATACTAATTCCCTAAAACATATACCAAATGAATGAAAACATTCAAACGGGAGCCATAGGAGTGTTTGAAGAAGATACAAAACCATTTTTTTAGATCTTGGAAAAAAGTAAACCTTTCTCACCAAGTTATGAAACCCAACAGATCAGACTGATGCATGAAACGCAATAGGTTTAAATCATTACAATTTTGGGGGGAGGAAAGATTTTATTTATTTATTCATGAGAGACAGAGAGAGAGGCAGAGACACAGGCACAGGGAGAAGCAGGCTCCTCATAGGGAGCCCGATGTGGGACTTGATCCCGGAACTCTGGGATCACACCCTGAACCAAAGGCAAATGCTCAACCGCTGAGCCACCTAAGTGTCCCAGATTTATTTATCTTTAAAGACTTTTATCTATTTATTTGAGAGAGAGAGAGAGAGAGAGAGAGAATCTGAAGAAGACTCCACGCTGAGCACAGAGACTGAAGTGGAGTTCAATTCCACAACCATGAGATCATGACCTGAGACAAAATCACAAGTTGGATGCTTAACTGACTGAGCCACCCAGGTGCCCCAATCAGTAAGATTTAAAATAGAAGAAAATGGGGACACCCGAGTGGCTCACTGGTTGAACGTCTCCCTTCGGCTCAGGGCATGATCCCAGGGTCTTAGGAATGAGTCCCACATTGGGCTCCCTATATGGAGCCTGTTTCTCTCTCTGTCTCCTCTGCCTCTCTCTGTTTCTCATGAATGAATAAATGAATGAATGAATAAATAAATAAATCTTTTTTAAAAAATGGATAAAGGATACAAATGGGAAACTTATTTTAAAAGCAAATATGAAAAAAAAATAAAATAAAAAAAAAGCAAATATGAAATTTCCTCAGAGAGTTAAAAATAGAATTACCCTAAGACCCAGCAATTGTACTACTACCCTAAAGATACAGATGGAGTGAAAAACTGAGACACCTGCACCCCAATGTTCATAGCAGCAATGTCCACAATAGCCTAACTGTGGAAGGAGCCTCAGTGTCCACCAAAAGATGAATGGATAAAGAAGATGTGGTCTATATATACAATGGAGTATTACTCAGCCATTAGAAACGACGAATATCCACCATTTGCTTCAACGTGGATAGAACTGGAGGGTATTACGCTGAGTGAAGTAAGTCAATCGGAGGACAAACATTATACGGTTTCATTCATTTGGGGAATATAAATAGTGATAGGGATTAAAGGGGAAAGGAGAGAAAATGAGTGGGAAATATCAGAGAGGGAGACAGAACATGAGACTCCTAACTTTGGGAAACGAACAAGAGGTAGTGGAAGGGGAGGTGGGTGGGGGGATGGGCTGACTGGGTGACAGGCACTGAGGGGGGGCACTAGACGGGATGAGCACTGGGTGTTATACTATATGTTGGCAAATCGAACTCCAATAAAAAAATATACAAAAAAAAAAAAAGCAAATATGAGTAAGAAAATACATGAAAATGTCATCAATCTAGTTATTAAAAGGAAGCAAGCATTAAAAAACATAATTTTTTGTCCAGGTAAAAATTATCTACATTGTATTAGTAAGGGTACAGAAAAATGGATACTCTCATTCAATCTGGTAGAATAAAGTACTCTGACATTTTCTCAAAAGTAATTTAGCAGTACCTATTACAATGTCAAATATTCATCTTTTTTGACCCAGAACACCCACTTCTAGGAATTTACCCTACAGAAACACTCTTTTCAAGAGTAAAGAGTTATGTTAAGGAATGTTCACTGCAAATGTTTACAGGAGCATAAAAAATCAGAAACCACTCAATATCCACCAATAGGGGATAAACCATGGCACCAGCACACACTGGAAATAGAATGTGTCAGATCTATGAGCACTAAGATGCAGACATGGTCAAGTATGTTGCTAAGAAAATTACCGTTATGTCCACGAGTCTCTTTTTGTTAAAGTAAACAAAAAGTTATTATTTATACAAAAAACTGGGAATCTACACCAAACTGCTGAAAGTGATCCTCTTTAAAGAGAGAAATTTTGGGACACTGGGGTGGCTCAGTGGTTGAGTGTCTGCCTCTGGCTTAGGGCGTGATCCCCAGAGTCCCGGGATTGAAGTCCTGCGTCAGGCTCCTTGCATGGAGCGTGCTTCTCCTCCCTCTGCCTATGTCTCTGCCAGTCTCTCTACCTCTCTCTGTCTCTCATGAATAAATAAAAATCTTTTTTAAAAAATAAAATAGGGATCCCTGGGTGGCGCAGCGGTTTAGCGCCTGCCTTTGGCCCAGGGCGCGATCCTGGAGACCCGGGATCGAATCCCACGTCGGGCTCCCGGTGCATGGAGCCTGCTTCTCCCTCTGCCTGTGTCTCTGCCTCTCTCTCTCTCGCTGTGTGCCTATCATAAATAAATTAAAAAATTAAAAAAATAAATAAAAAAATAAAATAAAATAAAATAAAAATAAAGAGAAAAATTTCAAGGAACTTGTACTTCCTACATAATGAATTTCTGTAAAGTAGAAATATCTTTACATTTTCCATGATTCTGGGTAATACCTACAATAGGGGAGAAAAAAAAACCCAAGAATTGTTTAATTTAAAGTTAAAAACAAACAAAAATTTTAAATTAAGCCATTCTGCTAATCAGATTCAAGTCTTTCCAGAGAGAGAACCTACTAGATCTAATATACACAGTAGGCCAAATTGCAGCTTGGGAGAGTAGGGAAGAGGGTCCATCTGTCTCATTGTCTCCCAACCCACCAGCTGTCCTTCTAAGGAAACTGGGAGAGTAACTACTTAGAGCTGGTGGGGACTAAACTAAAGAGGTTTGTTTTTTGTTTTTTTAAACTAAAGAGGTTTTGCCCTGTTTCACAAAGCTTTACTTAAGGACAGCAAGGAAAGCCCCACCCACACATGCTGTTTCCTAATTCTAAAAGCAACCCAGGTATCTCAACAAGGAGTACTAAATAGGGATTTGTCACGTGAAAGTTGACATGAAACATGAAGAGGCAAACTTTTAGTTAAAGTCTGTAACTCCAGGGAGTGTAGACCTGTACTTCCCAACCTTCTTCAACTCCAAGCACACACAGAAAATGAGAATATCTGTAAGGCACACTGCAGCAAACAGAGGCTGCTTAGTGACAGAATGGCTGGCCCAGGGTCTTGTTCCAGCAGTCCCAGGCATGGTGGGCTGCAAGAATCAATACTATGACACATCTGTAACACTGTCTTGGCATACCTATTAGGAGGCTCTCATACAGGGAAAACATTTCTTTAAAAAGCTTGCTTCAAAAGAACCATTACAATCATTCAACATGTATTTATTAACCACCTACTGTGTGCCAAACACCGTGTTAAGTATGGACATCTGGGGGAATCCCTGGGTGGCTCAGCAGTTTAGCGCCACCTTCAGCCCAGGGCATGATCCTTGAGTCCCGGGATCGAGTCCCACATTGGGCTCCCTGCATGAAGCCTGCTTCTCCCTCTGCCTGTGTCTCTGCCTCTCTCTGTGTCTCTCATGAATAAATAAATAAAATCTTAAAAAAAAAAAAAAAAAAAAAGTATGGACATCTACCCTAAAGCCTAGAGGAGGAAGATGGGTAAATAAGCAGTTCCAGTATAATGTAAAGCATGCTATATGAGAAGTATCAGGATTTTTCTTTTTAAGATTTTATTTATTTATTCATGAAAGACAGAGAGAGAGGCAGAGGCAGAAGCAGGCTCCATACAGGAAGCCCGATGTGGGACTTGATCCCGGGAATCCAGGATCACGCCCTGGGCCAAACAAAGGCAGACGCTCAACCGCTGAGCCATCCAGGCGTCCAGTATCAGGATTTTTAATCTGAGTCCCATGCCTGGGAAAAGGGAATCTGTCAACAACTCCTTCCCAGAAGCGATCCCTACACAAAAGGGTGAAATGTATTTCAGGCAGAGGGAAGAGCAGGCATAAAGATCTAAATGGAAAAAGTCAAAGAAGCAAAACAGGTTCTGTATTGCACACATAGAAGATGAGGGAGTCAATTTAGTATTTTTAACCAAGGTATTCTTGATAAATACAGAATATTGTTAAGCAGAAAGTCAATCACCACAAAGGTTAGGAAAGCATATACCTTCCTACACAACAACTAATAAAAAACATAGCTATGAAAGAAGTTTATTTGGGGAAATGAAGAAACTTCTGGAAGATAAAAATCTATAAAAACATTATTGATTTGCAAGTACACTGAGCTTACACATGAAGCTCAGAACAATTTTTACTCTTGATGGCGGAGGTTTACACTGAAAAAAAAAAAAAAAAAAAAAACTACCCTTTTTTAAAACTCATTCAAACTCAATGCAATACTTACACTTCATTTAAAGAAATGGGAAAGCAAAACAATTCCCAGATAATTAGTATGTAAGTTTCTTGTTCTTAAAAACAATATTTAAATAGCTTAGAAATTAACCCAAATACATACATTATCTTCCTCTTTCTCTCACATGGACTTAAAGAGAGCAAGTGTTTTAACAGAAATTAGACTTAATATTTACCTCTCTGCCTGTAAGGATGTGTCTTGCCAATTTCACTTTTGCAAAATTCCCCTTGCCGATTGTTTTCAATAGTCTGTAGTTTCCGATGTGAGGTTGTTCATCAGCACAGGAAGCTATAGAGTTTCTACACCTAGCTCCAGAGCGCCCAGTGCGAGAGGTAACTTCTTGCCGCCCATCTCCATGTGACGTGTGCTACAATATAACATATACAGAAATAAGGAAATGAGAGAACACATGGTACTTGCCAAATTTTAAGAGCCCCTAGTTGAAAAAACAAAACATTACTGCTTTAAATTGTAATCTTAATGCATCTAGCACTTTAAAGGAATTTGCCCATATAATCTAAATTTATAAGGAAAACAAGCAAATCCTAAGAAGAAAAATATCAAGGGTTGAAGTAGATGTTCAGAAGAAAATGAGGTATTTTCTGTATGTGGCTACAACACAGAATAGGAGTAACAATACTGCTTTACTGTCTTAAAGAATATAACTTCTCCGTAAGCTACTAAATGCATCTGCACATATGATCCTTGACCAGAGGAGGATACTTTTGTGATTTATTCAAGGCCACATCACTTTTTAGTAAGAAATCCAAAGAAAGGGATGCCTGGGTGGCTCAGTGGTTGGGCGCCTGCCTTCGGCTCAGGGTGTGATCCCCGGGTCTGGGATCGAGTCCTATGAGAAGCCTGCTTCTCCCTCTGCCTATGTCTCTACCCCCCACCCCCACGTCTCTCTCTCTCATGAAAAAATAAAATCTTAAAAAAAAAAAAAAAAAGACATTTCTCCAAAGACATACAGAAATGAAGCTCATTATCACTCATCATCAGGGAAGTGCGAATTAAAACCACAATGTGGTATCACCTCACACCTGTCAGAAGGCTAAAATCAACAACACAAGAAAAAACAGGTGTTGGCAAGGATATGGAGAAAGGGGAAACTTGGGGATCCCTGGGTGGCTCAGCGGTTTGGCACCCGCCTTCGGCCCAGGGCGTGATCCTGGAGTCCCAGGATCGAGTCCCATGTTGGGTTCCCTGCATGGAGCCTGCTTCTCCCTCTGCCTGTGTCTCTGCCTCTCTCTCTCTCTCTCTCTCTCTCTGTGTGTGTGTGTGTCTTTCATGAATAAATAAATAAAAATCTTTAAAAAAGAAAGGGGAACCTTCATGCACTGTTGGTGGGAATGAGTACTGGAGCAACACTCTGGAGAATAGGCTGGAGGTTCCTCAGAAAGTTGAAAATAGAACTACCCTATGATCCACACTACTGGGTATTTACACTCAAAATACAAAAATACAAAAGCACTACTTGAAAGACATCCATGCATCCCTATGTTTATAGTAGCATTACTTACAACAGCCAAAATATGGAAACAGCCCAAATGTCCATTGATTGATGAATAAAGGAGATACAGGGGTGCCTGGATAGGTCAGTCAGTTAAGTGTCTGCCTTCAGCTCAGGTCATGATCTCAGGATCCTGGGATTGAGCTACATGTTGGGCTCCCTGCTCAGCAGGGAGTTGGCTTCTCCCTCTACCTCTGCCCATCCCCCTCTCATGCTCACTAAATAAATAAACGAACAAACAAATTTTAAAAGGAGGCACACACATACACACACAATGGAATATTATTCACCCATAAAAAAGGAATGAAAAGAAAGGGAATGAAATCTTGCCATTTGCAATATGGATGGATCTAGAGGGTATAATGAATGCTAAGCAAAGTCAGGAAGAACAAGACAAATACTGTATGATTTCACTCATGTGGAATTTTTTTTTAAAGATTTATTTATTTATTCATGAGACACACAGAGATAGAGAGAGACGCAGAGACATAGGCAAAGGGAGAAGCAGGCTCCTCACAGGGAGCCCAATGCAGGACTCAATTCTGGATCCTGGGATCAGGACCTGAGCTGAAGGCAGACGCTCAACTGCTGAGCCACCCAGGTGTCCCTCATATGTGGAATTTCAGAAACAAAACAAATGAGCAAAGGGGAAAAAAGAGTGCGACACACCAAAAAAACAGACCCTTAACTATAAAGAACTGATGGTTACTGGGGAAGAGGTAGATAGAAGAATGGGGGAAATAGGTGACAAGGATTAAAGCACACACTTGTCTCAATGAACACCGGGCCATGTATGGGATAGATTAATCACTATATTGTACCCCTGAAACTAATATAACACTGTATGTTAACTGGAATTAAAACTTAGAAAAAGAAGAAACCAGCCAGACTATGTGGTCCTTGGTAAATGCTTGTTAGATGAATAAAGTACTCAATATGCTCCATAAAATAAATCACATATACTTCTAACCTTATTAAATACAAATGTACTAGAATTACAAACACCCAACAGGTGTATGTATAAGCATTCAGCTGCCTCATGCTGCCTTTTGCCCCACACATGCTCAAAGGATGCCATGGCCCACTGCCTGCCTTTCAGGGCACTGCTCTCTCTCTCCCAATACCCATACATACACTTGAAATCTTCATTCTTTTTTCTTTTATTTTTTTTTAATTTTTATTTATTTATGATAGTCACAGAGAGAGAGAGAGAGGCAGAGACATAGGCAGAGGGAGAAGCAGGCTCCATGCACCGGGAGCCCGACGTGGGATTCGATCCTGGGTCTCCAGGATCGCGCCCTGGGCCAAAGGCAGGCGCCAAACCGCTGCGCCACCCAGGGATCCCTCTTTTTTCTTTTAATCCAGGAAAATGTCCCTTCTTTCTTCTGTTCTCTCACTACCTATAAATCAAAACAAGCCTGAATCCAGCTGATAAACATAAAAAAACTACATCATAATACACATATCAAGGAAAAAGGAAAAACAAGTGTTTTAACCTGAAAGCTTACGAATTTGTGCCATTAGCTTCTGAAGTCTTCAAAGATGGTTTACAGAATTTCCCTGTTAACCTCCATTTACTTTCTCTCTTTGTTTTCCCCCATCTACTTTCTCATATTCCTCTAATTAAATATTTCTCCTTCACATACCAGGTTTTAGGATAGGTTCACTTCTGTTTATCACGTAACACTGTATGCAAACAATTTTTATGTTTTTATTGTAAATGTATATTTTAAGTAAAGTGGGCTTTTATGAACCAGTTACAAATCTAAGTAATTTGTAGTACTATTCATATAACAAAAAGCATTCTAATTTCCAAATAAGAACTTTGGGGTAGCCCCGATGGCCCAGTGGTTTAGCGCTGCCTTCAGCCCGGGGTGTGATCCTGGAGACCCGCATTAGGCTCCCGCATTAGGCTCCCTGTGTGGAGCCTGCGGATCGAGTCCCGCATTAGGCTCCCTGTGTGGAGCCTGCTTCTTCCTCTGCCTGTGTCTCTGCCTCTCTCTCACTCACTCACTCTCTCTCTCTGTGTCTCTCATGAATAAATAAAATCTTAAAAAAGAAAAAAAAAGAACTTTGGAGAAATAGCCTATTTATAAATGAGGATCTGTTTATCAAAGAAAAATCTAAAACAGCAAAGTTATGGCAATAGGACTTCACACAAAGCAGGTACACTTGTAAACAAAACACGTGCTGCTGTCATTCAAATTTCGTAAATCAACTGGACTAGGGTTTTAAAAGAATTTTGGTGGGGCGCTTGGGTGGCTCAGTTGGTTAAGTATCCATTCTTGTTTTCTCATGGATCATGGGATCAAGCCTCCCATCAGGCTCCAAGCTCAGCAGGGAGCCTACCTGAAGATTCTCTCCCCCTGTTCCTATGCTCTCCAGCCCACAAAAACATGTATGCACTCACACTCTCAAATAAATCTTACAATAGTAACAATTATTATTATTGTTATTATTATTATTAGGATGTTTGTTATATGTTTATTTCCAAATGAGATTTAGGTTTCACAAAAACAGGTAATTTATTATTCCTTAGATCTTACAACAGCACCTGGCACAGAACAAGGACTTAATATTAGAATGATTATTACATGGTAACACAATACTATCATTATAGTGTCAGATGGTCAGATTACGGGAAATTTCTATCTTCCAAATAGAACTTTTTTTCTATCCATTTATTCAAATATTTACTGATGTGATGACATATAGTAGATTTCATATCTGTATATGTATGTGTCAGGCTCTGTTTTGGGTACTAGAAACAGCAGTGCATAAAAACAAAATCTCTGTCTCCATAAGCTATGTGTCAAGTGGCTTTACTATTTACACAATGAAAATACGGTCATTAATATTATACTACCAGCCAAAATTTGGATTAAGAAAGCTTTTGTAGGGCAGCCCTGGTGGCACAGCGGTTTGGCGCTGCCTTTGGCTCGGGGCGTGATCCTGGAGACCTGGGATCGAGTCCCACGTCGGGCTCCCTGCATGGAGCCTGCTTCTCCCTCTGCCTGTGTCTCTGCCTCTCTTTCTCCCTCTGAATAAATAAATAAATCTTTAAAAAAGAAAAAAAAGAAAAAAAAAAAGCTTTTGTAGGGACACCTGGGTGGCTCAGCAGTTTGGTGCCTGCCTTCGGCCTAGGGAGTGATCCTGGAGTCCCAGGATTGAGTCCCACATAGGGTTCCCTGCATGGAGGCCTGCTTCTCCCCCTGCCTATATCCCTGCCTCTCTCTCACTGTCTCTCTCCTGAATGAATATATAAAATCTTAAAAAAAAAAAAAGGGCAACCTCGGTGGCTCAGTGGTTTTTTTTGTTTGTTTGTTTGTTTGTTTGTTTGTTTGTTTGTTTTTTGGTGGCTCAGTGGCTTAGCACCTCCTTCAGCCCAGGGCATAATCCTCGAGACCCAGGATCGAGTCCCACATCGGGCTCCCTGCATGGAGCCTGCTTCTCCCTCTGTGTCTCTGCCTCTGTGTGTGTGTGTGTCTCCCATGAATAAACAAACTCTTAAAAAAAGAAAAAAGCTTTTGTAGTATAAACATATTTTCTAATTTATATGTTTTAAAAATTCAACTTTTCATGCATCAAGTTTTCTAGAGTGGGACATAATCAAATGGACAAAATATTAACTTATGTGCAAATCAACTGTCTTCTATTACACATAAAATAGGACTATTAAAAGAATCTTAAGATGCATAAGTATCAGGGCACCTGGATGGGTCAGTGTTAAGAATCTGGTTAACTAAGCTCAGGTCATGACTCCCGAGTCCCAAGATTGAGCCCCACATCGGGCTCCCTGCTCATCGGAGAGGCTGCTTGTCCCTCTCCCTCTCCACCTGCTTGTGCTCTCGTTTGCTCTCTCTCAAATAAACAACAACAAAAAAACAACCTTAAAAATAAATGCATAGGCATCCAGTTTATACCACTGCTTACTCTTACTCCAACCTACTTAGAATAAAAGAGTGACTCCTTAGCATCCACTAGATGTAACCTTCAGAAAGACAAGACAAGACATTTTTATCTGCTTTGTTCATTATCAAATATTCCTAGAATTTGGGAGTAGGGACTACCACTGAGTAGCCATGCAATACATTGTTGCTGAATGAATGGGAAATAAATTTGAGGCCCTCTGTGATCTATCTATTCCTCCTTTCCAGCTATATTATCTACTATTCTCTAGCATGGTCCCTCAGTTTGAGCTTGCTTCTCTTCAAACCTAAGAAAACCCTACTCAGTTTGAGCTTTCTTCTCTTCAAACCTAAGAAAACCTTACTCATTCCCTTACTTTTGGAACATTTGTCACCATCTTTATGAAGCCTTCCATCACTCTTCCTGCATCTCATCAGATTTTTTTTTCTTTTCCTTCCTGCTCCAGATGTACTTTGTATCTACCTGTTATGCTACCTTCTTATAGACAATACTGTTATCCACCAGATTGGCTCTTGCTTCTGAGTTTGTAGAGGATTCCACTGACTTATACTCTTCCTTCACTTGAGTTGGCTGGCACAGCCATGTGCTTAAGTTTAGCCAATAACATACAAGTGAATATGACAAGTCATTCCCATCAGAAGCATTAACTGCCAGTGCTTGACTCCACAAACCATTTTCTGCTTTTCTATATCCTGAGCATTGCCCAAAGACAGAAGGCCACAAGCCCAAATTGGCCTGGGCAGTGAAGTCAATCTTCATGAAGCCAATGAGCATTCAGGGAAATTGTGTAAACAAGGGTTGTTACTGTGTCAAACCATTAAGATTTCGGCTGTGTATATGTTACCACAGTATAACTCAACCTAAACTAATACACACTCATGCAAATAAACAATCATAACACAAAGCAAAAAGAAACTTATATTTCCCCCATCAGACTATAAACTCATACAACAGATGGAAATACCTGATGTTTGTTAAATTACAATAGAGATAAACTCAGTATATTTAGTTTGATGTTTCCTTAACATGAAGTCCTTAAATTAAAAAACATCTAAGGGTGCTTGGCTGGCTCAGTAGGTACAGCATAAGACTCTTGATCTCAGGTGTTGTGAGTTTGAGTCCCATGTTGGGTATAGAGATTACTTAAAAATAAATTTTTTGGGATCCCTGAGTGGCACAGTGGTTTAGCACCTGCCTTTGGCCCAGGGTGCGATCCTGGAGACCCAGGATCGAATCCCATGTCAGGCTCCCTGCATGGAGCCTGCTTCTCCCTCTGCCTATGTCTCTGCCTCTCTGTCTCTCTCTGTGACTATCATAAATAAATAAAATTTAAAAAATAAATAAATAAATAAATAAATAAATAAATAAATAAATAAATAAATAAATTTTTTGAAGAATACTTTATTTATTCATTTGAGAGAGAGAGAGAGGGGATCCCTGGGTGGCGCAGCGGTTTGGCGCCTGCCTTTGGCCCAGGGCGCGATCCTGGAGACCCGGGATCAAATCCCACGTCGGGCTCCCGGTGCATGAAGCCTGCTTCTCCCTCTGCCTGTGTCTCTGCGCCTCTCTCTCTCTGTGACTATCATAAATAAATAAAAATTAAAAAAAAAAAAGAAAGAAATTGATCCCATTTACAAAAGCATCAAAAAGAATAAAATACTTAAGAATAAATTAAGTAGGTAAAAGATCTCTATACTGAAAACTCTAAGACCCTGATGAAAGAAATTGAAGACAATACAAATAAATACCCTGTGTTCATGGGTTGGAAGAATTAATATTGTTAAAATGTTAATGCCACTAATAGCCATCTACAGATTTAATGCAATCTAGATCAAGATTCCAATAGCATTTTTATAGAAGTACAAAAAAACACTCCTAAAATTTATATGGAACCACAAAAGATCTCAAACAGCCAAAAATATAGTGAGAAAAAAAAAAAAAAAAAGCAAGAGGGATCCCTGGGTGGCTCAGCGGTTTAGCGCCTGCCTTTGGCCCAGGGTGTGATCTTGGAGTCCCAGGATCGAGTCCCGCGTCAGGCTCCCAGCGTGGAGCCTGCTTCTCCCTCCTCCTGTGTCTCTGTGCCTCTCTCTCTCTCTCTCTCTCTCTCTATGTCTATCATGAATAAATAAATAAATCGTTAAAAAAAAAAAAAAGCAAGAGGTATCACAACCCCTGATTTCAAGCCATACTATAAAGAAACATTATGAAAATAAACAGTATGATAATGGCATGATAATGGCATAAAAGTAAATAGACCAAGAGAACATAACTGAGAACCCAGAAAGAAACCTAAGTATATACAGTCAACTAATATTTGACAAAGGAGCCAAGAACACTCAATGGAGAAAAGACAGTCTCTTCAATACATGATGCTGGGATAATTAGGTACTCATACATAAAAGAAAGAAATTGGACCCTTATAACCTATATCACTCACAAAAATTAACTTGAAATAAGTTAAAACTAAAATGTAAGACCTGCAACCATGAAACTCCTAGAAGAAAACATAGGAACAACCTGGACATGGGTCTCAGTAATGATTTTTTGGATAGGATACCTAAGGCAGGGTAGCCCAGGTGGCTCAGCGGTTTAGCACTGCTTTCAGCCCAGGGCGTGATCCTGAAGACCCAGGATGGAGTCCCACGTTGGGCTCCCTGCGTGGAGCCTGCTTCTCCCTCTGCCTGTGTCTCTGCCTCTCTCTGTGTGTCTCTCATGAATAAATAAAAATCTTTAAAAAATAAATAAAAATAAAAAGCTTCTGCATAGCAAAAGAAACCATCAATGAAGTGAAAAGATAACCTATAGCACGGGAAAATATTTGAAACCATAAATTTGGTAAGAGGTTAATATCCAAAAACATATGAAGAACTCCTGCAACTCAACAGCAAAAAACAAAGAACCCAATTAAATAATGGGCAAAAGACTTGAATGGAGATTTCTCTAAAGATACACAACAGGCTAACAGGTACATAAAACGATGCTCAACATCACTAGTCATTAGGGAAATGCAAATTAGAACCACAAGATTATCAGCTCATGCCTGTCAGAGTGGCTATCATCAAAAAGACAAATGCTGGGGTGCCTGGGTGGTGCAGTCAGTTAAGGATTGGATTCTTGGGTTTTGGCTCACATCATGATCTCAGGGTGGTAAGACTGAGCCCCATGTCAGGTGCAGAGTCTGCTTAAGACTTTCTCCCTCTCCCTCTGCCCCTCCCCCCTTAAATAAATAAATAAATCTTTTTAAAAAAAGACAAATGCTGGCATGGATATAGAAAAAAAGAAAACCCTTGTGCACTGGTGGGATTGTAAATTGTACAACCACTATGGAACACAGTATGGACAATTATCAAAAAATTAAAAAGAGAACCACCACATGATGCAGCAATTTCACTTTTGGGTATATACCTAAAGTTGACAAAAACACTACCTCAAAAAGATATCTGCATCCTCAAGTTCATAGCAGCATTATGCACAAGAGACGAGACATGGAAACAACTTGAGTGTCAATAAACAAATGGATAAAAAAGCTGTGGTATATATACACAGTGGAATATTATTCAGCCATAAAAAATAATGAAATCTTACCATTTGCAACAACATGGATAAATCTCAAAGGCATTATGCTAGTGAAATAAGTCAGAAAAATGCTATACAGTCTCACACATAGAATCCAAAAGCAAAACAAACAAAACAAAGAAACCCAAACTCATAGAAAAAGAAATCATAGTTATGGTTACCAGAAGTAATGGATAGGGGAAGGGAAAATTGGAGGAAGATAGTCAAAAGGTACAAACTTCTAGTTTTACAGTAAAGAAGTAATGTAGGGATCCCTGGGTGGCGCAGCGGTTTAGCGCCTGCCTTTGGCTCAGGGCGCGATCCTGGAGACCCGGGATCGAATCCCACGTCAGGCTCCCGGTGTATGGAGCCTGCTTCTCCCTCTGCCTGTGTCTCTGCCTCTCTCACTCTCTCTGTGTGTGACTATCATAAATAAATAAAAATCTTTAAAAAAAAAAAAAAAAAAGAAGTAATGTACAACATGATTACTCTTGCTAGCACTGCCTTATGATATATATAGGAAAGTCATAGAGTGTCAATCCTGGGTTGCCTGGGTGGCTCCATCGTTTAAGCATCTGCCTTCAGCTCAGGTCATGATCCAGGGGGTCCAAAAATCAAGCCCCACAGCAGGACCCCTGATTGGTGGGGAGTTTGCGTCTCTCTCTGCCCCCTCCCCTCTGCTCACGTGCATGCATTCTCTCCTTCCCTCTCTCTAATAAAGAAATACAATCTTTAAAAAAAAATGGAAGTGTAAATCCTAAGAATTCTCATCACAAGGAGAAATTTTTTTCCTTTATTTCTTTTCTTTTTTTGTATTTATAGGAGAAGATGGATGTTAGCTGAATATACTGCACAGCCTTTTTACAATGTGAATAAATCAAACCATCCTGATGCATGTCTTAACTTATACAGTGATGTTTGTCAATTACTTCTCAATAAAACTGGGGGGGGGGGGATCAAATTTAAAACAACTTTACAGGGGATCCTTGGGGTTGGCTCAGCGGTTTGGCGCTTGCCTTTGGCCCAGGGTGTGATCCTGGAGTCCCAGGATCGAGTCCCATGTCAGGCTCCTTGCATAGAGCCTGCTTCTCCCTCTGCCTGTGTCTCTGCCTCTCTCTCCCTCTCTCTGTGTATCTCATGAATAAATAAATTAATTAAAAATAAATAAATAAAACAACTTTACACCATATTTCAACTCTTCCTGAACAGAGCTTGGTCTCATTTTAAAAACATATGACACGTGCCCACATATTCCTTCTAAACCTTAAAAAAACAAGCCACCTCCTTAACACAAGAGCAGGTTTTTCAAATGTAAAAAATTCTACAAAGCTAAATTGTGACAATAAAGGGCTGTCCCCTAAGTATTTTGTACTTTAGAGATACTCATAAAATCAAATTTCACTTTTGAAAGCAGTGGGGTGATTATTTCATTCACTGCAAAAAGTTTTTTGGTAAGATTAAACAATTTGTGATTTAAAAAACTTTTAGCAAACAAGAGAACAGAACTTCCTTAATTTGATAAAAATCATGAACCAAAACCTTCAGTAAATATTACACTAAATAGAGAAACTTTAGAATCATTTATTTAAAATCAGAAACAAGACAAAGCTGCCTATTATCACTACTATGATTTAACATGATACTAAAGGTAATGGCCAATACTTTAAGAAAAAAATGGTAAGATGTGAGAATCAGAAGGGAAGAGATAAAACTGTCACTGTAGATGATATAATCTACCTACAAACCAACATAATCAGAAATACCACTAGAACTCATGAGAGAGTTTGACAAGGTACAAGATCAACCTATAACACTTCTCTACATCTGTAGCAACCTGCCACAACATTTAACAAAAAATAACTATTCACGATATCAATAAAAACTATAAAGTAGGTAGAAACTATCTTTTTTAAAAAATTTTTTTAAAGATTTTATTTATTTATTTATTCATGAGAGACACACACAGAGAGAGAGAAAGAGAGAGAGAGAGGCAGAGACACAGGCAGACGGAGAAGCAGGTTCCATGCAGGGAGCCTGACGTTGGACTCGATCCCGGGTCTCCAGGATCAGGCCCTGGGTTGAAGGCCCCGCTAAACCGCTGAGCCACCACCCAGGCTGTCCAGGTAGAAACTATCTTGATCAAGAATATTCACAAGCTCTCTGGAGAAAGCTTTGAGTTTTTAATAAAAGGCATAAAAGGGATCCCTGGGTGGCGCAGCGGTTTGGCGCCTGCCTTTGGCTCAGGGCGCGATCCTGGAGACCCGGGATCGAATCCCACGTCGGGCTCCCGGTGCATGGAGCCTGCTTCTCCCTCTGCCTGTGTCTCTGCCTCTCTCTCTCTCTGTGACTATCATAAATAAATTTAAAAAATTAAAAAAAAATAAATAAATAAAAGGCATAAAAATACTCGAAAAAATGGAAATGCCATGCCCTTGAATAGATACTACAGATTAGATGCATAGACGAGACATATGCAGTATTTTACATAAAGTGCCAAATGTACACTTTGTAAGAGCACATACATATATACTTTACAATATATTAAACAAAAGGTCAATCTTAGGGAGATAAAGGAAATGACATATAGAGATTGAAAAGAATAAATAAAACAAGAGAAAGGGCTCACACTGACCAAAGATAATGTGACTTTTTGTGGCTGAGTTTATAAAGAAAAGTTTCTGAGAATATGAACAACAGAAATAGAGAACTATTACTGTTCATATCCATAAATTCAGTGAAGTAGTTTTCACTTTTAATAAACTACTACTATGAAATAGACTGAAAAATAGTTTACTCATCTAATCCTCAGAAGGATTACAAATAAATTTGAGGCTAAAGAAAACTTTCCCTCAGTAGCTTTTGATCAGTTAACTATAGGCTAAGCAACTACTAAGTGCCAAGCAAGAGAAAGCGATAAAATAAAGTATGGTGTCAAACCTTTAAGGCACTCCTAACCCTGCTAGGGTTAATAACTCAAATGTGGCCCCACTGAGAAAATCAGACAGTAGGTACTCTAAGTGCCATCTGGTACATAGAATGTGAGCTACATATTTAATTTTCAATTTTCTAGTAGAAACATTAAAAGAACATAGCAACAGGTTAAATTAATTTTAATAGTATTTTATTTAACCCAACACATCCCCATGTATTTCAACACAAAATATAAACAGATTAAGACTGTACATTCTTTTTTCATACTGTCATACTGTCCCTGAAATTGGGTACATATTTTATACTTCCAGAACATCCTAATTCAGACTAGCCACATTTCAAGTGCTCAGTAGCCACATGTGGCTGGCAGCTACTGTGTAGGAAAATGCAGCTCTAAGCACTCAAGAGGATGTAATCACATTTGAGTGAGATGCAAGATAAAAAGGTATCATAGAGGTGAAGGAATGGAGTCTTTGAAGAATACACAGTAGAGTTCTAATGGAAGACAAAGGTTACTTCAAGCAGGCACTAGCACAAAGAAAGCTAATAAAAATAACCTGGGGGATGGGGAACATCCCCCAACCTGCATGTCTAACCATTTTCATCTCTCACATCTCATTTCACGTCGCACTAACATTGGAGGGGAAGGAAAAAGAAAAAGGCTGTAGTTCCTTGACATCATGATAGCTGGCAATTTATCGTTATGCTCCTGACTAGGCTGTCCTTTCTGCCTTGCTCCCCCTTCTATCTCCAACTCTTTCTTAGCTTAGTTAATTCCTACACTAAAGTACTTGACTGAGTTCCCTCTGCAGTCTCAGAACATAGGACCTGGCAACTAGCGAGTATGAAATCTCCGGGCAAACAAACAGCCAAGCAGAATTGTTTGGCTGAGTATTAAGGTTATAGATAGAGTTCAGCAGTTAGAAATAACAAAGCTGGAAAGCTGTATCAAGAACTTCGAATTCTAAACCAAAGACTCTAGATTATCCAGTTTTTAGAGTAACACTACAAAAACTAACAAGAGGGAATTAACATCTGTAGAATGCCCACAAGCAAGAGATGGTGTTATACCCTTGTGATTTAAAAAAAAAAAAAAAAAAAGTGAAATGCACAGCATGGTAACTTTAGATAATAATAATAATTTATTTTTGAAGACTGCTAAGAGAGTAGATCTTAAAATTCTCATCACAAGAAAAAAATTTGTGACTGTGTGGTGATGAATGTTAATAACTAATTAACTACTTATTGTGATCATTTCACAATCTACAACTACTGAATCATTATATTGTGCACCTGAAACTAATAAACTAGTATGTTATATATGCCAATTATATCTCAATAGTAAAAGAGTGAGATAAAGGGATGCCTGAGTGGCTCAGTGGTTGAGGGTCTGCCTTTGGCTCAGGGTATGATCCCGGAGTTCCGAGATCCAGTCCCACATCGGGCTCCCTGCATGGAGCCTGCTTCTCCCTGCCTCTCTCCCTCTCTGCCTCTCTCATGAATAAATAAATAAAATCTTAAAAAAAAAAGTGAGATAAAATTTTTTGAGGCACAGATAAGTCAATCAACTTGGTCGTGATTAAGTTACTTGTATTTGAAGGCTAGTTTCATTTTTTTTTAAAAGATTTATTCATGAGAGACAGAGAAAGAGAGAGAGAGAGAGACAGAGACAGAGACAGAGACACAGGCAGAGGGAGAAGCAGGCTCCATGCAGGGAGCCTGACGTGGGACTTCGATCCTGGGTCTCCAGGATCACACCCTGGGCTGATGGCGGCGCTAAACTGCTCAGCCACCCGGGCTGCCCTGAAGGCTAGTTTTAATTCCAACCATGTAACTCCAAATCCCAACTTCTTGTATGTTTGTTGTTGTTGTTCCTTCCTTTTTTGTTTCACATCTTGTCCACTCTGCTTCAGACATGTCTTCCTAATTACTCCCTCAACCAGTCTTAGGCTCCCATCTTTCCCTCCACTTCTAAGCCCAGATGCTATCCATTGAGTCTCCCTTTAAGAAAGCTGCCTTAGATTTTAAAGAGAGATGCTCTCCGTGAAATGACTACAGAGGGGAGAGACCAAGGACACAGGGAGAGAGATGAGAAGACCAGTAAAAAGACCATTAACATTAATAATGGCTAATACGTATCTGTTACTTCCTATGTATTAGGCACTGTTTTATTTTTTATTATTTTTAAAAATATTTTATTTATTTATTCATGAGAGAGAGAGAGAGAGAGAGAGAGGCAGGTGTGCAGAGACACAGGCAGAGGGAGAAGCAGGCTCCATGCAGGGAGCCCAATGTGGGACTCAATCCTGGGACCCTGGGCCAAAGGCAGGTGCTAAACCGCTGAGCCACCCAAGAACCCCCCCGGGCACTGTTTTAAATGGTTTACCCATACTGTCCCTTCTAATCAGTAATTCAACCAATATTTTGTTGATCACCTGTGATAAATGGAAAGCATGTTCTAGATATCTGTTACATGAGTAAACAAAACAAATATTCCTGTCCCTCTGGGGCTTTCTGTATACTAGAGGAAACTGACAAAACACAATCAACATAAGATATATGTAAATAGGGATCCCTGGGTGGCGCAGCGGTTTGGCGCCTGCCTTTGGCCCAGGGCGCGATCCTGGAGACCTGGGATCGAATCCCACGTCGGGCTCCCGGTGCATGGAGCCTGCTTCTCCCTCTGCCTGTGTCTCTGCCTCTCTCTCTCTCTCTCTCTGTGTGTGACTATCATAAATAAATTAAAAAAAAAAAAAATTAAAAAAAAAAAAAAAGATATATGTAAATAATACAATAGGTCGGAAATAACAACTGCAATGGAGAAAAGAAAACGAGATCAGGGTTGGGGAGACTGCGAGAGCCATAGGTGATTAAACCATTGAAGTAATATATGTGAAAAGTGGAGGTGAAAAAATCAGCCATGAGGATATCTGGAAGCAAAGTGTTTAAAGGGAAGGGCAATGCAAAGGCCCTGAGGTTGGAGTGTCCCTGGTGTGTTCACAACAGCAAGAAGACTCCTAGGTCTATGGGTGTAGTGGGTACAGAGGGTAGGAGATGAGGACAAAGTGGAAAGGGAAGCCAGAGCACAGAAGGCCTTATCCTTATACACCCCTATGAGGCCATCACTATTACCAATGCATTTTATAGATGAGGTAACCAGGGCACAAAAAAAGTTATTTAATGTCTCTGGTCACAATAAAATGCTAGGTCAGGGGTGCCTGGGTGGCTCAGTCGGTTAGGCGTCTGCCTTTGGCTCAGACTATGATCTCCGGATCCTGGGATCGAGCCCCATGTCAGGCTCCCTGCTCAGCAAGGAAGTCTATTTCTCCCTCTCCATCTGCCTCTCCCCCTGCTTGTGCCTCTCTCAAATAAATAAAATCTTTAAAAAATAAAATGCTAGATCAGATTATAAATCCAAAGAGTTACTATTACAGTGATTTGAAAACATCCACCCAACATCTTTGACACACTTCCCATTACAAGGTAAGGTCCATGTTCCTTCTGTTGAATCTGAGTGCTTCTGACAGATTTAATGAAGAGAAAATGATGGAAGTGATACTATGTGCCTTCTGAGGCTAGATCATAAAAGACAGGCAGCTTCTGTCTTTTCTGAAAGGCTGAATCACCTCAGAAGTCTGATTACAGTGAGGCCTCCATGCTGGAGGAGCCGTTGTAGACATTCCCTGCCAAGAGTCCCAGCTGAGCCCAGCCTTCTGCCAAGGTGACAGAAATGTGCATGAAGAAGCAATCTAGGATGTGGATCTCCCAGCCCAGCTGTTCAAATCCCCCAGCCTTTTAAGATCTTCCAAACTGAAGTTCCATATAGAAGAGTTAAGCCACCCCTGTCTGAATATCTTACACACAACCTGTGAATATAATAATAAAACAGCTGTTGTTTTACAGTACCAAACTGTAGAGTTCCAGTTGTTCCATAGTAATAATAAAAACCACTATACAATAAGCAGGGAATAAAGGTTAAGAACCTGAACGGGGGCACGTGGGTGGCTCAGTAGGTTAAGCGTCTGCCTTCAGCTCAGGTCATGATCTCAGAGTCCTGGGATGGAGCCCTGCTTCAGGCTCCCTGCTTAGCAGGCAGTCTGTTTGCCCCTCTGCCACCCCTCCCCCACTCGTGCTCTCACTCTCAAATAAAATCTTAAAAAAAAAAAAAGGAACCTGAACTAATAGAAATGGAAAAAAAAAAAAAAACCTGGAATACATTACCATGGTATGTGATGTGGAAGGTTCTTTATCATTAAGTATCTTTAACGTCTAGATGGCAACCTTCTTTTAAGAGAAGAAAACAAGCTCCTTTAGTCCATTCTGCTAATAGAGCTATTATATGCCTATGGATACCAAGGAGGGCCTAGGAATAGGTTAGCAAAGGAAGGAAGACAAGGAAAGGTGGAGACAGTATGTGAACAGAATGCCATCAACAACAAAAGCTGATTGCCTTGGTTTAAATTATTCTTCTGGATAAAGAATGGCAATTCTCAGAGCAGAAGGCTGAGTTAGGGAATGGTTCTAGGTAGACTCCTCTCCAGGATTCTCATGCTAGAATCTGCTATTGTAGTCAATGAAGTCATAAAGAT
Source organism: Canis lupus baileyi (assembly GCF_048164855.1). NCBI lineage: Eukaryota > Metazoa > Chordata > Mammalia > Carnivora > Canidae > Canis > Canis lupus. The sequence goes on along the minus strand of NC_132846.1, from coordinate 72,617,111 downwards.
ACTGCATAAAGAATGGGGTTAATATGAAATTCTAGAATAAAAACCTTCAGGCTCAGCTTATTCAAGTATTATACTAAATTCTACCAATACACATTTTCATGTAAAACATCCATAATACAAACTCTCTAATACTGAATATTCACCCAAATGCAACTGCCTATTAGCAACAAATAAAAACAAAACACCACCTGCTCTGTTCAAGTTTCAATTCTGAGCACCAAGATTCCATGTAACACACTTACACAATGCCTTATCTAATCTACACAAGATTCCACAAGACTGGGGACACCTGGGTGGCTCAGCAGTTGGGCATCTGCCTTTGGCTCAGGGCGTGACCCGGGGTACTGAGATCAAGTCCCACACTGAGTGAAGCCTGCTTCTCCCTCTGCCTCTCTCTTTCTGCCTCTCTCTCTCTCTCTCTCTCTGACTCTCATAAATAAATAAAATCTTAAAAGAAAAAAAGATTACACAAGACTAACCATGGCTGAGCAGCTCAGATGGCTAGAATACAATGCTGAAGAACTCTACCTCGAAGGAAAAAAAAAAAATCCTTGCTTCCAGTGCCAACTTCCACCCTTCTAATTATTCTACATGCAGGTGCAAATGGGTCAACACAAACTCCTGAGGACTACTTGCAGACCAACTCCAAACACATTCTTTAAATTCTTGTATAAGACAACATTAAAGCTGAGATATTCCCAGGGAAGAGATTTGTTCTCTCCTTCAGGTTTAATTTGAAAGTTTAAAATGGAGGGGAGGGATCCCTGGGTGGCGCAGCGGTTTGGCGCCTGCCTTTGGCCCAGGGCGTGATCCTGGAGACCCGGGATCGATTCCCACGTCGGGCTCCCTGGTGCATGGAGTCTGCTTCTCCCTCTGCCTGTGTCTCTGCCTCTCTCTCTCTCTCTCTTTCTCTCTGTGACTATCATAAATAAAAAATTAAAAAAAAAAATAAAATAAATAAAATAAAATGGAGGGGAGAGGGATCCCTGGGTGGCTCAGCGGTTTAGCGCCTGCCTTCACCCCAGGGTGTGATCCTGGGGTCCCGGGATCAAGTTCCGCACCTGGCTTCCTGCAGGGAGCCTGCTTCTCCCTCTGCCTGTGTCTCTGCCTGTGTGTGTGTGTGTGTGTGTGTGTGTCTCATGAATAAATAAAATCTTTTAAAAAAATAAATAAAATAAAGTGGAGGGGAGATGGGACACCTGGCTGGCATGTGACTGTGGCTCTTGATCCCAGGGTAGTGAGTTCAAGCCCCACAATGGGGGTAGAGTTTACTTAAAAAAAATGTATCGGGCGCCTCGGTAGCTTAGTCAGTTGAGCATCGGATTCTTGGTTTTGGCTCATGTCATGATCTCCCAGTCATGGGATGGAGCCTGAGTTGGGATCCGTGTTCAGGGTGGAGTCTCCTTGCGATTCTCTCTCTCCCTCTCCCCCTACCCAGAGTACCCCCTACACTCTCTCTCAAATAAATAAATAAATCTTAATATATATATGCATATATACATCTATTATGTAAAGGGGGGGCACCTGGGTGGCTCCGTCAGTTGAGTGTCCAACTCCTGGTTTGGGCTCAGGTCATGAACTCAGGGTAGTGGGATCAAGCTCTGCATTGGGCTCCATGCTCACCACAGGGGCTGCTTATCCCTCTCCCTCTGCTCCTCCCCCTGCTTGCAAACACACACAAACACCTTCTCTATTTCAATCTCTTAAAAAATATTTTAAAATATATAAAAATAAAATAAAATGGAAGTGAGACAAGAGTTTTCCTTTTTTTTTCCTTCTCCCAGCCCTCTCCCCATGGCCCCTAACACTGAGAAAAGCATTTTACGCTTTAGTCCTCCCAGTGGTGATCAGAAAGGGCTGCATTCCCTGACTTACTTCCAGGTTGAAAAGAAATTCCAGGGATAAAATTTGGCTATATCCTAGAATTCAGAGCAATTCTCTTTTAAATTAAAAATAACAAAAAAATAATAATAATAAAAAATAAAAAATAAAAATAACAGGTACCATTACTTTAAACCATAGATCTCTTACAAGTAATTACAATGTAAAATAATCATGTACTACATATGTAATCAAAGAGAATATTATACTCATTACAAATTCCCACTTTTACCTAGCTTACATACAGAAAAAAACAAAAACAATCCTCAAATTGAAGTCTATAAGATCTTTTCTCAAAACATTTTGACTTCATAGAATATATGTATTCTCAGATCAACTTTTTATTTATTTATTTATTTTTTTTTTATGATAGAGAGAGAGAGAGAGAGAGAGAGAGAGAGAGAGGCAGAGACATAGGCAGAGGGAGAAGCAGGCTCCATACACCGGGAGCCCGACGTGGGATTCAATCCCGGAGGATCGCGCCCTGGGCTAAAGGCAGGCGCCAAACCGCTGCGCCACCCAGGGATCCCTCAAATCAACTTTTTTAAAAAGCCCCAAATAGGGCAGCTTGGGTGGCTCCGCGGTTTAGCGCCACCTTCAGCCCAGGGTGTGATCACGGGGACCTGGTATTGAGTCCCACGTCAGGCTCCCTGCATGGAGCCTGCTTCTCCCTCTGCCTGTGTCTCTGCCTCTCTCTGTCTCTGTCTCTATGAATAAATAAAATGTTAAAAAAAAAAGGCCCAAACAACTTTATTCAATAGAGAGTTGTGCTTAAAAGTTAAAAGGCAAAAAAAAAAAAAAAAAAAAGTTAAAAGGCAGATTAAATGAAATTATATATTTTTAAAAGATTTTATTTATTTATTTGACAAAGAGTCAGCGAGCACAAGCAGGGGAGGGGAAGAGGGAGAAGCAGGCTCCCCGCTGAGCAGGGAGCCTGATGTGGGACTCGATCCCAGGATCATGAACTGAGCCGAAGGCATATGCTTAACCAACTGCGCCACCCAGGTACCCCCAAATCATTATATTTTAAATGAAATATTATATAAAGTAATTAATACTGTTGCCTGATATACAGTATATGATCAGCAAATAGTAACTTTTTACACTCCATAACTACACTTTCTTACAAAGAACCAACTTTAAAAACTCATGGAACTTTTTTTTTAAGATTTTTTTTATTTATTCATGAGAGACACAAAGAGAGAGGCAGAGGGAGAAGCAGGCTCTATGCAGGAAGCCCGACGCGGGACTCAATCCCGGGACCCCGGGATCATGCCCTGAGCCAAAGGCAGGTGCTCAACCGCTAAGCCACCCAGGCGTCCCGAAATTCATGGAACTTAATTTTTATTTAATCTGTTAGAAATCTCTTCTATAGTCACAATACAATCTGAAGGAATATAGTTTAGTTGGCAAGCTTTCACTGAATACGAATGCAGTGATTAAAATGTCGTTTATGGACCTGCTGCATTAACAACACCTGGGAACTTGTTACAAGTGCTAACTGTAGGGCAACCCGGGTGGCTCAGCGGTTTAGCGCCCCCACCCCCTTCAGCCCAGAGTGTGATCCTGGAGACCTTGGATCAAGTCCCGCATGGGGCTCTCTGCATGAAGCCTGCTTCTCCCTCTGCCTGTCTCTCTCTCTCTCTTTCTCTGTGTGTGTGTGTGTGTCTCTCATGAATAAATAAAATCTTAAAAAAAATGCTAACTGTAGAATCAAGGTCTGGGGGGTAGGGCCCATCAATCAGCTTTAACAAGCCCTCCAGGTGATACTGGTGTCTGCTCCAGTTTGACAGTTTGAGAGGCTAGTTTCATAGAACTCAGGATGCTTTGTTCTGCAGGGATTGAGAAGTCCTAAAAGCAGGTGCAATATGGTTCCTAGGTATATCCTCTAGGGCACCTAGCACAGTGTCATATACAAAGTAAGCACTCAAACTTGAATAGGTTATAATAGTCTCATATAACCTATAGCTGACTAAACAAAAACACCACAGAGATAAATTCTTTTGTTTTTGTTTTTTTTTTTAAGATTTTATTTATTCATGAGAGACACCTAGAGAAAGAGGCAGAGACACAGGCAGAGGGAGAAGTAGGCTCGATGCAGGGAGCCTGATGTGGGACTCGATCCTGGGTCTCTAGGACCACACCCTGGGCCAAAGGCAGGCGCTCCACTGCTGAGCCACCCTGGCATCCTGAGATTCTGATGGCTTGTCTGCATTAACAGTAAGTAAGTACATGATGCACACACACCAGGAGCTGTTAAATAATTGGCAAAGCCCCAGGGCTTCTCATACTTTGGCAAATAACTCAGGCTTACAAGGTGTCATATGCTTTAAAATATAGGTGAAAAATACATTTTTAATTTTACCAGTGTCCAAACAGGATTTGACCATGGCTCTAATCAAGTCAACTGCAGAACATTAAAATATAAACTTTTCTGTTGCCTTCAAAAATGCATCTTATTTCACGTATTAGTTAACTATAATACATGGACGCAAGATAGGTTCCAATTTGGACACAGTGTTAAAAAAGTAGACAACCGGGGGCAGCGCCGGTGGCCCAGCGGTTTAGCACCGGGGTGTGATCCTGGAGACCCGACATCGAGTCCCACGTCGGGCTCCCTGTACGGAGCCTGTTTCTCCCTCTGCCTGTCCCTCTTTCTCTATCTCTTTCTCTGCCATGAATAAATAAGTAAATCTTAAAAAAAAAAAAAAAAAAAAAAGTAGACAACTGGGATGCCTGAATGGCCCAGTCGGTTAAGGGTCTGCCTTCTGCTTAGTTCATGATCCTGGGGTCCTGAGATTGAGCCCCCCATCAGGCTCCCTCCCTCAGGAATAGCCTACTTCTCCCTCTCCCTCTGCTCTCTCATGCATGTTCTCTCTCAAATAAATAAAATATATTTTTTTTTTTAAGTAGACAACTGAAGAAATTTGAAAACTGACTGGGTATTTGATATTAAGGAATGATAAAGGGATTATGATACAATTTTCATAAAAACAGCTTTTATCTCTTCTAAAAGCTTAAGAGATGAAATGATATGATGTACAGAATTTGCTTCTTAAAATGAAGACTCACCACTGAGCTGCTGAGTACATGGAGGACTAACTATATACCAGGGTTTCTCAACTCTGGCACTATTGACATTTTTGGCTAGATATTTTTTTTTGTTGGGGGAGGAAGGGGTGTCCTGTGTATTGTAAAATGTTTAGCAGCATTCTAAACTAAGCAGAATTTAGTCAGTAAACTCTTCAGTTGTAACAATCAAAAATGCTTCTAGACATCGTCAAATGTCCACTGGGGGAGGGGGGGGGGGACAAAATTGTTCCTGGCTGAGAACCACTGATAAAGGTAGTAAATCCTCCTTGTTTATTTGTTTGAAATTTTCCATAACAAAACACTTAAGTTTTATTTTAATTATACTGTTTTGATACAACTACATCTCTCTAGTTGAGTAATTAGTACATAAGGTTTTTGGGTTTTGGGGTGTTTTTTTTTTTTTTTTTAGATTATTTGAAAGTGTGTGCTTGAGCAAGGGGGAGGGGCAGAAGGAGAAGCAGATTCCCCACAGCAGGAAGCCTGGCATGGGACTGGATCCCAGGACCGTGAAATCTTGACCTGAAGCAAAGGCAGACACTTAACCGACTGAGCCACCCAGGCACACCAGTATGTAAGCTTTTGAGGAACAGCTTGCTACACAAAAAAAAGCAGAGGGGAATGAACCGGAGATCTGGAGCCTAATAGAGGTGCTGCTACTAAATAGTGTTGTCACAAGCAGCTCCCGTCACCTGAGCCTCAGTAGGCTCGGATTATTTGATTAGTCCTTTTGAGTTTTAAATGATTTTTTTTTTGAGTTTTAAAATGATTTAATAACAGTATTACCCTTTTAAGAAAAATGATTTTACTTCTATACTTGGGGGGCGGGGACTTTCAAGCAGACTCCATGCTGAGGACCTAGCCCTATAACCCTGAGATCATGACCTCAGCCAAAACCAAAAGTCAGTATGAGCCACCCAGGTGCCCCAAACAGTATTATCTTTTTTTTTTTTCAAAGACTTTATTTATTTATTCATAGAGATGCAGAGAGAGAGAGAGAGAGAGAGAGAGAGAGAGGCAGAGACACAGGCAGAGGGAGAAGCAGGCTCCATGCAGAGTGCCCGACGTGGGACCCGATCCAGGGTCTCCAGGATCACGCCCTGGGCTGCAGGCGGCATTAAACCGCTGCGCCACCGGGCTGCCCACAATATTATCTTTTATATACCCATCAGCTAAAGGTGGATATTCACATCTGTAAACCAAACAAAAGAAAAACAATAGTAGTGTACTAGGATGAAAGCAATATTCTTGTTGCAAATTACCTGCCTCTTATTATTCTTGATCTATAAGCAACATTCCTATCACAATTATATGCAATTATTTAAATTTTAAAAATACCGTGTCTCTCATGAATAAATAAAATCTTAAAAAGGCGGGGGGGCGGGGGGGGGGGCGGGTGGCTCACTGGTTTGGCACCGCCTTTGGTCCAGAGCCTGATCCTGGGCACCCGGGATCGAGTCCCCAGTCGGGCTCCCTGCATGGAGCCTGCTTCTCCCTCTGCCTGTGTCTCTGCCTCTCTTTCTCTGTCTCTCATGAATAAATAAAATCTTAAAAAAAATTTTTTTAATGAATTTTAAAAATAATTTTTGTTCTTTTCTAGAAAGATAATTTGAGAGAGACACACACAGAGAGAGGCGGGAGAACCAGACTCCATGCTGAGCATGGAGCCCCATGTGGAGCTCGATCCCAGGACCCTGAGATCATGACCTGAGCTGAAGGCAGATGCTTAACGAAATGAGGCACCCAGGCACCCCTGCAATTATTTAAAATTTATTTATTTTTAAGAGATTTATTTATTCATGAGAGACACACACACACACAGAGAGATAGATAGGCAGAGACACAGGCAGAGGGAGAAGCAGGCTCCACACAGGGAGCCCCGAGGGACTCAACCCCGGGACTCTAGGATCATGCCCTGGGCGGAAGGCAGGCACCAAACCACTAAGCCACCCAGGGATCCCCCTATTTAAAATTTAAATAAGATTCCCAGGAGTGGCATCTGGGTGGCTCAGTCTGGTAAGTGTCTGACTCCAGATCTCAATTTAAGTCTTGATCTCAGGGACATGAGTTCAAGTTCCACACTGGGCTCAAAAAAATAATAAATAAATAAGATTCCCAGGATAAGCAAAATGGAAAGTCTTTTTACAAAATGAAAGGCAAAGCTTCTAGTCATAACAGCCAAAACATCCATCAATGGTGGATGGATGAAAAATTGTTGTACATTAACTGGGTAATGTATGGAAGTGCTGAATCACTATACTGTATACCTGAAATTAATATAACACTGTATGTGAACTGGAATTAACACTGAAACTTTGGGGCAGCCCAAGTGGCTCAGTGGTTTAGCGCTGCCTTCGGCCCAGGGCATGATCCTGGAGACCCAAGATCACATCCCACTTCGGGCTCCCTGCATGGAGCTGCTTCTCCCTCTGCCTGTGTCTCTGCCTCTCTCTCTCTTTCTCTCTGTGTCTCTCATGAATAAATAAATAAAATCTTTAAAAATAATAAAATAAAAAATTTTTTAAAAACTAAAACTTAAAAAAAATTTGTACATCCGAACAATGAACTACCACTCAGCAATAAAAAGACATGAACTACTGATACACAAATGTGAATAGAGATTCTATTTATATAACATCCTAGAAAAGATAAAACTATAGGGGCAGATAATAGATCAGTGGTTGCCAAGGGCTGCGGGAAGAAAGGGGAATAACTGTAAAGGGCCACAAGTTAAGCACCTTTCTGGGCAATGAAAATGTTCTATATCTTGACTGTGATGGTAGTTACATAACTATACATTTGTCACAACTCATCAAACCTTACACTTAAAAAGAGTAAATGTCCTATGTCAATAAACCTTTGACCAAAGAGCTGCTCCGGAAACTGAGAGCTTCCAATTCATTCTTGTATCCTCCCCAACTGGCAGGAAGTCTAATACTCAGCAGTTCAGCAATGGCAGGTGAATAACACGGCAAACAGGAGATGTGTAACACTGACACAAGGGCACCACACTGTCAAAAACACACTACTACTTCCGAACATTCTAACACAACTTAAAAAATGGAACAGGGCATGGTGAATTAATGCAATGACATGTTACAAATCTGATTTTAACATTGTCAAAAATTCAAATTTAAACACATTCCACAAGAATAAAGGCACACTCCATATCCTACATTGTTTTTAAAAAATAAAGTTAGTAGCTTCTAACAACACATAAAAAGATTAAAACATAATTCAAAGGATGCCTGGGTTGAGCTCAGTGGTTGAGCATATCTCAGGGAGTGATCCCGGGGTCCTGGGATCGAGTACCGCATCGGGTTCCCCACAGGGAGCCTGCTACTCCCTCTCTGTGTCTCTGCCCCTCTCTGCCCAGACTGAGCCACCCAGTCGCCACTTCTGGGAGAGAGATTCATGAGAGACACAGAGAGAGATTCATTAGACACAGAGAGAGAGAGGGGCAGAGACACAGACAGAGGGAGAAGCAGGCTCCATGCGGGGATCACGCCCTGGGCTGAAGGCAGCACTAAACCGCTGAGCCACCTGGGCTGCCCAAAAATCTTTAAAAAAATAAAAAATAAAATAATAAAACATAATTCAACAAATTTACCAGAGAACAAAGTAAAAACACTCATTAGTGTAAATCCTTCAGTATCACAAATCTGACTGGTTTGGCTTCAGTTCATTTAAAGATTTTATTTAGTTATGTATTTGAGAGAGACAGAGAGACAAAGACAGAGACAGAGCATGAGCAGTGGAGAGGACAAGAGGAGAGGACCAGAGGGAGAAGCAGACTCCCTGCTGAGCAGGGAGCCCAACTTGGGGCTCTATCCCAAGACCCTGAGATCATGACCTGAGCTGAAGGCAGATGCTTAACCGACTGAGTTGCTCAGGAGCCCCTGGCTTTAGTTCATTTAGAAAATATGGAGCAGGCAGTCCCATGTCAGGCTCCCTGCATGGAGCCTGCTTTCTCCCTCTGCCTGTGTCTGTGCCTCTCTCTCTTGTCCCTCATGAATAAATATTTTTTTAAATAAATAAAATCTTAAAAAAAAAAAAAAAAGAAATAAAGAAAAAAGAAAATATGGAGCTCCTGCTCTCGGGTCAATGTAAGATTTTGCTTCACTGGGTGAAAGTCAGAGACCAAAACTAGTAACTCGTTTTGGGTTTTTTTGTGTTTTGTTTTGTTTTTTGCTTACTCCATTCTACAGGGTAATCAAGGAGTAGGAAAATGAAGTCAGAAACAGGTTCTTCAAAAGGTCTCTAAGAAAATGAATTCCCTGACTCACTTAGTCTATGACATTCTATTATTCACTTTTTATGGAACTTTCTAATCCATCTCAGGTGAAGGAACATATGCCATTGTATTACTTAACAATGTTAAAAAGAGCACTAAATACTATATATTAATACACTACATGAATGCTTTAGACCAAAGTTCACATAAACAGATTAAATCGCCTGATAGTTATCCAGCACACAAGTAGCATTTTGAAGATTAAAATGAAGGCATTTGATACCAAGAGGCCACTATGTCTCTCTGGACGTTGTCGAAAGCATGGAAACAGGCAGAGCAAGAAAGCTTTTCCTAAGTGATGGCATTTTCTTGCCAGGAATTACCTCATAACATGTATAATGAAAGGCCAGTGAAGTTTCTTCACAAGCTATTCGCTAGATGTTTTACAGAAGATAACTCCCGGCTAGACTGGAGCGGTTCTGAACCCTGTGCTAGAGAAGAGTTCAGAAAGCACTCTCGGGCAGAGTCAACATTCGTCCAAAGGAATTTCCACTACAAGTTGTCACTCCCTAAAAATGCCGTTCCTGGCCTTTTCAAAAGGTCTACGTGAACAGAATCAAAGGTTCCTTTTAGAGAGTCCCAGGATGTGAGCGCTGGAAGGGACCAAAGGCTGGCCCCGGCCACCCTGGCCTGGGGAAGGAGGGAAGCCACTACGGCCGGGGCGGGTGTCCCTGAGCCGGGCACCGCGGGGCCGCGCAGCTTTACTACACACCTGCCCTTCAAACGCTCCCCACAGATGCGGGGATGCGGTCTGTACTGTCTCCACAAACTTCTCTGCTTTAGAGCGTTGCAGTTTCCTTCCAAAGGGCCCTCGGAGATCCCTCAGGGGCCACTCGGTTGTAGGGACTGTCACTCAGCTCAGTTCCAGACCGCTTCAGACACCCGGGTGGGTGTACAGGGCAGTCCGCCTGACCCAGTCGGTTCCTGCGCATCAGCCCCACGGCGCTGGCTCCGACCCGACAGGCCCTTAGAGCCGCCTGCCCGACCCAACAGCAGGCCCTGCCTACCCGCGGCTCCACGCGCCAACAACCGACACACGCGCGGGCGAGGCCGGGCGAGGCCCCGCGCGCCCCCCACGACCCCGACCGCCAGGCCCGGGAACCGGGAACCGGGAACCGGGAACGCCCGCGCCGCCCCGCTGGTGCCCACCGTCCGCCCGCGGCTGCCAGCGCGCCCCGGCCCTGCGACCCCGAGCTCGGCGGGCACGGCCGGCGCGGGCACTTACGTTCTCAGTGTCTCTTTCATTCACCGTTGGCAGCGGGGTCCTAGTGGACATTTTACTTCACTTCACTTCTGCACAATGCGAGGGTGAAACAAAACAGCACGGCCTTGGGGGGGCCGCGACCGCGTCCTCGAGTGCCCTGCGGTTCCGGAGCGGCGCCGCCGACGGCGGCTCCCCTCCCCCACGGCCGTCTAGATCCCGGGCCGGGCCCGGGCCGTCCCTCGGCGGGTCCCGGGGCTCATGCTCCCCCGGCCCCGGCGGCCGCGCCGAGGAGCCCCGCGGGCGGCGGGGGCCGGGCCGGCGGTGGCGGCGGGCGGCGGGTCGGCCCGCCGGCGTGCCCGCGCCTCAGGGCGCCCCTCGGGCCGGGACCCCCTCGCCTCCTCCTCCGCCCTCGCCCGTCGCACCGCCGAATTCAGCGCCGGGGCCTCCACACAGCGCCGCCGGCTGCCCCTGAAGTGGAGGAGGAGGATGTGGACAAGGTGCGGTGCAAGACAGGCTGCCGCGGGCTGCGGGCGCCGACCATGGAGGGGGCTGCGGAGGCGGCGCCTGCGCCCGGCTGCTCTGCTCCCTCCGGTTCGCTTGGCCGCCTCAGCCTCCACCCGGTGGCCGCCGCCGCCGCCGCTCCCGGTACCTCAGAGCCTCACGGACCCAAGATGGCCGCCCCTCGGCTTCCTCTGCTGCCTCCGGCTGCCGGAAGTGACGGCACCGCCTCCCGGAGGTCGCCCAATCAGCGCGGCCGGAGGAAGCCAGCCCGGCTGCTGTTGCTAGGGGCGACTCGGTCCTGGCCGGGGTGGAGGAGGCGGCGCCCTGAGCGCGGAAGGGGTGGTGGGTCGCCGTGGGTCGCCGTGGGTCGCGGTGGGCGCTGCCGGCGCCCCGGGAGGAGTCGGCGCTCGGCCCTGGGCGGTGGCCTGGAGCGCGACCGCTGGGGTGGCCTTTATGGGGTTGGTGGGACGCCTGCTGTGTGCCGAGGCTGCGGGGCCGCCGCCGCGGTTGTAGTAGGGCCGGGGCTGCGGGGAGGGGCCTCTCGATTCAGTCACCCTCGCTGCCTCCCGCTCCGGGAACCCTCGAGGAGCTCGCGGGCGGGAGGGAGACGGACCCGCACTCTGCCCGATGCCACCGGAAGGAAGAGGGCTTGCTGTCCGGGCGGGGCACGGGGTTGGAGAGGGAGCGGGCGAAGCCCTTCGGGCCCCCGGGGACCAGGTCCTGAGTGCCCGCCTGTGGCTGCCGAAGCGCGGGGAGCACCCCTGGGTCCCAGCCGGGGGCGAGCTCAGCGGCGCTTGCAGCCGGGACCATCGGAAATGCTCGGGCTGTGCCCGGGGTCCTGCGCAGACCCCGGCCGCGGAGCCTGGCGTCCAGGCCTCGGGGTTCTCAGGATGGAGAGCGGAGCTGGCTCAAGTGACACCGACTGTTGAGCGTCCACCTCGTGGATACGTTACATTTGTTGCCTCATCTGAGCCTCAGGGCAACCCTGTATATTTTCTTTTTCTTTTTCTTTTTCTTTTTTTTTTTTTTTTGTAAGTGTGCCCTATGCCAAAATGTGGGGCTGGAACTCCCGAGATCAAGAGTCGCATGCTCTACGGACTGAGCCAGGCAGGTGCCCCTCAGCATAACCCTATAAAGATGCGCAGACACACCTGCCAGCAGATTACAGTGACTTGGCCGAAGTAGCCAATTGGTTAGCTGCAGAGCTGGGATTTGAATCCATGTCCTAAAACGTCCCTAACAGAAAAGTTCTTGTAGTGGGTATCCCTTTTCTTTCTTTTCTTTCTTCCTTTTTCCGTCCCCCAGCATGTGAACTGTCTTGCGATGTCTGGGACATTTCCTGCCCTGTGACACATATATGTCTTTAAACACCAGAATCATACCCAGAGAGGACAGATGCTTCTACCATAAAAACACACGAGGACTAAGATGCATTTGGGGCTTCCATCTCACTCTCTCAGGCAAGTGCTCCTTGGGCCAAGGCAGCCTTGTTTAAAATGTTATTCTCTATCTCCCTCTTTGGCCAGGGAGATATGATTATATTCTCATTAGTTAAATGTGTGCCTCATTCACTTCATCTGAAATGTGGGTGAGCATAGGACTGTGGGAGCCCCAGTAGGGCTTTTGGCCCGATTTGGCTCAGGAAGCTTCCTGGGAAAGATGTTTATGCTGAGTTTGAAACTGTGAGTAGAGTTAACCAGGGGAGGATGAGTGGAAAGGCATTCCAAGCAGAAGGGCAGCCTGTGCAAGGGCATAAGAGATGAGGAACATAGTAGGATTGGGTAAATGCCAAGAGGATGAGAGGTGAGAGCTTAGGTTGGATGGGTACGCAGGAGCCTGGCCAGGCTCAGACACAGCATGGCACTCAGTTCTGCATCCTGAGGATAGGAAGGGCAACTAGATCAGCTGTGAAAATACCTGAAAAACCCACAAAAGGGTTTCAGCCTTGGGTAGGAGCTGAGAGACAGGATTTAGACAATTCAGAACATTCCACATTGGCCAAAGAACTAGCTGGGGGATGAGGTTTCCAATTAAATGCTTTTCTCACCAAGCCACACATTAAATAATGATTCAATGAATGCCAAAGGATAGGAAATGAAGCTGACGCTATTTAACTCAAGATGATTCTGGTTTCCAGGATGCCAGGTGGCTCAGTGGTTAAGCGTCTGTCTCTGGTTCAGGTCATGATCCTGGGGTCCTGGGATCAAGTCTCACATTGGACTCCCCACAGGGAGCCTGCTACTCCCTCTGCCTGTGCCTCTGCTTCTCCCCGTGTCTCTCATGAATAAATAACATTTTATTTTTTTTTTTAATTTTTATTTATTTATGATAGTCACACACAGAGAGAGAGAGAGAGAGAGGCAGAGACAGGCAGAGGAAGAAGCAGGCTCCATGCACCAGGAGCCCGATGTGGGATTCTATCCCGGGTCTCCAGGATCGCGCCCTGGGCCAAAGGCAGGCGCCAAACCGCTGTGCCACCCAGGGATCCTAACTTTTTTTTTTAAAGATGATTCTTGGGACGCCTGCGTGGCTCAGTGGTTGAACATCTGCCTTTGGCTCAGGGCGTAATTCTGGGATTCCACGATCTAGTCCCACATCAGGCTCCTGCAGGGAGCCTGCTTCTGCCTCTGCCTATATCTCTGCCTCTTTCTGTGTCTTTCATGAATAAATAAATAAAATCTTAAAAAAAAAAGATGATTCTCATTTTCATAAAGGCTGGAATTAAAGCAACACTTTGAACTTTTCATTGCACTTATGTCAAATGACATGATGGAAATGGGAAAATGGGAGGCAAGGTATGCATGTTACATGCAAATAAGGACCAAGTGGAGGAGACAAAAGAAAAAAGCATTGTTATGTCTGGATCAATGGTCTGGAAGGAATGGAAGGGTGAGATCTGGGTCTCACCCTTCCATTCCGAGAATGCCTTCCTGTCCTTTTTCATGTTCTTTATTCCTTATGTTCATATTAAAATAGGTTCTATCTTCATCTCTTTAAGCTGAAAAGACACAAGCAAAACTACCAAGCTGTGTGTGTGTGCGCGCACATAGGTAGAGCTGACTCACATGTCAGGAAGGAAGCTCATCCTGAGACGTCAGAAGCTGAGGATAATCTAGTCCTACCCTTGCTGCTGGGAGGCAAAAAAGGAATGGAGCCTTCAAGAGGTGAAGTGACTTGTCTGCAGCTGCACAGCTAGTTAGCAGCAGAGCCAGAAAGGGGCCCAGCGCTCCCAAGCACCAGACCCATGTCCTTGCTCCACAGCTAGTGTGGGCACCAGAGAAAAAGAATCTTTGAGTACCTGCACTGGCCTTGAGACTGCTCTCCTCCAGACTATATAATGACAAGAAGGATTCAAGGGGACAGGCAGGAATACAGTCTGAGATGTGAGATTCCTAAGCTGCCTGCTGGACCCTTACAGAGAATAATAATGGCCTTTATGCAAGAAACATAGGCACCCATTTGTTTGAGCCATGACACTTTGGATCGTCTGTTACTTGCAGTCCAGTGCATTCCTAAACCAATTCTGTCATGTGCAGTGGTCAGATCTCCTAAACCCCAGTCCTGTGCTCTCTGCACCACATCTAGTTTAGACAGACCTGGAAAGGCTTGCTTCAGCCACCACTCACAGCCACAACCCCTCTGCCAGAATGTAAGAAGTGCTGGGGCCAGGAGCTGTTCCTCTGTGGATGTATGTGTGTATGTGAGAGACAGAAATGGGTAGAGAGCTGAGCACTGAGAATAAACAAAGCAACAGAGAAAAGGAGTGTAATAATCTGGGACACCTGGGGTCATCATCCCTAGAGGCAGGGGAAGAGGAGGGCCTGGGCCAAGTGTAGGCCAAGGAGGCCACAGACACTTGGAGGCACTGGGAAATATGAAGTCCATTTCAGATCCGCCATCCAGGCTGCTCCCAGAATATTGGAGGTCAGAGCAGGCATGCTGCTATTCTCCTAATTCACTACTCTGGTCCCCTTTTTACCCCAGTGGGGCCATTATTGCCCTCAAGAAGGGTCCAGGAGGCAGTTTAGGAATTCTCATGTCCCAGACTGTGTTCCTGCTGCTCTCCTGCCTGGAACATCTTCCCAGTCCCCCTGAATCCTCCCTGTCATTATATAGCCCTGTCATCTCACGTCTTCCATGGAGCCTTCCCACATCGGCTTCCAGTGAGCTCTCCCCCAATCCCAGCATCCTTGATTTTTACTGCCTGAGGTCATAGTACATTTTTTTTTGGCTCCAGTTGTGTACCTGGCACTGCACCAAGTACCTATGCTTAAGACTACTAACTCTCCAACAACCCTGTGAGGGAGTTAACATGCATGTTGCTGGGGGTGGGGGTGAGACCAGGGTTCAGAGAAGGGACTATAACTTGCTCAACATTGTTGTAACCAAGAGGAGAGCCAGGATCACACTCCAAAGCTGTGCTCTGCCCTCCAAATGTCTGACAGTGATGGGTCCCTTTCATTCTGGGTAAGTAAAGGGGCTTCTACCTCCTTGTACTTAGCTCAGCAGAGTATCTAGTTAGAAAGTCAGCACACACACACACACACAAAAAAAAAAAAAAAAAAAAAGTCAGCACAGATCTGACAATAACCACCCTTCTCCTCTCTTCTAAGTACTGCATCCTTTCAAGATAATTGTGAATGGACTGCTTCTGAGATGGATCACAGACTTCCCAGGCTTCCTGAGCATACTATTCTGAAAAACTCATCTTTGATCAATAGTTATCAGTTCCCATAATGCACCACAATATTGAGATGGCCTTGGGGGATATGGAGATAGAAAGGGCTGTTTGCATCTGCATTTAATGGCCCCAGGCTATGGAAACGTTCTATTCTCTGATGTGCTAGAGATTGTAGATCTGGTTGTAGATTTAGAAGCACATGTATATGACATTCTGTTGGGTGACCTTCTAGATCCTGACAATGTGGCTCTCTGGAGCAGCCCCTCTCCGTGGCCACTCTGCTCTGAGCTGGGAAAGCCCACTGTTTAGAATACATGCAAAGATCTATGAAGACAACAGTGGTGGAAGAAAAGCGCAGGCCCTGGATTTTGAACCTTGGATTTGAGACTGGCTTTTGATCCTGACTGCTGGGTGACCTTGGGCAAATCACTTCATGTCAGTCAAATGGGAAGAATAGTACTTGTCACTAATAGTTCCTGTGGGGATCCACAGAGGTAATGCCCAGGGAGCAGCCTGCACGTTTGTGCAGAGTTCACCCTTCCTGGGCAGTTGCATTTATCAGTTGTCCCAGGATGAACGCTGGAGAGGAGGGTCAAGGCTTCTTAGGCTACACGTGGCTGAAGAGACTCACTCCTTCCACATTTCCTCATCCAGTCTCACCCACCTCATGGGGGTGATGGGTGCAAACACTCTTGGTAAGAGGTCCAGCAATGCTAGGTCCGGTTTAGTGTCCATACCATTGCCTCTGTTTTGCACTCAAGGACATGGAGACCATGGAAAGGCGAGAGGCTTGCTCAGGCTCCCGAGGCAGAAAGGAATGCTGTAGGTCCCAGGCCAGTGGCTCTGACACTCTGCTAGCTGCAGAGACAAGTGGGCAATAACAGAGTGGGGAGAAAGCCAGGAAGAGTGGGTGACAGAGACCCGGGACCTCTCCCAAGACTTGCATCTTCTTTGGGAATGATCTACAGGAGTAACAACATCTCCCAACACAAATACTAACCTTTTAAGGAACAATCTAAGCTCTTTTTGAGGAAATTAATGAAGGTAGTGTGATAGAGACTAAACTCTTTTTTTAAAAGATTTATGTATTTTATTTGAAGGAGAGAGTGAGAAGAGGGCAGAGGGAAAGATTCCTCAAGCAGACTCCCCACTGAGAGCAGAGCCCAACGCAGCTCCATCTCCTGTCCCTGAAATCACGACCTGAGCCGACACTAAGAGTTGGACGCTTAACTGAGTCACCCAGGTGCCCCAAGACTCAGATCTTTTGTGTGTGTGTGTGTGTTTTTTTTTAAGATTTTATTTATTTATTCACGAGACACACAGAAAGAGAAGCAGAGACACAGGCAGAGGGAGAAGCAGGGTCCATGCAAGGAACCTGATGTGGGACTCATCCGGATCCCGGGATCACACCCCGAACAAAGGCAGACGCTCCACCGTGGAGCCATCCAGGCGTCCTCCAGCTCTTTTGTTTTAATTCAAATTATATTCAATTTTTTGGTAATAGATGCACATGGTGCACAATTTACAAGGTGCAAAGGGATATACGGTTAAATAATGATCTCTTTTTTTCAAAAACGCCATCAAGAGGGTGACAATCCTGGGGCACCTGAGTGGCTCAATGGTTGGGCATCTGCCTTCAGCTCAGGTCGTGGTCCTGGGATCAAGTCCCACATCAGATTCCATGCAGGGAGCCTGCTTCTCCCTCTGCTTATGTCTCTGTCTCTCTCTGTGTCTCTCATGAATAAATAAATAAATAAATAAATAAATAAATAAATAAATAATCTTAAAAAAAAAAAAAAGGTGACAATACAGGGGTGCCTGGCTGGCTCAATCAGAAGAGCATGCGAGTTGTAGGTTTGAGCCCCACATTGGGTGTAGACATTACTTAAAAATAAAAGAACAGGTGATCCCTGGGTGGCTCAGCGGTTTAGCACCTGCCTGCGGCCCAGGGTGTGATCCTGGAGTCCCGGGATCGAGTTCCATGTCGGGCTCCCTGCATGAAGCCTGCTTCTCCCTTTGCCTTTCTCTCTCTCTCTCTCTCTCTCTCTCTCTCTCTCTCTCTCTCTCTGTGTGTGTGTGTCTGTCTCTATGAATAAATAAATAAAATCCTAAATTAAAAAAAATAAAAAATAAAAAACCAAAGGAGTGCCTGGGTGGCTCAATTGGTTAAGTGTCTGACTCTTGATTTTGGCTCAGTCATGATGTCAGGGTCATTAGATCAAGTGCTGCATCAGACTCTGCACTGGACATAGAACCTGCTTAAGAGGTTTTCTCTCCCTTTCCCTCTGCTCCTCCCCCCCTTGCCTGTGAGTGTGCGTGCACTCGCTCACTCTCTCTCTCTCTCTCTCTCTGTCTCAAACAAAAACAAAAACAAAAACAGGGTGACAGTACAAATCTCAAACTGGGAGAAGATGTTAAAAGATTCATATCCATATTACATAAAGAGTGTTTACAATTTTAATAAGATAAATAATCTACTACTCATTTGGGTGAGATATTAGAACAGGCCCTTCACAGTGGCAATAAATATAAGAACAGATGCTTAAACTCATCTGTTACTGCAAATGCAAACCAACAGCACACTGAGTCACCATATAACAGTCACCAGATTGGCAAAACTAAAAAAGTTTGACACACCAAGCATTGCTGAGGATGTGGAGCAAAGGGAACTCTTAGGCATTGCTGGTGGGAGTGCAAGCTGATACTAAAGGCAAGAGCAGAAAATTATGAAATACAGCATGAATATCACATAGAGGACCAAACAAAGCTAAAAAGTGGTTCTTTGCAAACCCAAATACAATTGGCATTTGGGAAAGATCTGGCATTAGCAAGTGAAGTCGAAGTTGTACATGTCCAAAAAAAAAAAAAAGAAGAAGTTGTACATGTCCCACAATACAGCAATCGCCCTAAAGAAGCTCCTGACCATGTGCACAGTGGACATGTAAGAATGTTACCGCATTGCTGTTTGTTATAGAAAAATACTGGAAACAACATAAACATCCATTGTCTGGGTGAATAAAGACTATGGCATATTTATGCAAAGAAACAGCGTAGAACAGAGAACAGTTTCATTACAATCACACACAACAATGTGAAGGAATAGCAGACATATATTCCTGAATGATAAAAGCTTCACAGACTATATAAAGCACTATTCCATTTATGCAAAGCTCAGAAACAAAAACATGCAAAACCAACCACATATTGTCTAAGGATGCAAACGTACAGGAAAAAATAATTCAGAAAAGCAGATAGCAAATACAAAAATCAGGGTAGAGGTTCAGTGGTTACCTTTGAGGAGTCAAGAATGGAAATGGGAGGTAGGTATAGGGGCGTTTGTGTATCACTATTCCTGACAAATACTTGAGATGTTTTTAAAAATAAATCATGGAAGAAAATTCACACAACATAAAATTAACTGTTTCAAGTGAATAACTCAGGGGCATTTAGTACAGTTGAAATGTTATGCAACCACGAGTTCTTTTTTTTTTTAAGATTTTATTTATTGGGGATCCCTGGGTGGCACAGTGGTTTAGCGCCTGCCTTTGGCTCAGGACACGATCCTGGAGACCCGGGATCGAATCCCACATCGGGCTCCCGGCATGGAGCCTGCTTCTCCCTCCTCCTGTGTCTCTGCCTCTCTCTCTCTCTCTATGTCTATCATAAATAAATAAATAAATCTTTAAAAAAAATTAAAAAACAGTGTGATATGTACCAGTACTTCTCTCCTCTTCACAGCTGAATGATATGCTGTTGTGGAGGTAGACCAGATGTGCCCACCCATGCACATTTCACGGACGTCTGGGCTGTTTGCACCTTTTGGCTACAGGGAATACTGCTGTACTGACATGGAATTGCATGTATCCTTGTGAGTACCTGTTTTCAATTCTTTTGGGTTCATATCTAAGAGGGAAATTGCAGGTTTACTCAATTTTTATTAAAAAATAAAATTGAGGGCAGCCCGGGTGGCTCAGCGGTTTAGCACCACGTTCAGCCCAGGGCGTTGATCCTGGAGACCTGGGATCGGGTCCCACGTCGGGTTCCCTGCATGGAGCCTGCTTCTCCCTCTGCCTGTGTCTCTGCTTCTCTCTCTCTCTCTCTGTGTCTCTCATGAATAAATAAAATCTTTAAAAAAAAATAAAATAAAAAATAAAATTGAAATAGTTAAGCATTGGTCAAAAATAAGATAAAAGGCCCCTCCAGGGGATCCCTGGGTGGTGTAGCGGTTTAGCGCCTGCCTTTGGCCCAGGGCACGATCCTGGAGACCCGGGATCGAATCCCACATCGGGCTCCCGGTGCATGGAGCCTGCTTTTCCCTCTGCCTATGTCTCTGCCTCTCTCTCTCTCTCTCTCTCTCTCTGTGTGACTAACGTAAATAAATAAAAATTAAAAGAAAAAGATTTGATTTATTTATGAGAGATACAAAGAGAGATGCAGAGATACAGGCAGAGGGAGAAGTAGGCTCCCCACAGGGAGCCTGATGTGGGACTCGATCCCAGGACCCCGGGATCATGACCTGAGCCATGACCTGAGGCACTGTGTGCCTATCATTAAAAAAAAAAAAAAAAAAAAAAAAGGCCCCTCCAACTAGGTGTGGAGGTGCTGAGAGGAAGCTATTACGTGTCCAGAAGGAGGGCTGAGGCTAGGGGTTCATGCTGGGTCAGATCTGGGAGCACTTGTTGAAGCGGGGACTGCAGGACTTGCAGATGGACCAGATGCTTGGGAAGAGAAAAAAGTAGGAACTGAGGCTGGCTCCTAGTACTATTTACTGAGATGGGAGAGATGGGCCTGGGGGAGGGGACTGGGGGGTCAACAGCAGAAATAAAAAATTCGGTTCCGTTGTGAATAGGTTATACCTGGGATGTCTCTCAGATGTCAAGGGCAGTAACTTAGGGACTATTTTGCGTCATAATTTCCATCTAGTAAAAACTGCCGGGGGTGCCGGGGAGAAGGACAATAATACCTCTTGCAACCCTATCGTTACTGTAACTACATTTATCAAGGAATATAAATTCAGGAGGTGGTGTGAATATAAATCTGTTTTCTTGGCCCCCTGTTTTCAATGGTGTTCCTTTGAATCCTAACTTTCTGGACATTCACAGTTACTAAAAACCCTGCACAATTTAAAGCTGCCAAATAAACTCAACGTAAGGTCAGGCCTCCCCTACCCACTTGCTGCAGGTGAGCCCCCAGTGGAGAAAGGGGTGCCCCCTTCTGGCCTGGAGCTCCTGGCAGGAGGGGCAAACGCTGGGTGGGCAGAGGACCCTGAGAGTCAGAGAGGCAGCGACAGCCCACCCAGAGCCCACACAGCACACCCTGTCCAAAGCCCACAGACACCCCTATGCCCCACGGAGGGCCACACTTTTCTTCTACTTACCTGCATATCCCAAAGGAGACAAGGACTCTCCTATGGGGAGTCTGGGCCCATGTACTTCCTGGCACCCTTAGACCCCCCCTGGGTCCTCAGCCCCTCTTTCATTGGCACTCTCTCTTTATGTGTGGACTCTTTCTACCAGCCACAAACAGCTGCCTTTCTCTGTATTCTAAACTGAAGGGGACCCTCAACTCCATGTCCTCACTTCCAGCCTTTGCTTTCTCTTCTCTCCCATTCTCTGTGGAGGTCAGACTTGTAGTCTGTGACACCCTGCCCCCACTCCCCAAAAACTCCCAGATCACCCACTCTTGTAGCACTTCCAGCTTCATCCTCCCTCAACTGTTTGGTATCTTAGAAGCCTTAGGCCTGCATGGCTTCCCTTTTATCTTTCTGGCTTCTCCTGTAATGAATGAGTTCTCATTCTACAGATGAGAAAACTGGTACTTCTAAAGGTTAGGAGGTTTGCTGAGCTCTCCTGGCTGGTGAATGGTGACACCAGGCCTCTGCTGCAGGTGTTCCACTCCATCTTCTGTGCCCTGGAATTTGCTCAGGGTCTGGAGAGTTTCTGAGCTCACCATCAAGGCAGGTCTCCTGTCCCAGATCACACTCCTAGCACCAGCTGGCCAGGCACCAGAGGACTTGTACAGACTTAAGGACCTGATGCCCCCAAATGTTGGGTGGTAAGAGGACTTGTACAGACTTAAGGACCTGATGCCCCCAAATGTTGGGTGGTAAGAGAATGAAAATGAATGATGACTGATTGACTTGTATGTCGGAGCTAGAAGGAGCCTCAGAGCTTTTTCACTCAGTAACCCCTCAGCTGATTAGAGGGAAGCTAAGCCCAGGTTGCTGCTAGAGGGCAGAGGTGCTAGAGAGGCAGCTAGCCAGGCCTGGGGAAAAAAAAGCTCGCTCTGATTGAGGGAAGGGACATGAGCTGGGTCTGGACAGAGGTAAACCCCAGCAGCCCACTACAGCAGAGCAGGGGCTGTAGATTCCCATGGGGCCCAGGTTTGTGGTTTGTGCAGCACCAACACATCCCCCTGGGCACCGTGTCTCACTTTCCTCTGGCCACAGGCTATGTGGCTTCAAATAGCAGAAGTTTATTCTCTCACTCTTCTGCCTTCAGAAGTGTGAAAGACTGGAGGCAGAAGACTGAAATCAAGGTCTCAGCAGGACCACACTTCTCCAGGGGCTTTAGGGAAGAAGCTGTCCTTTGCCTTTTCCCCTTCTGTTTTTTTTTTTTTTTTTCTTTTTTTTTTTTTTTTTACTTGTGGGAGCATTGCTCCCACCTCTGGTCACATTGTTGACTCCTTTTCTGTCTTTGTGTCTTTCTCCCTTCTGTCTGGCTCTTATAAGGACACTGGGATGACATTTAGGGCCCACTCAGATAATACAGGATCCTTAATTTAACTACATTGGCAAGATCTTTGCCCTATAAGGTAACATCCACAGATTCCAGGGATCAGGACCTGATATCCCAGGGGGCCACTGTGCAGCCTACTACACTTGGATTAACTAACTTGCCCACAGTCCCCAACTTGAGTGACAAAATAATCAAGAAAGTGTGGCTGTAAAGAAAGAAGGGTAATTCTTCACCAGCTGGTAATGGATTTAATTTTATCTTGAGGTCAGTGCACCAGGTATAATTAATGGTGACTTACCACCTTTCAGTTGTTCATTATGGAGTCCTTATAGGAAGCTGACAGGGGGTGGCCATCGAGACAGGAGATTCAAACCTGCCTAAGACCCTTTCTGCCCTTCCTGTACTTCCCCTTCTATGACCATGCTGCTGATGGTTCACATATCCCCAGCACACATCAACCAGGAAAGTGGCTGTCCTGATTGCATTTGGAAAATATTTGTTACCAGTATATTTGATTCCAGGTCAAAGACAGGGGTAGAATTGAAAAAGCAAAATTGTCAAAGGTCTAACCATTCCTGATAAATAAATCCCTGACCTCACACAACAGTTTAGGAGCTGGGCATGACGAGGCCACATGAAACTCGTCGAGTTGTCAGAACAAGATTCTGTTCCGGCGGGTGTAACCTCAGACATGAGCTGTCCAGGGCTGGCCTTCTGAGTCAGCCTGAGTCCCACCTACATGCCCTCCCCTGGGGCTGCTGGACTCAAAGCCTCCTTTTACCAAGAAGGCAGGAGAAAAGATGACTTGCAGTGCATGATGCATATAAGCTTGGATGGATAATTGATGTACTTGAATGATTAATAAGCAGGAAGTGGCTTCTGTAGCCAGGGAGGCCCAAAAGAAATTCTGTTAAAGCATTCTAATCTAGACCTACAGCAGGCAAGCAAACGCACAGGTACTTTTTGGGTCAAATGAACCAAGGAGGAAAAAGTAGAATTGAATGATATAACAATTTTACTCATCAAAATTTGTGGGATACTACAAAATGGTATTTAGAGAGAAAATCAAAGACATATGCTTAAATAAAAGGAAGTGGGGATGCCTGGCTGGCTCAGTCAGTTGAGCATGCAACCCTTGATCTTTGGGTCATGAGTTCAAGCCCCATGCTGGGTGTAGAGCTTACTTAAAAAAATAATAATAATGAATTCTGTGTCAATATTAATAAAAAAAGAACACATTCTACTGAAGGAAAGTAAAAAGGACAGTGGAAAGCAGAAATTAATGAAATAGAGAATAAAGATAAATGAGATTAATAAAACAAAGAAATAATTCTTTGAAAAAACTGGCAAAATTTTTAAAAAAGGCAAAACTCTAGATTTGCTAATTAAGAATAAAAGAGAGAAATGAAGAGTAAAGGATTAGAAAATACAAGATAAGAAATGACCATAGATATTATAGAGGTTAAAAAATAAGTAAATACAATTAACAAACTTGTGTTAATACTTTGAAAAATTATATAGAATAAATTAATCCCTGGAAACTATAACATCACGACTACCCAATGAGAAATAGAAAACAAATGGGGGGGGGGACAAAAAAAAAAGAAAACAAATAGCTTCATAACTAGTAAAGAAATTGAAGCAAGCATAAATAATTCCATAGGTGAGTTCTATCAAATTGTCAAAGAACACATTCAGTTTTATACAAATGCTTTCAGGCAAGAAGAACTGCTGAGAATTCAAGACCAAAGCAAGCATCCCAAGAAGCTTAAAAAGAAACAGTAAACTAAGCCCAAAGAAAGTATAAGAAAGGGAATAATAAAAAAAATAATAATAATAATAAAGAAAGGGAATAATAAAGAGGAGAAATTAATGAAATCAAACATAATAGAATCAACAAAGCTGCAATTCTCAGCGGTAGTGAAACCGATCATGTTAAGAGAAGCATAGGAGGCCCCTGGGTGGCTCAGGGGTTGAGCATCTTCTTGGACTCAGGACATGATCCCAGGTCCCATAAATAAAATCTTAAAAAAAAAAAAAAAAGAAGAAGAAGAAGAAGTATAGGAAACATGATTAAGAGTGAGAAAGGGACATTACTAAACATACTTCAGACATTAAAGTGGCAGCAAGAGTATCATGAACAACTTTGTTACAACACATTTAAGATTTTAGATGATGGGACGCATGGGTGGCTCAGCAAGCAGTTGAGTGTCTGCCTTCGGCTCAGGATGTGATCCCGGGATCAAGTCCTGCATCGGGCTCCTCGCAGGGAGCCTGCTTCTTCCTCTGCCTGTGTCTCTGCCCCTCTCTCTCTCTCTCTCTCTCTGTGTCTCATGAATAAATAAAATATTTTTATGGGACGCCTGGGTGACTCAGCGGTTGAGCATCTGCCTTTGGCCCGCGGCATGATCCTGGAGTCCTAGGATCGAGTCCCACATCAGGCTCGCCGCATGGAGTCTGCTTCTCTCTCTGCCTGTGTCTCTGCCTCTCTCTCTCTCTCTCTCTCTCTGTGTGACTATCATAAATAAATAAAAATTAAAAAAAAAGAGGAGACACACCTTTGTTTTATTTTATTTAAAAGTATATTTTTTACAGATTTATTTACTTGAGAGAGAGAGAGTAAGAGCAGATGGGAAGGGCAGAGGGAGAGGGAGGGGAAGAGAGAGAATCCCCAGTCAACTCCATGCAAGCCAGAGCCAAACACTGGGCTTGATCCCACAACCCCAATATCATAACCTGAGCTAAAACCAAGTCAGAGGCTTAATTGACTTAGCCAAGCAAGTACCTTGACACATGTTTTAGTTAGACCTTCTAGGTAGCCTTTTTCCCAAGTCTGAAAGGGACATTATGAAAAAAGGAAATTACGTGCCAATATTACATTGCTTGGGGACAAAGATAAAATATTTCTTTTAAAAAATTTTTTAAAAGATTTTATTTATTTATTCATGAGAGACACAGATAGAGAGAGAGGCAGAGACACAGGCAGAGGGAGAAGCAGGCTCCATGCAGGGAGCCTGATGTGGGACTCGATCCCGAGACCCAGGATCTGACCTGAGCCAAAGGCAGTTGCTCAACCACTGAGCCACCCGGGCTGCCCCAATAAAAATATTTCTAATAAAATATTAGCCAAATCCAGTGATTATTGAAAAGATAATGCATCACAACAACGTTGTGTTTATTCTAGGAATGCAGGTTCGGTTTAACATTCAGAAATCAGTGGCACCTGAGTGGCTCAGTGGTTGAACATCTGCCTTTGGCTTGGGTGGTGATCCTGGGGTTCTGGGATGGAGTCCCGAATCAGGCTTTCTGTGGGCAGGCTGCTTCTCCCTCTGCCTATGTCTCTGCCTTTCTGTGTGTCTCTCATGAACAAATAAATAAAATCTTAAAAAAAATATATTCACAAATCAATGTAATTCACCAAAATAGCAAAATAAAGGAGAAAATAAGCATTTAAACACCCCAATACGTGTAGAAAAACAATTGATACATATTCCTAGCAAACTAGGAATAGATTGGAACTTCCTTGATCTGTTAAGACTATCTAAACAAATCTGCAGCAAACATTGTCATCCCTAATGTTACAGTGTTTCTAGCTTTCTCTTTGCCATCAGGAAAACACAAGGGCACCCACTTCTGCTGCTTTAAAATCAAGATTGCACTGGAGCTCCTGGTAATTGCAGGAAGAGAAGAGAAGTAAGAGGTAAAAGGATTGGGAAGGGATATAATAAAACTGTCATTATTGGGGCAGCCCCAGTGCCGCAGTGGTTTAGCGCTGCCTGCAGCCCCGGGTTTGACCCTGGAGTCCTAGGATTGAGTCCCACGTCGGGCTTCCTGCATGAAGCCTGCTTCTCCCTCTGCCTGTGTCTCTGCCTCTCTCTCTCTCTCTGAATAAATAAATAAAGTCTTAAAAAAAACTCATTATTTGCAGATGATATGCACATAGAAAATCTAAAATAAATATATGGATAATTATTAGAATTAATAAATGACTTCAGGGGATCCCTGGGTGGCGCAGCGGTTTGGCGCCTGCCTTTGGCCCGGGGCGTGATCCTGGAGACCCGGGATCGAATCCCACATCGGGCTCCCAGTGCATGGAGCCTGCTTCTCCCTCTGCCTGTGTCTCTGTGCCTCTCTCTCTCTCTGTGACTATCATGAATAAATAAAAATTAAAAAAAAATAAAGATTTAAAATAAATGACTTCAGTAAGATTGTTAGGCATAAAATCAGAGCATGAAAAGGAATTGTATTTCTCTAAATAGACATAGGAGCTAGAGAATGAATCTTTGTAAAAGATATTACATATATATGTTATGCAAGGCAGCTACATAAAAAAACTAAAGAAAATTATAAGAAATGAAAGAATAAATAAAAGGTGAAATATACCAAGTTTATATATCAGAAGACTCATTATTATAACATATTAATTCTTCTATAAAATTGATCTGTGCATTCAATGCAATCTCAAAAAACATGCCAGAAGGGTTGTGTGCATATATGTTACAGGTCTGTGTTACTTGACAAGCTGATTCTAAATTTGTATAAAAATGCAAAGGACCAAGAATATCCAAAATCTTCTGAAAGCAGAGGAACAAGATAAGAGAATGGCTTCACTGGATATCAAGGCTTATTATAAAGTGTGTATTTAAGGCACATTTTTTTTAAAGATTTTATTTATTTATTCATGAGAGACACAGAGAGAGAAGCAGAGACATCGGCAGAGGAGGGAGCAGGCTCCCTGCAGGAGGCTGATGTGGGACTTGATCCCCAGGGACCCCAGGATCACGCCCTGAGCCAAAGGCAGACACGCAACCGCTGAGCCACCCAGGTGTCCCATCGCTGTGTTATTAGTGTATGAATACAAAGATAATCCCATGAAATTGAATAAATCAAGAAGCAGACCAAGATGTATGTAAGATACCTGATTTTCAACAAAGGAGCCCTTGCAGGGATCCCTGGGTGGCGCAGCGGTTAGGCGCCTGCCTTTGGCCCAGGGCGCGATCCTGGAGACCCAGGATCGAATCCCACATTGGGCTCCCGGTGCATGGAGCCTTCTTCTCCCTCTGCCTGTGTCTCTGCCTCTCTCTCTCTGTGTGACTATCATAAATAAATAAAAATTAAAAAAAAAAAAAACAAAAAAAACAAAGGAGCCCTTGCAGAGCAGTGGGGAAAGAACAGTCTTTTATATAAATAGTTCTGGAACAATGGAATATTCCCATAGGAAAGAAAAGAAACAAAAAGTTGATCCTTGGGATCCCTGGGTGGCGCAGCGGGTTAGCGCCTGCCTTTGGCCCAAGGCGCGATCCTGGAGACCCGGGATCGAATCCCACGTCGGGCTCTCGGTGCATGGAGCCTGCTTCTCCCTCTGCCTGTGTCTCAGCCTCTCTCTGTGTGACTATCATAAAAAAAAAAAAAAAAAAAAAAAAAAAGTTGATCCTTAATTTGCACAAATACAAAAACTAATTAAATATGAAATATAAACCATAAAACTTGTAGGATTAGTATCTTCAGGAATTAAGGTAGCAAAAATTTATTAACTAGGCACAAAAATAACCCTGAAGGAAAAAAAACCTGGTAAATATATATATATATATATATTTTTAAAAGACATTTATTTATTTATTCATGAGAGACACACACAGAGAGAGGCAGAGACACAGGCAGAGGGAGAAGTAGGCTCCATGCAGGGAGCCTGATGTCGGACTCGATCCTGATCCCGGGACTCCAGGACCACGCCCTGGGCTGAAGGCAGCGCTAAACCGCTGAGCCACCCGGGCTGCCCAAAACTGGTAAATCTAATTACAGTAAAATTAAGAACTGTTCACCATAAGACATCATTCAAAGAGTAAACAAAGAAACAAAAAGAAGCAAGCCAGGGAAGATATCTGTAACACAAATAACTGACAAAAGCTCATATTCGGAATATTTAAAGAACTTCTACAAACGTTTAAGAAAAGCCAAATGAAAATTAGAGACTCAAAAAGACACTTCACAAAAAGGCTGGCAATTCGCCAGTAAACACATGGGAAAGATGCTTAATTTGTCAGCAACCAGGAAAATGCAAATTAAATCCATTTTATACTAAAGATATGAAGAAAGGGAAAAGACAGAAACTCAGAGGAGATCATTTCATGCACATAATTAACAAAAGACTAGTATTGTCTTGAATACATAAAGAATTCCTGCGAGGCATTAAGAAATAGAGAACAACAAAGGGACGCCTGGGTGGCTCAGCCTGGGTGGCTCAGGGGGACTGGGGATCGAGTCCCACATTGGGCTCCTGCGAGGAGTCTGCTTCTCCCTCCACCTGTGTCTCTGCTCTCTGTGTCTCTCATGAATAAATAAATCTTAGAAAAAGAGAGTGAGAGAGAGAGAGAGAGAGAGATAGCGAACAACACAAAGCAAAATAACAATCCATTGTACTTGTTTTTTTTTCATTTATGATAGTCACACGGAGAGAGAGGCCTCTGAGACACAGGCAGAGGGAGAAGCAGGCTCCATGCACCAGGAGCCCGATGTGGGATTCGATCCCGGGTCTCTAGGATCACACCCTGGGTCAAAGGCAGGCGCTAGACCGCTGCGCCACCCAGGGATTCCTAATCCATTGTATTTGGATGCACGTTTTACTGATCCATTCATCAGATGGTGGACATTTGGGTTGTTGGTACTTTTCGACTATTAAAAATAGTTGGCTATAATATTCACGGACAAGTTTTTATGTGGATATAGGTTTTACTTTCTCTTTATTACTAGGGGGTAGAATTGCTGGGTCATATGATAACTCTGTTTAATCTTTTGAGGAACTGCAAACCTGCCATTCCAAATTCCTGCGCTATTTTACACTCCCTGCAGCGATACATGTATGTGAAGTTTCCATTATCTCCACATCCTCACCAACGTTTGTTATTACACATCTTTTCTATTGTAGCCACTTCTTTGGCATCCCGGGGCTGCCATAACAAAGCACCACAAACTTGGTGGTTTACAACAGCAGAAATGCATGTTCTCACAGCTCCAAAGTCCAGAAGCCTGAAATTGAGGTGTCAGGATGGCCAGGCTCCCTCTGAATCAGAGATTCCCCATCTTACTCATACCTGTGGCCACAGAAGGTAACATTCACAGGTTGCAGGGATTTGATGTGGTTATCTTTTGGGGTGTCACTTTTTGGCTTAGCACATCAGTCTAGTGGGTGTAAGTTGTGGTTTGGGTTTGAATTTTCCTGATGAAAAAAAAAAAAAAAAAAAAAAAAAGAATTTTCCTGATGGCTAGTGGTGTTGAGCATCTTTTCACATGCTTGTTAGCCACTTGTATATTTTCTTTGGAGAAATGTCTATACAAATCATTTGCCCAATTTTTAATTGGGGTATTTCTTTTCTTCTTATTGAGTTATAAAACTTCTTGATATAGCAGCGACATCAGGGAAGATAGTCTCCCTACCTAGTTAATAATTGTACTGTCAGAATCATCTGATATAACTCTTTTGGAGCTCTGAGGTCTATTGGAAGGCTTTCAGTTTCCAGGGGAGGGCTTGGATGGTGAGCTCTGATTACTTTTGTGTGATTTGATCTCTTAGGATGGTAATGGCTACCCAGCCCCCAGTGCCCTCCACCTGATAACAGGGAGCCATATCCATGTCCTATAATGATTTGTGGGAACCCAGGTGGGCAATAAGGACGTTATTCTCCAAATATCAGGAATCCATGCCCTAATTGTGGATTGCTGTTTGTGACCACAGGTGTGCCGACACAGAGGTGGCTCTCAGGGCTGTAGCACCCATCAGCTGAAGTGACTTCCAAGGAATCTAAAGACACTGAGACTGTTTATTTGTTTCAATTTTTTTGTTTTTGAGGCACCTGGGTGACTCAGTCTGTTAAGTGTCTGCCTTTGGCTCAGGTCATGATCTCAGGGTCTTGGGATCCAGCCCCGCATCAGTCTCCCTGCTCAGCAAGGAGTCTGCTTCTTCCTCTCCCTCTGCTCCTCCTCCCTGCTGTTGCTCTCTCTCTCAAATAAATCAATAAAAAAAAATCTTAAACAAATAATTTATTTGATTTTGGTTTTTACTCATTTTCCCCCTTTTCCCTTTTGGGAACCAGATAATTAAGAATTCAGACATTCAGGGACGTCTGGGTGCCTCAGCAGTTAAGCATCTGCCTTTGGCTCAGGGCATGATTCTGGAGTCCCAGGATTGAGTCTCGTATCGGGCTCCCTGCATGGAGCCTGCTTCTCCCTCTGCCTATGTCTCCGCCTCTCTCTCTCTGTGTGTCTCTCATGAATAAATAAATAAAATCTTAAAAAAATTCAGACATTTAAAAGTAATCACGGGGATCCCTGGGTGTCCCAGCGGTTTAGCGCCTTCCTTTGGCCCAGGGCTCGATCCTGGAGTCCCAGGATTGAGTCCCACGTCGGGCTCCCGGCATGGAGCCTGCTTCTCCCTCCTCCTGTGTCTCTCCCTCTCTCTCTATGTATATCATAAATAAATAAATAAATCTTAAAAAAAAAAAAGTAATCACGTGTGCAGGGGAATTTGGAAAAGTTACCATACATGCCTGGGAAAAGAAAATCTCAGAAAAGACCCGAGGATACCTTAAGTTTACACCTCAGGCTGATCTTCAGCACAAAAATACCTCATGACAATGATTTTTTAAAAAGAGGGGCACCAGAGTGGCTTAGTTGGTTGAGCATCCAACTCTTGATTTTGGCTTGCGTCATGATCTCAGGGTCATGAGATTGAACCCTGCATCGGGCTGTGCACTGAGCAAGAGTCCTGCTTGGGATTCTCTCTCCCCATCTCCCTCTGCCTGCTCCCC
Source organism: Canis lupus baileyi (assembly GCF_048164855.1). Lineage (NCBI taxonomy): Eukaryota > Metazoa > Chordata > Mammalia > Carnivora > Canidae > Canis > Canis lupus. The sequence goes on along the minus strand of NC_132846.1, from coordinate 72,585,919 downwards.
ACATTCTTTCTCTCTTTCAAAGAAAAAAAAAGATTTAATAAAAAGAAAGTCCTGGGGAAGGGAGATAATATAATTTCCAGAGTTATCACATTGTAAAATTCAGATGTTCAGTTTTCCATGACAACAACAGATCACAACACATGTAAAAATGAGGAAAATATGACCCACTCAAAGACAGAAAACTCATTTAAGGAGGAGTGCATGGTAGACTTGCTAGAAAGACTTGAAATGAAAACAATTGTCTTAAAGATATTCAAAGAGCTAAAAGAATATGTGGACAGAGTCAAGAAAATGATATGCGAAAAAAGTGGAAATATCAGTCAAGAGATGAGAAGCGTGAAAAGGAATCAAAAGGAAATTTTGGATCTGAAAAGTATAATAACTAAAAAGAATAATTCACTAGAGGGAGTCAAAAGTAAATTTGAGCAGTCAGAAGAAAGAATCAGTAAACTTGAAGATAGGACAATGGAAATTATTGAGTCTAAGGAACAGAAAGAAAAAGATTGAAGAAAATTGAGAGAACCTAGGGAACAACATATGCATTGTGGGTGCCTCAGACGGAAAAGAAAGGGGGCACAAAGATATTAATTGAATAAATAATAGCTGACAGCTCAACTTTGATGGCAGACATGAATGGAACCACTCAAAAGACTCCCCAAGACATATTATAATAAAAATTTCAAACCACAAAGAGAATCTTTTTTTTTTTTAATTTTTTAAATTTATTTATGATAGTCACACACAGAGAGAGAGAGAGAGAGGCAGAGACACAGGCAGAGGGAGAAGCAGGCTCCATGCACCGGGAGCCCGACGTGGGATTCAATCCCGGGTCTCCAGGATCGCGCCCTGGGCCAAAGGCAGGCACCAAACCGCTGCGCCACCCAGGGATCCCTGTGAATCTTGAAAGCAACACGAGAGAAGCAAGTCATCACAGACAGGGATTCCCAATAAGATTATCAGCAAATTTATCAGAAACCTTGGAGACCAAAAGGCAATGGATTGATATATTTAAAGTGCTGAAGGAAAAAAAAAAAAAAAAAAGCAACTGCCAAGCAAGAATCCTGTATTTGGGAGAAATGTCCTCCAAAAATGAAGGAGAAATTAAAGTACTCCTCAAAAAACCAAAGCTATGGAAGTTCATTACCATGAGACCAGTTCTACAAGAAATGCTGAAGGGACTCCTTCAGGCTGAAATGAAAAGACTCTAGGTTTTTAGCTTGAAGACTCAAAGAAATAAAGATCTCCAGTAATTGTAAATACATGGGCAACTGTAAAAGCTAGTATTGTTGGATTTTTGGTTTGTAACCCCACTTTTAATTTTCTATGATTTAAAAGACTAATGAGGGGCTCTTGGGTGGCTTAGTTGGTTAAGTATCTGCCTTTGCCTCAAGTCATGATCCTGGAGTTCCAGGATTGAGCCCCACATCAGGCTTCCCACTCAGTGGGGAGTCTGCTTCTCCCTCTGACCCTCTCCACTCTTGTGTGCACTCTCTCACTCTCTTTCAAATAAATAAAATATTTTTAAAAAGGCGAGTAAGAAACAGTTATTAGCTTATATTGTTGGACACACAATGCTTAAAGGTGTGATTTCTGACAGCAGTAAATGAAAGAGATGGTAATGGTGCTGAATAGGAGCAGAGTATGCTATTGGAGCCAAAGTGGTATAAATTTGTGGTTCTTTTTTTTAAGATTTTATTTATTTATTCATAGAGACAGACAGAGAGAGAGAGAGAAGCAGAGGGAGAAGCAGGCATCATACAGAGAGCCTGATGTGGGACTTGATCCAGGGCCTCCAGGATCACTCCCTGGGCTGCATGCGGTGCTAAACCGCTGCACCACGGGGACTGCCCTAAATTTGTGGTTCTTAAAAAAGATTTTATTTATTCATGAGAGACACAGAGAGAGACAGAGACACAGGCAGAGGGAGAAGCAGGATCACTGCAGGGAGCATGATGTGGGACTTGATCCCAGGACCCCAGGATCATGACCTGGGCAGAAGGCAGATGCTCAACTACTGAGCCACCCCAAGTGCCCCCAAAGTGTGTAAATTTGAATTATAATGTTATGACTTTAGGATATAATCCTAAATAACTACTTCTTTTGGGTAATATTGACATTGCCACTTTAACAGGTTATGAAGTGATACTTGTGTGTTTTTTTTTTAAGACTTTATTTATTCATGAGTAACACCCACAGAGAGAGAGAGAGGCTGAGACACAGGCAGAGGGAGAAGCAGGCTCCATGCAGGGAGCCCGACATGGGACTCGATCCCGAGTCTCCAGGATCATACCCTGGGCTGCAGGCGGTGCTAAACCGCTGCACCACTGGGGCTGCCTCATTGTGGTTTTGATTTGCATCTCCCTGATAACTAATAATGTTGACCATCTTTTTACGTACCTGCTGGCCATCTGTATGTCTGCTTTACAGAAAATGTCTAATTTTTAATAGGATTTTTGTGGTTTATTTTGCTACTAAACTGTAGCTGTTCTTTATATATATTGTATATTAGTCCTTTATAAGATACATGTTTTGTAAATATTTTCTTACATTCAACAGGTTGTCTTTTCATTTTATTGATGGTTTCCTTTGCTGTGAAGAAGATTTTAGCCTTATTCAGTCCACTTGTTTTTTCTTGCTTTTGTTGATTCTGCATCCAATGTCAGATTCAAGATTCAAAACTCACTAAAAATCATCACCAAGATCCATGTGAAAGAGGCATATTTTCTTCCAGGAGTTTTATGGTTTCAGGTCTTATGTTCAAATCTTTAACATTTTTTTTTTTTTTTTTTAAGATTTTATTTTTATTTATTTATGATAGACAGAGAGAGACAGAGAGAGAGAGAGAGAGAGGCAGAGACACAGGCAGAGGGAGAAGCAGGCTCCATGCACCGGGAGCCCGATGTGGGATTCGATCCCGGGTCTCCAGGATCGCGCCCTGGGCCAAAGGCAGGCGCTAAACCGCTGCGCCACCCAGGGATCCCTTTTTTTTTTTTTTTTAAGATTTTATTTTTATTTATTTATGATAGAGAGAGACAGAGAGAGAGAGAGAGAGAGCAAATCTTTAACATTTTGATTTAATTCTTGTGTATGGTGTGAGACAGTGGTCCAGTTTCACCCTTTTGCATGTGGCTGTCCAATTTTCCCAATGCCATTTATTGAAGAGACTATCCTTTCCCCACTGTATTTTATTGGGTCCTTCATTGTAAATTAATTGACTATATATGTGTGGGTATATTTCTGGATTCTCTATCCTGTTTTGTTGATTTATGTGTCTCTCTCTTTTTTTTTTTTTTAAGATTTTATTCATGAGAGACACAGAGAGGGAGGCAGAGACACAGGCAGGGGGAGGAGCAGGCTCCCTGTAGGGAGCCTGATGCGGAACTTGATCTCATGACCCTGGGATCATGATTTGAACTGAAGACAGACGCTCAACCACTGAGCCCCCAGGCACCCCCCAGGTTTTCTTATCATGAATCGATGTTGTACTTTGTCAAATGCTTTTTCTGAATCTATATAAATGATCATAAGGTATTTATCCTTTTTATTCTTGTTGTGACATACCATGTTGATTGTTCTGCACATATTGAACCGCCTTGCATCCTGGGAATAAATTGCACTTGACTATGGTGTATTATTTTTTTAAAAGATTTTATTTATTCATGAGAGACGAGAGAGAGAGAGAGAGAGAGAGAGAGAGAGAGAGAGAGAGAGGCAGAGACACAGGCAGAGGGAGAAGCTGATGTGGGACTTGATCCCGGGTCTCCAGGATGAGGCCCTGGGCTGAAGGCGGCGCTAAACCACTGAACCACCCGGGCTGCCCATGGTGTATGATTTTTTTAATGTATTGTTGGATTCAGTTTGCTAAAATTTTTGGTTGGATTTTTACATCTATTTTCATGAAAGATATTGGTCTATAGTTCTTTTTTTGTGTGTGGTTTTTATCTGGTTTTGATATCAGAGTGATACTGGCCTCACAGAATGAAAGTTTTCCTTCCTCTTTTATTTTTTGGAATAGTTTGAGAATACGTATTAATTCTTCTTTAAATGTTTGGTAGAAAAAAAATGTTTGGTAGAAGGGCGCTTGGGTGGCTCAATTGGTTAAGCAACTGCTATTTGTGTTTGGCTCAGGCATGATCTCGGGGTCCTGGCATCAGGCTCTTACATCAGACTCAGCAGGGAGTCTGCTTCTCTCTCTCCCTCTCCTCCTCCCCTCCCACTTGAGCTCTCTCTCTGAAATAAAATCTTTAAATGTTTGGTAGAGGGCACCTGGGTGACTCAGAGGTTGAGTGTCTGCCTTTGGCTCAGGTCATGATCCTGAGGTCTTGGGATTGAGTCCCACATCAGGCTCTTTGCATGGAGCCTGCTTCTCCCTCTGCCTATGTCTCTGCCTCTCTCCCTGTGTCTCTCATGAATTAATGAATAAAATCTGAAAAAAAAAAAAGAAGTTTGGTAGAATTTGCCTGTGAAGCCGTCTGGTCCTGGACTTCTATTTCTGGGGAGTTTTTTGATTATTGATTCCATTTCATTGCTGGCAATTGGTCTGTTCAAATTTTCTATTTCTTTCTTCTTTAGTTTTAGAGAGTTATGTTTCTAGGAATTTATCCATTTCTTCTAAGTTGCCCATTTGTTGGCATATAGATTTTCATAATATTCTGTTAACAATTGTATTTCCTTGTTGTTGGTTATTATTTCTCCTCTTTCACTGGTGATTTTGGGTTCTCTCTCTCCCCTTTAATGAATCTGGCTAGAGGTTTATCAATTTTGTTAATCTTTTCATTTTTTTTAAAGATTCATTCATTCATTCATTCATTCATTCATTCATTCATTCACAGAGAGCAAGAGAGAGGCAGAGACACAGGTAGAGGGAGAGAAGCAGGCTCCACACAGGAAGTGCGACTTGGGACCCGATCCAGGGTCTCCAGGATCACATCCCAGGCTGCAGGTGGTGCTAAACCGCTGCGCCACCAGGGCTGCCCTTGTTAATCTTTTCATAGAACACTTCCTGTTTCATTGATCAATTCTTTGTTTCTGTATCATTTATTCCTGCTCTAATCTTTATTATTTCCTTCTTTTTGCTGGGTTTAGGTTTTGCTTATTCTTTACCTACCTTCTTTATTTTATTTATTTATTTGTTTGTTTATTTATTTATTTTAAGATTTATTTATTCATTCATTCAGAGAGAGTGAAGAGAGAAGCAGAGACACAGGCAGAGGGAGAAGCAGCCTCCATGTAGGGAGCCCGATGTGGGACTCGATCCTGTGTCTCCAGGATCACACCCCAGGCTGCAGGTGGTGCTAAACCGCTGTGCCACCGGGGCTGCCCTACCTAGCTTCTTTAGATGTAAGGTTAGGTTATTTGCGATTTTTCTTGCTTCTTGAGGTAGGCCTATATGGCTATGAACTTCCTTCTTAGAACCACTTTTGCTGCATCCCAAAGTTTTTCGACTGTTGTGTTTTCATTTTCATTTGTTTCTATGTAATTTTTAATTTTTTCTTTGATTTCTAGGTTGACTCATTCATTGTTTAGTAGCATGTTATTTAAACTCCATGTATATTTGTGGTCTTTCCTGATATTTTAAAAAAGGATTTATTTATTTATTCATGAGAGACAAGAGAGAGGAGAGAGAGAGAGGCAGAGCCACAGGCAAAGGGAGAAAAGTAGGCTCCATGCAGGGAGCCCGATGTGGGACTCCATCCCAGGACTCCAGGATCACACCCCGGGCTGAAGGCGGTGCTAAACCGCTGAGCCACCCAGGCATCCCTCCTGATTTTCTTTCTTGTAGTGAATGTCTAGTTTCATAGCATTTGGCCAGAAAAGATGTATTGTATGACTTAGATTTTTAAAAATTTGTTGAGACTTGTTTTGTGGCCTAATATGTGATCTATTCTGGAGAATGTTCATGTGCAGTTGAAAAGAATGTGTATTCTGTTTTAGGATGGAATGTTCTGAATATGTCTGTTAAATCCATTTGGTCCAGTGTGTCATTCAAAGTCACTGTTTCCTTGTTGGTTTTCTGTTTGACGATCTGTCCATCAATGTAAGTTATTATTATTTTATTACTATTGTTTTCTTTATGTTTGCTACTGTTTTATGTATTTGGGTGTTTCCATGTTGGGTTCATAGATATTTATTATACTGTACTCTTGTTGGATTGTTCCCTTTATTATTATATAGTGTCCTTCTTTGTCCCTTGTTGCATCTTTGTTTTAAAATCTACTTTGGAAAAAAAATCTACTTTGGGGGGGATCCCTGGGTGGCTCAGTGGTTTGGCACCTGACTTCAGCCTGGGGCGTGATCCTGGAGTCCCAGGATCGAGTCCCTTGCCGGGCTCCTTGCACGGAGCCTGCTTATCCCTCTCCTCCCCCCTCTTGCTCTCCCTCTTTCAAATAAATAAATAAATAAATAAATAAATAAATAAATAAATAAATAAATAAATAAAAATCTTTAAAAAAAATCTAGGGGTCCCTGGGTGTCTCAGTTGCTTAAGCATCGGACTCTTGATTTCAGGTCAGGTCATGATCTCAGGGTCATGAGATTGAGCCCTGAATCCAGATCCTATGCTGAGCATGGAACCTGGTTAAGATTCTCTCTCTCTCTTCTTCTGTTACTGCTACACACCACTCCACTCTCAGCTCGTGTGCGAGCGCTCTCTCTCTCTCTCCATCCCCACCCCCTGCCAAAAAAAAGAGAAAAGAAAATCTGTTGTTTTAGAAGAACAAAACAAGTCTCTTCAGCAAGGATTGGACCCATTCAGACTGGAGGAACCAGGGAAGCAGAAATTACCTACAAGAAGTTCAGATGCATCCAGTTTTAGGAATAACACAAATGTCTTCTTGTTTAGTTCTGTAAGGTTCCAAACGGACCATCTCAGCCTAAAACTGGTAATAAGCTGACAAACAAAGGCTCCAGGGTCCCATCTAGTTTGAACCGACTCTCCAGGAGGGTGCACCTGTTTACAGAACTCATGGAGCTGCTGCTCCAGCTCTGTCATGATTCTGCTCAGGACATGGATCTCTGGTCTTTATTTTTGTTTCAGCCCCTGCTGGGCTGATTTCTGCTTGGCCTTCCCAACTCTGCTGATAGGTTAACTTTGTGAGTTTTTTGTTTTTGTGGTTTTAGAGAGCACATGTGCTCACACAAGTAGTGGGGTGGCAGGAGGGTAAGGGATTGATGGAAAGGGAGAAAGAGGTCTTAAGCAGACTCCATGCTCAGCACAGAGCCTGACACAGCACTTGATCTCACGGCCCTGAGATTGAGCTGAGCTCATGTCCAGTCAGATGCTTAACCACGCTGAGCCACCCAGGCTCCCCTAACTGGATGTTTCTGTATGCGAATGACTTGGCTTCTGAACACTTCTTAGCTTTGACCTTCAGGCTTCAGCTCTGACCTTCCAAGCCCATCATGCCTCAGATTGGATGGGGCTCCATCCCCTCACCTTCAGCAGGTGTGTCTTTTGGTCTGAAACGAGTCTCTTACAGGCAGCATATAGATGGTAGTTTTTTTTTTTTTAATCCACCGTCACCCTATATCTTTTGATTGGAGCATTTAATCCATTTACAAAGTAATTATTGATTGATATGTATTTATCACCATTTTGTTACTTGTTTCATGGTTGTTTTTGCAGTTTTTTGTTCCTTTCTTCCCTTGCTCTCTTCTCTTATGGTTAGTTGGCTTCATTTTAGTGATATAGTTGGATTTCTTTCTCTTTTTACTTTGCAGATCTGTCACTGGTTTTGGATTTGTGCTTGCCATTAGGTTTGTATATAACATCTTCTGTGTATAGCAGTCTATGTTAAATTGACGGTGGTTTAAATTTGAACCCATTCTTTACTCCCACCACTTTTTAGGCATATGCTGTTATATTTTACAAATTCTTTGATTTTTACAGAATTATTTTTACTGCTTTTGTGTTTTTTAGTTTTCATTCTTGCGAAAAGTAAGAAGAAAGCAAAAGACGAAAGAAGAAAAAAGTCTTAGTCTTCCACTTTCCTTTCCGAGTCCCCTTTAATATTTCTTATAGGGCTGTTTTAGTGGTGATGAACTCCTTTAGTTTTTGTTGGTCTGAGAAATTCTCTCTCTCCTTCTAATCTGAACGATAGCCTTGCCAGAGACAGTATTCTTGGCTGTAGATTTTCCCCTTTCAGCTCTTTGAATATATCACACCACTCCCTTCAGGCCTGCAAAGTTTCTGCTAAGAAACCCACAGACAGGCTTAGGGATTTTCCCTTGTATGTAACTTTTTTTTTCCCTCTTGCTCCCTTAAAATTTTATCATTGCTTTTTGCCATTTTAATTACTATGTGTCTTGGTGTGGACATCCTTGTATTGAACTTTGGTGACAGATCTGTTTACTTCCCCAGATTAGGGAGATTTTTAGGGCTTTCTATATGTATCATGTCATCTGCAAATACACAATTTTACTTCTTCCTTTCTAATATAGACGCCTTTTCTTACCTAATTGCTCTAGCTAGGAATTCCAATACTATATTGAATCAAAGTCCCAAGAGTGGGCATCCTTGTCTTCTGATCTTTTAGGAAAAGCTTTTAGTTTTTTTATCAAGTATGATGTTAGCTGTGGGCTTATTATATATAGCCTTTATAATGTTGAAATATATTCCTTCTATACTTGCTTTGTTGAGTTTTTTAAAATCATAAATGGATATTGAATTTTGTCGAATGCTTTTTCTGCATTGAGATAATTATGTGATTATTTCCTCTGGCAAGGTGGTGTATCACATTGACCAATTTGTGAATATTGAACCCTGGATCCTTGTTTCTCTGGAATAAATCCCATTTGATCATGGTGTACAATCCTTTTAATGTATTTTTCAATTCACTTTCCTAATAGTTTGTTGAGAATTTTTGCATGTTTGTTCATTAGAGATATTGGCCTGCAATTTTTTCTTCTGGCATCTTTTTTTAAGACTTAGAGAGTGCACTCACACAGAGGGAGAGAGGGAGAAGCAGACTCCCCACTGAGCAGAGAGCCTGTTGTAGGGCTCAATCCCAGGACAGAGATCATAATTTGAACTGAAGGCAGACACTTAAATGACTGAGCCACTCGGGTACCTCATCTTGTGGCAATCTTGACTAGTTTTTTATCAGGGTAACACTGGCCCCATAAAATAAGTTTAGAAGAGTTCCTTCCTCTTCTATTTTTTGGAAGTTTGAGAATGATTGAGAATTTGAGTTTGAGATTAGAAACTGCCAGGACTGAGCCATGATGAAATAGAAATCTGAACAAACTGTTTACTAGTAAGGATGTTGAATCAGTAATCAAAAACCTGGGATCCCTGGGTGGCGCAGTGGTTTGGCGCCTGCCTTTGGCCCAGGGCGCGATCCTGGAGACCCGGGATCGAATCCCACATCAGGCTCCCGGTGCATGGAGCCTGCTTCTCCCTCTGCCTATGCCTCTGCCTCTCTCTCTCTCTGTGACGATCATAAATAAATAAAAATTAAAAAAAAAAACAAAAAAAAACCAAAAACAAAAACCTTCAACCAAACAAAAGTCTAGGACCAGATGGCCTCACTGGTGAATTCTACCAAACACTCAAAGAATCATCTCAAACTCAAATTCTCAATCTTAAAGAAGGCTTTAACAAAGCAGAAATAAATGATTTTTTTTAAATAAATGATTTTCAGTCTGATGATCTATTGATAAAAGTGGGGCAATAAAGCCCTCTATTGTTACTGTATTGCTCTTTCTTCTTTTAGCTCTATTCAGATCATTTCATATGTTTCATACGTGGATATAATCCCTGATTTGCTTTTCTTGTTCTCAATATTTGGTTTTTGATAGTTTGATTATAATGCATCTCAGTGTGGTTCTGTTTATCTTGGGAGTTTGTTGAGGCTCTTGGATGTTGAGCTTGTTTCATTTACTTTGGGAAAATTTCAGGCAGTATTTAAGTATTCTTTACCTTCTGAGACTCCGACATGTTATCTTAATGGTGTTCCACAGCACTAAGGCTCTGTTCACTTTTCTTCAACCGGTTTTTTTCCAGACTAACTTCCAGTATTTTAGTAAGTTTGATCCCCCCCCCCTTCATGCTCAAATCTGCCTTTTGAGTCCAAGTCAATTTTTAAATTTCCTTTGCACTTTTCAACTTCCTAAAATTTTAGGTTTATCTCTATTGACTTCTATTTTGTTCTGAAATAGTCTTGACTTTTCTCCACATCTTCCTTTAGTTTTTTTTTTCCCCCTTTAGTTCTTTAACCATTTTTAGATGGTTAAACTTTTAATTCATATGATTTGCAATCAGGTCTTTTTCAGAATTTTTTCTTTTGAATGGCTCATACTTCCCTATTTCCTAGTACACCTTTTTTTGTTGTTGTTGTTGTACAGTGGACATTAAACCTAATAAAAGTCCTAACTTTGGAAATCAGATTCTTTCCCAACCCCAGGACTCGCTGGGTTTTATTGTAATTATTTTAAAATACAGATTATATTTAGTTATAGGCTGTTTCTGTGCCAAGGGCCACCCTGAAGCATAAAGTCTTTGCAGGTCTTTTTTTTGAGTCCACGCCTTTCCCTGAACTCGTGTGGTCGCCTACTAATTTTCCCTTGAGAACACAATTGTTTTTCAACATCCTAGTCTTGAATGATACCTTTTTGATACCTGGCCCCCAAAAGGCAAAGATGAGAAAAATGAAGGTGGCAGGGGGTGCCACCTCTTTACATCCATTGGAAGTCACTTCAGCCTGAAAAAGGGCTGGCAAACATGGGGGGAGGTGCAACAATGGAAGCCATTGTGCTTCCTTCTTTGTCTGCAGTCTTATCGGAAGCAGCAGAGAACAGAACCTTGTATTTGGAGGACAGGGTCTTTCTGGCCTATGCTGGCTCCTGCAACGTGTGCAGGCCGCTCCAGTAATGTGTGCACAGTAATGTGTATGTATTTCCTGTCCTACATATGGGGGTGGAGGATGGGTAGCTACTACTGTGCTAGGATCTGAAATGGAACAAAATTAACTGTTTACTATCCAGGTTTTCTGGAAGTTGCAAGCTGTCAACAGACTCCCGGACTTCTGTTACTTCAGATTGTCAGTGCAGTTGTTGCCTAGGTGGGGGCAGGTTCTTGGTGCTTCCTATTCTGCCCTCTTCCTAGAATCCTCAATGCTAATTTTATCCCTTTAGTAATGTTTCGGTGCAGTCCTGCAAGAAAATGGGGTCAGTTTGGGTTCAATCCACAATCTTAGCAAGAAGTCCATTATTTTTTTAAGGTTCTACTTCTTAAAAAAATATATTTTCAGAAGTCCCTGGGAAGCTTAGTTGGTTAAGCATCAGCATCCAGCTCTTGAACTCAGGGTCATGAATTCAAGTCCTGAGTTGGGCTCCACGCTGGGCACGAAGCCTACTTATATATGTATTTTTAATTTTATTTATTTTAGAAGATTTTTATTTATTCATGAGAGACACACACACAGAGAGAGGCAGACACAGGTAGAGGAAGAAGCAGGCTCCATGCAAGGGAGCCCAACGTGGGACTCGATCCTGAGTCTCTGGGATCAGGCCCTGGACTGAAGGCAGTGCTAAACCGCTGAGCCACCCAGGTTGCCCTATATACGTATTTTTAAAATTTAAAATTTTAAAATTTACACCCAACATCAGGCTTGAACTCACCATCCAGAGATCAAGTCACATGCTCCACTGACTGAGCCAGCCAGGCATCCTTTCAAAGTGTACTTAGTTATTTTTAATTTTTATTTATTTTGTAAATTTAGTTAACATGTCCCTGGACATTCCTAACTTCATGAGAAGAACAGGGAAAGGGAAAAAACGAAAACTCTTGATTTTCACATAAAATTATATAGTATGAATTGGTTAGGGGAAAGCATGCTGTCAGCCACCTGTTCACTGAACTATCCTTCCCCTATCCTATCCACCCATCTATTCATTCACCCAAATATCCATCCATCCACCTACCCATCTGCCAATGTACCTACTTATCTACCCACCCACAGAAACATCAAGGCACTAAGTCCAGTTCTGGATACTTGAGATGCAAGGAAATCAGATTTGTTTATATTTTTGCAGATATCTGTCTACGGGGGGAGAGAAAAATAGAAATTCTCCACAAGACTCTGCTGTTGCTTGACAGATATGGCTCCCAAATCAAGACCTCAAGGTTTAGATTTGTTATCAAGCTGCCCCCTAGATTCTTCCTAAGTAGGCCAAAGACACCTCAAACTCCTCACATCCCAAGCTGAACCACCTTCTTTCCTTATGGCAACTTGTCCCTCTCCTGACGTCCCTTATGTTAGAGCTAGCCTGGCCTGTTTCTCCTCACATAAAGTGCTTTTCAATTTCCTTGTGGCTCCACCACTTGAGGTGTTCTGTGGCCCAGAAGATGCGGTTTATCTCAGTGACTCCTCCCCTTCACACTGTCCCAGCCCCAGGAAACCCTCCTTGACAGCCTTTCATGCAGACTCAAATCACAACTGTGCAAGATCACTCCTTTATCAGGTAACCTCTAATGACTTCCTAAAGACTAATTGTGCCTTGTCTATCAGATTTTAAGATCTCTCTGGCACTGTGCTCTGTCCATGGGGTGTGGATCTTCGCAGAGTGCTGGGTGCTCACAAGGCAGTGTCCACTTGCTGTTTGGTAGACTGCTCATATGAGGCACCACAGCAGCCTGGCAGACGTCTGAAAGTCTGCTAATCATGGAGAGAAGTCCTGGTGAAAGCCAATGTGCTGCAGATGTTTCCAAGGACTCCCAACACCAATCCCTACTGTAAGGCAACCTCTGGCAGCCACTTTCAAATCCCTTGTGACAAGCTTGCCCCTTAGCCACAGCTGACTAGAGCTACCAATAGAGCTTACAACAGCTGGAAGCCAAATCAACCAGACAAAAAGTTGAGAATCAGTGAAGCATACCACATACACCAACAAGAATTTGAATTAGGAAGTTTGAAGGTCTGAGCATTAAACAGCAGGAACAGAAGCTTCAAGGCCACAGAGCACCTTAAGAAAGCCAATCACAAGGAGACTGCAGTTCTAGAGGGCCAGGAAACTCCGGAAGTGGAAAGAGAAACCTAGAGAGCAGAAGGGCAGGCAGTGCCTTGGAGGAATACTTTCTAGCCCAGCTGCTCCAGTGTCCACAAGGCTGGACCAGCTGCTATCCCTGGGTCCTCCTACAGACTTGCGTGAGGTTCCCAATAATTCCGTTCTTATGTGACTCCTTGGAAAACCATCTCCTTCTCCACATCTAGTAGGAGTTCTTTAACAACAAACTTCAGTTATGACTTTTAACTACATCTGAAGATGCTTTTCTTCAATGTTTGAAGCCCCTGACCAAGAGGCCAGAACAGAAAAACCCTGTGTCCACTCAGGCTGTGAACCTCTAGGGACCCCTCCTGGGTGCTGATCTTTACCTAGATTCCATATGGGAGATTTGGTCTCGAGAATACAAAGTTCCATTACTCTTGGGTACTCAGCTTCTCTTGCCTCTGGGGTAGGGATTTGGGCCTGCACACTCTGATCTGGGACCCTGTGCTTTCAGAACAGCCAAGGCTGTTTGGGGACACCCAATGTTCTCAGGGTGAAAGCACATCCCTATCTTGACTGGTCTACCCCTCACAGCAGCTGCTGGTGGTCAGCCACAGGGCTGTCCTCCAACCCCTGTGATTCCCAGTGGCTTAGCCGCCCTGGCAGCAGGATGCAGGTGTACTGGTTGCTGCAGCTTTAACAAGGCTCCAGTCAAGGTTCTGAGCTTGGAGAAGACCCATTGCCTCCAGCCTCATTCACCACACTCCATCTACAGGGAAAGTTTCCACTTTCCAGGTGTATTTCCTGTTTTCCTCCCAAACTTCTACTCCTACTCCTCCTTTGAATCTTCTAATTTTAGGGAATCCTAAAGTGCTAATTTTTCTCTCTCAAGTTCTACCCTTATCCCGTGTCTCTAGAAGGAACAAGGGCAAGCTTGCCCAAGGTCAGGGGCTCAAGGGATATGCTAGGACACCTAAGGGGGATTGGCGCCTGGTCCCTGGGAAACCCTGCTTCCCAGTCTGGAGAGGATGGCTTCTGATGGCTCTAGCCCCTTCAGCAGCTGTGTCATTCAACACTGAGGGGAACTTATAAGCTGCCCTCCTGATCAGAAAGTTAAGTCACCCATAGGGCAAGGGACCTGAACACTGTATGGGGGACAGCATTAACTCAGGCAGAAGTGTCGGGGTCCAGCCTGTGTGGGTGTGCCATGGGACCCCAGGGCAGTTGCCTCTTCTCTGGCTGGTTTCTTCCAATGAGGTGCACAGGTTACAACCTGTGCTACCAACCTCACTGGGTACTTTCAAATGATCCCTTCCCTGGGTTAAGGACTTCTGACCAGACTCAGCCCAGCTTCACTCACTGGCCTTGAACTCCTCAGTCCCCACCTTGGGCTGGGGATGTCATACTGCCAGCCCTAGCTGAAGGTTGCCCCATGAAAGTGCTGATGGGTGCTTCTCAGCTAACCCAATCTGTTGGACAGGTGACAGGCTGAGCTGGCTACTGGCTCAGGTGCTATTTGCAGCTTTTATGGGATCCCAGTAGGAGCCCTGGACTGTCCTTAGCCAGACCGGACTTGGTCTGAGTACCACTGCAGATTAAGCATTGCTCATGGCAACCACCTATGGCACACTAATGACTCCTCAAACACTGTACCACTAACTGCTCCCTAGCCAAGAATAACTTTTAGCTAGCCTATGCTCTCCTCAGTCTGATTCCTGCTCCACATTATCTGGAGATTCCAGCGCACACTTTACCCTCCTATTCCCTTCTTCAGACCCATTTCCCCTAGCAATAACCTCCATGGATTGGAGTATTAGGCTTCTAGTAGAATTTCAAGCATTGTACAGAGGAGTTACCATCCACATTAGGAGAATATAGTCTTCCAGGGAGGCCCTGGCGATACCCAAGTGAGTATGTCCCTTAAACAGGGCTGGTTGATGGGATCCTTGGGTGGCCCAGCGGTTTGGCACCTGCCTTTGGCCCAGGGCATGATCCTAGAGTCCCGGGATCGAGTCCCACATCAGACTCCCTGCATGGAGGAGCCTTTCTCTGTGTCTCTAATGAATAAATAAAATCTTAAAAACAAAAAAAAACAGGGCTGGTTGAGTAATATGCCAAAAGCAGGCATTGGGGCAAATCAGACCCCACTGTCTGCTTTGAGAGCCTAACACTCTACTCTCCTGGTCTAGATTCTGAAGAAAAATGAGAAACTGTAGTAGTCTAACAGGCCACCACATTTGAAGATCAACAGGACAATGCAGTCCAGGTTATTCTAGAATATGGAAAAGTCAAACAGTAGCTGTTAAAGTTCACTAAAGATTGTTTGCAGAAGTGTTAAGACAAATTTAAAACTCAGGACACCTGGGTGGCTTAGCAGTTGGGCATCTGCCTTTGCCTCAGGTTATGATCCTAGGATGGAGTCCCACATCAGGCTCCCTACATGGAGCCTGCTCCTCCCTCTGCCTCTCTGTCTCATGAATAAACGAGTGAAATCTTAAAAACAAAAATTAAACCTCCATTATGGTTCGTCTGTTTTGCTAAAGTTCTAAGTAGATTTCAGGAGAATATTTTCATATTGGTCTTTTTTTTTTTTAAAGATTTTATTTATTCATGAGACACACAGAGATAAAGAGGGACACAGAGGGAGAAGCAGTCTCCACGCAGAAAGCCTGACATGGGACTCGATCCCAGGTCTCCAGGATCACACCCTGGGCTGAAGGCGGCACTAAACCACTGAGCCACCCGGGCTGCCCCCTTCATATTGGTTTTAAACACATCTTTAGCTTTGCAGTGCACAACAAAGTGGTTGAGCACAGGAATCTGGTGAGTTACCTTGGGACAATACTAGCCATCTCAGGTTCACTGGGAGGATTAATGCAACAAACCCAAAATGCAGATAGGTGGCTCCTCAGCATCAATACCCTTCTGGATTTTCCACTCTTTTAGAAGGCCAGTTTTCATTTCTAAGTTATCTTCAGGTCAACGTGCTTACTGCAATGGAGTAAACAGTGGGGGCAATTGCAACATACACAGCCTGCCCTAAAAAGCAATAAGCATTACGTTATAGAGAACACTCCTTTCCCTTCTTTGACTTCTAGGTTCGTAGGTTCATCAATTTCAGAGTGGACTTGTTTGGAATGCAATCTCTTATTTCCCTTTCTTAAACTAGGCATCTGTTATAGAATTATATACTTGACATTTCAATTTCCTAAAGTAACCACCCATCAAGATGTCAAGAACCCAAATCAAGGCAGACCGTTTCCAGTTTGAGAGAGAACAAAACCTAAGGAAAGCCACTGACCCACAGTAATGAGCAGCATCTGTTTTCTGAGTGGGACTGGCAACCATGAAAACATCCCAACACATATCCAAAGCATTAGCTACAAAACACAGGAAAGTTCAATGCTTCGATCTTAATAAAATAAGAATCTAGATTAGTTTTAATATTAAAGCAGAGACAAAATATAATTTTAACATTGTTTTAATCAAGTAATGTAGCTGTTTGAAACAGGAAATTTTAAGACCATCAAATAGATCAAAGTGAAGGATTAATTTATTAGGATAGCCTCTATGGATAAAATTTCTATTCCGTGGATTTGAATTCCATTGGAAGTTTGGCACCAGACTGAATACTAGTCTAAGCCAAAATTTTCTCTTTAGTGTTTAGAAGCCCCAAACAGGTTTTCCTTCAGGTTAAAAGAAAAAAACTCCCAAACTAACAGAACCTCATTAGCTTAACATTATGTTGAATGCAACTTGGCTTGAGTCATCCCTATCTCCCATAGAATTTTAGATGAAAGCAAATTGGCCTATGGCAAAGAATCTCCAACCTAAGTGAGATGTAAATTTACAAAAATTTCATCTCTTTGGTGTGACAAAACACATTCCCTCCAGATTGGTGCTTTTGCTTCACTCATTAAAATCCATCAAAAGGCAGGGGGGCGGAGGACCAAATCTGTATGTCTCCAGTAAGATTACTTGATTTTACCTCCTTGAAATATCCAGCTAACAAGATTTTCGCATATCAAATGTTTGTATAATTTCCAATGTGAAAAATTCTTACATACATTAAGGTCTCATTATAATCTTTGAAAATGGATGACAAAAGAAAAAGATGCTGCAAGACAGTGTTCCCAATGAAATTAACCCTTTGGATTGTTGATTCCCAGTGTATTTTGCGGCAAGGAAGAAATGCAACAGGTTTTTCCCTTAAAGATGATTTCTCAGATAAAGCCATAACCCATACAGTTAGTTGAGATCAGCTAACTGAGCAAAGAATTCATCAAGTTATTCCCAAGTCTAAACACCTCAGGATGGGCTGGGGTCAGGCCCCTGATCACCTGCATTCAGTGGCCATCATCAGACTTCTTGGGTGTCTGGCTATATTCAATGTGAAATAAAGAACACCTTCAGTCTTACACCAAAATATAGGCTTTAACTTGAAGTATGCTTTTAGCTTTTTGTCTTGTTTTGCTTTAAATAAGACATGGGGGGGGGAGGGGATCAAGTTTGAGACACAGGAACACTTATTTTGGCAAGATAGCAACCAAAACCTAAAAAGCATAAGCTATTATCGACATGTAAAAGGCATTAAAGAACAAACCATATTATCAAGAGGAAATCCACAATGAACAAAAGATACAGTATGCCTTAACATTTTGAAACTAATTCAACCATAAGAATAAAACTTGAAAAATTATGCTCAGTTTTTGCTAGAGATTTAGTGCACCTTTTCCTGCTTCCCCCAAATAAAATCATAGCTTACTATATAATCACATCCTAGTTTCAGAATTTTCTTAGTACAAAGCAACAGCTACATACACATAAAATGCTTGTTTGTTAATGTAATAATTCCCCTGGCTCATCCAAACGTGCAATGCACATGACTCCAAAGACTACAATTTGGGGTTAAGTATACACGAACTGAAAAAACACAATTCAAGTTTCAAAACCTGCTCTTAAAATTATTTATAGGACACTCAGGTCATTTTCACTTCTCAAGAAGATAAAGATGTTGCACTGCCATTTTGATGATCAGTCCACCTCAGCATGGAAAGAATGTACATTACCATATGCCAATTTGAAGGACTGAACACTTGAAAAGTACTATATTTTTCAATGGCTGATTAAGATAATTACAAGTAAGCTTATGTTTACATTCTGCTGAGAACATCTTTACAGTCTCAGCATCTAACAATATCTAACAGGCTCCAAGAATCCTATCAGGTTAATGGTGGTGCAGTATTTAAAAAAAGGAGCCATTTCAGCTTAAGTCATTCAGAGCCAATTATCTGAAGAATGACCAAAATCAAATCTTTATTTAACTGTATACATGTGATCCAAATGTGTCCACCACTAATTTTTCAAAAAGAAACATGCTATAAATAAGCAAACTATATCTGCTCACTGATATGTGTATGGACTCCCTAGATGTCTTGTTGGGCTTAATTACAGACCACTCACAGCAATACATTTTTAGTAGAAAGTGTAGCATGATGTTAAGCCATTTTAGCTTTTGCACATACATGTTGCACTTCTGGCTGATGATGCAGAAAGATTCGCAGCATTACACCGTTAAGCTGGGCTGCACCCACCCCTTTAAATGGCATCAATATCAATGTCATCATCCTTGTTGTCAGACTTCACAGCTTCAACTTTAGGTACACTGGCAGTCTTCGAATACACCACCTGATAAAACAATTTTATTGATTGTGTTAAGTCTGTATCCTAATAAACCTATCTATAAAAACAGCAATACAAATCAATGGTCAACAAAGAAAAAACTACCCATTTTTTTTTTTTTTTTTTTTTTTTAAGAAAGTGTGTGCAAATGGGGGTGGGTGAAAGGGAAGAGACCCGCAGGCTCCACACTGGTTTCAAGCAGGTCTCAATCTCACACCCTTGTGAGATCATGACCGGAGTAGAAATCAAGAGTTGGATGCTTAACCAACTGAGCCACCTAGGCTAGGCGCCCCACAGCTGCCATTTTTTCAAACTTTTTGTTAGATGAAAATGGAGTTTTCTCTCTCCAGTCTGATACCACCTTAATTCTTACGGACAAACTAGCACCTCTATACTCAACCGGCTGTTAACTAAACCCTATTTCCAATCCTGTTTAGGGGCAGGAGACATTTCCCCCAATCCTTTATATCAACACGATAATTTCCCAAATTATCAAGACCATGTTTTGCTCCATCTAAAAATTTAAAATTACCTGATTACCATTTCATAATCCCAAATCATAACGTAGTTTACCTCAATATTCTCATCTTCATCATCTTCTTCACCGCCAGAAGATTCTTCCTCTGCTTCCTTCAACCATTTTATAAATGGTTCTGCTTTGACACGAATCTCTTTGGCAAGGTCTTTTGAGACATATTTCTTAGAGGCCTAAAAAAAGTTCAATACAATTTCCTTAGTTGGAGAAATCTAAAAATTAATTTATATAACTACCTACACACTGAGCTCTTTGAAGGAACTGGGTCACATCCTAATCTTGACTCAACAGATACATGTATTCAGCAAACAAGTAACCAAGAATCTAAATACTTCCTTCCATTATTAGTAGAAAGTTGCCATTGTGGGAATCACCTATGAGTTATACCAAGGACTGCATTTCAATGTAGAAGAAACTTAAGTATCAGGAATTACTTCTTCCAAAAGTGCCCCAACAACTGATCTTCAAGAGGCTGTATCTATTCCCCACCTTTTCTGACCAGCTGATGATGACTTCTTCTTCCAACAGATCTGCATCATACATCTCCTTTAAGATATGGGGAATCTTGGAAATGAGCTGAGCTTGATGCATTGCTACCACACACTCCAAACCATGAAGAAGGTACCGTTGAGCTTTTTTGTTGTTGTGACAAAACTGGAAACAAACATGTTGATATTAACAAACTTTTATTTTTATTTTTTTTAAAATTTATTAATTTATTTATGATAGTCAGAGAGAGAGGCAGAGACACAGGCAGAGGGAGAAGCAGGCTCCATGCACCGGGAGCCTGATGTGGGATTCGATCCCGGGTCTCCAGGATCGCGCCCTGGGCCAAAGGCAGGCGCCAAACCGCTGCGCCACCCAGGGATCCCGATATTAACAAACTTTTAAAGAAGTTTTAAGTATACTCATCTCTCAAAATTGTTCCTTAAGGCTACGGGCTTAAACAGTGGTTCAAGTTCAAAAAGTCAATGCATAAAATCTATGCATTACTCTCTAAGAGACTATTATACAGCATTTTCTACTTAGTCCTATGCTTGATAAGGTAGGTCAATTATCTCTCGTTTTAGGATGACAGACATCTTCCCAGGGTCATTCAACTCTAAATCTCACAAAATAATTCACTTACTCGTAGGAAATGGCGCCTGTATTTCTTAATTTGTTCTCTAATCTTCTCATTAAAAAGAACTTCAGTCAAAACAAGAGGACCCATAGCTTTTACATCCAGTCTTTCTGCTTCAGCAACAATTTCTTTGTCTGACGAGTCAATAATACCTTCTTCTTTCTTTTTCTGCAAATAAAGGGAGCAATTCAGCAAAATGGAGACACATTTTGCTCTAGAGATGCTCATTCCTCCCCGCTTTCAGACTTTTCCCATTATAGCTTCAGGATTTTTTAGTTAATATGCACATGCCAAAGATAGTACCTGGAAGCACTGCAAAAAGTAATTTCAGTAAATAAGTTTGAGTATTCAAAAGACATCATGAGGAAAAATTATGTGCCAGATCACAAATATAAAGTAATAAATATCTTAAAACCTCAAGACTTGAGGGTGATTAACAAAAAAATGTTTAGCTGCTCTTGAAGTTCTTACCTTCACAAAATCAAACAGAATATTGACCCGCTCTTCTACAGTCCTTTCCAAATCATCACTGAGTGTTAGAACTTTTGCATGATCACTGATTTCATCCATTCTTCGTCTTTGAGCTTCCTCAGTCGTATCCTCCCCCCAATCATCATCCTCCTCTTCTTCCTGTCAAGAACAGCATTGTTGTCAAATGCCTCAAAAACGCAAAAAAACGGGATCCCTGGGTGGCGCAGCGGTTTGGCGCCTGCCTTTGGCTCAGGGCGCGATCCTAGAGACCCGGGATCGAATCCCACGTCGGGCTCCCGGTGCATGGAGCCTGCTTCTCTCTCTGCCTGTGTCTCTGCCTCTCTCTCTCTCTCTCTGTGTGACTATCGTAAATAAATAAATTAAAAAAAAAAAAAAAAAAACATTCCAGATTTCTAGTCACGTTAATGGCACTGGATTTATTTTCCATAAATATTGGACTTACCTACAGAACCAGGAACCCAAGGTATCATTGCAAATTTTTAAAAAGATTTATGAGAGAGAGAGAGAGAGGGAGGGAGAGAGAGAGAGAGAGAGAGAGAGAGGAAGAGCCAGAGGCGGAAGGAGAAGCATGCTCCATGCAGGGAGCTTGACGTGGGACTGGATCCCGGGACTCCAAGATCATGCCCTGGGCCAAAGGCAGGTGCTAACTGCTGAGCCACCCAGGGATCCCTGGTATCATTGCAGTATTAAAATGAAGATAGGGGGCAGACCCGGTGGCGCAGTGGTTTACCGCCGCCTGCAGCCTGGGGTGTGATCCTGGAGACCCGGGATCTAGTCCCACGTCAGGCTTTCTGCATGGAGCATGCTTCTCCCTCTGCCTGTGTCTCTATGAATAAACAAAATCTTTTAAAAAAAATAAGTAAATAAATAAAAATAAATAAATAATAAAATGGATGATAGGGACACCTGGGTGGCTCCATAGTTGAGCGTCTGCCTTCAGCTCAGGGTGTGATCCCAGAGTCCCAGGATCAAATCCCACATTAGGCTTCCTGTGGGGAGCCAGCTTCTCCCTTTGCCTGTCTCTCACGAATAAATAATAAAAATCTTTAAAAAAATGAAGATGACTTTCCTTATTTCTGCCCCCACTCAACTCAACTTTGGTGCCCACCACCCTCATCCCTGCACTCACCGCAGCATGTGGAGGAGGACTGATCTCATTTGGTGGTGGGGGTGGGGGCGTCTCACTGCTGGACACAGAACCATTTTCCTTGTCCTTGCCTTTCCGGTTTTTCTTTTCCTTTTCTTTCTTCCCTGTACCACTGTCACTATTCTCTACAGGAGAACAAAAAAAGAAACAAAAAATTTAATAGTTTTATCACAGCTCACTATTTCTCATAAACATTTAAAAACCTTGCTCCCTTCTGCTTTGGAATCTTCCCTTGAAATCCATATACATACACAACGCTACTTATAATTCTAGTAGGATTTACAGACCAAATTTATCCACTATCATTTCCTATATAAAAAATTCAGGGTAAGAATGAAATGTCCCAGAATAGTAGAGGCATTCACTGTTCAGTAGGATTAAAATGAAGTGATGATGTCTCAGTAGACCAGATAGTGAAGGTTGGCACTCCTGACCCTCTCATCCCTCATATACCCAAATAACAGTACATCTCAAATGCACTTTAAGTAAAAGCTGGAACGTTGTTTAAGTCTATATAACAGTTGGTCTCATTGAGGAGAACACTGGAATAGGTTAGACTTTCTTGCTATAGCAAGCTCAAATTGTGTCAGACAACTTCCATCATCTGCCACAGAGTGTTGCTTGCAATGTTCTAAAGCCAGTTAGGCTTAATGAGTCAGGACCCTCGTTCACAAGAGTATTACAGGAGATCCTTTGCTGGAATTGCACAATTTGTTTTACACAAATCTATTTCTTCCTAAGTGACCAGTCTTAATTTGGCAGCCTGTTCTATCTTTAACAGTACATCTTTCAAGGTAACAGATCCAACAGATCAAGGCACAAAAATAGGAAATTCCTTATCTTCTAATTTCATAGCAGTAAAGAAACTTCTGCTTTGTTTCCAGCAATCAATTGCTTTACTGTTAAGTTCTTACAAGTTGATCATAAAGACTCACCAGGTGGGTTTTTGAGAATGAACGTGCAGAGTTTATGATGTGTGTCAAGCATGCCTCGATAGCCACAGGCTTTACAAGAATTACCTATTGTTTGCTTCTTTGGATTGACATGCTGCCAAAAAAGGGGTAAAGACAAGTGTTATCTTTGCCCTACAATAAAATTTTGCAAAAAACAAAGTGTTGAAATACTTAACTATGTAATTCCAGCCTAACATACAAAATTGTTTTTAACAAAATGATCTACTTAGAAAAGCCAACATTGAAAATTTCTAAAAAATTTGCTGCTTTAATTTCCAACTAAATTTGCGATCTCTTAAACTAAATTTGGTAATATCAAAGGACTGATCACAAAAGCAGGTGTAGGTTTTCCTCTTTCTGACAAAAATCTCAAAAAGGACTCACCAGCTCTGTTTCAGGATTCTCACACTCAGGACAAAGAACAAATTTTTTAATGAATCCATCCAACATGTCTTGCAGCTTATTCGCCTCATGAGATCCATTGACAATGTAACGGTCATTCTTAACATCAAACTGGGTCTGTGCTCCCAGCTCACAACCAAAATATTTGGTGGGATCTATGGCGGGGTGGTGGAAGGGGTGGGGGAGAAAATTAAGTTTTTGACTGACTCACCCTCCTACAAATAACACTTTTGCTACTTCTACACAGCTAAAAATATGTCTTACTTGGGTAGTTTTGTTTACTAATAGCAACTAACACATCAGTTGGGTTTTCAAGCCCAAAATTCCACTTAACCCTGAAACAAACTATCATACAAGTCAATCAAGAGGGCAGCAGGGATGGCTCAGCGGTTTAGTGCCGCCTTCGGCCCAGGATGTGACCCGGGAGACCCGGGATTGAGTCCCACATAGGGCTCCCTGTATGGAGCCTGCTTCTCCCTCTGCCCCTATCTGTATCTCTCATGAATAAATAAAATCTTAAAAAAAAAAAAAAAAAAAAAAAAAAAAAAAAAAACCCCAACTCAATCAAGATACACAGATTGAAGCTTGTCACGATCATATCCATAATATGCTTTTTCAAACTCCTCTTAAGAAGCATTACTTACACGTTGGAGGCCGATTAAGCGCCTTTGCAACGTCAACCATGTTGACTATAACTGTCTTGATACCATTTCCTTTGCCCTCAACCTAAGGAAAAAAAAAAGCTTTAATTTTGCATTATCTACCTGAGGAGATGCAGTCTTTAACAATCTAGGAAGAGAGCTTAGGTTTCATTACTAAAATGAAGATCAGCATTAATTACCTTGGCAATCAGACGGGGCATCTTGTAGCGATAGAACTGGTCTGACACACTGCGGTTGACATTGACAGACATTTTGGCTTATTAGTGGCTTTATCAATAAGATGAAGAGATCTTTGATTGCAACTTTTTGGTATCTTCTGTCTGGAGAAGAAGGGATGACATAAACGACTGCAAGAGTTCTCGGTCTCTGACATGAAAAAATTTTCGCCACTGAGGCTGTAAGCTTCTTGCTTGTATGCTATGTTTCCCCAATACAGGTACCAATGGCTGCGCAACAGCTCTGAAAGAGAAAGGAAAAGCACACACAACCCCCAACGTTTAACGTGATTCCCGCAGGAGGAAACCTCCCTCCGCCTCCCAGTTAAGGACGCCTCGTTCTGCCACATTAGGAAGCATCACAGTTCACGTGAGAAGCTAACATTCTCCTCGAACACAGAACACCTGTCGCAATCTAAAGGGCCTCCAGCTGGGAGCTGCCAGACTTCCCACGACGAGCAGCCCGGCTTCGGCTGCCTGCCCGGGGTTTACCCCGAAGCCCACACCACCCGCCCGTCCCAGGGTTGCTTCGACGGAGCGGCCATGTTCTAACAACCGCCGTGGAGACGAAGGCAGACCCAGGCTGGGTTTTCGGACAAACTTCGCAGCCTCGACCCCCGGCCCTGCCGCCCCCCGGCTCAACACCGAGCGCGCCCCTGAAGGAGCCCTGCCCCAATCCGGGACTCGCGGTCTCGCGGGAGTGTGCACGGACCGCCGCCGCTCCGCCCCGTCCCCGCTCTGCGCGCAGTCAACCTTCGCTCCGGTGCCCATGGCTACCGGCCGCTCCGCCCGGGGCAGCGACCCCGCCATGCGCGCCGCGGGAAGCGAAAGCGCCAAGGGGCGCCGGCTCGGGCCGCCCCCGCCCCCGAGCGGGCGATGACTCATGAATGCAGCAATGGGGCCTGAGTCAGCCCGCGCGGCGCGCTCCCGCGGGGCGGGGGAGGGGCAGGGGCCCGGCGGGGAGGGGGCAGGGGCCCGGCGGGGAGGGGGTCGGGGCGGAGGCGGGGGGAGAGGGGAGGCGCGGAGGGGCGGGGGCGCGGGCCCGGGCCGGGGCGGAGGGCTGGGCGGCGGGGGCGCGGGGCCCGCCCGCCCGAACTGCGCCACACGCGCGCGCGGGTCACGCGGCGCGCCGCCATCTTGTGCGGCCGCCATCTCCCCGCCGGCCCGCCCGCGGACTCACCGTTTTCGTCAAATAAAGACATAAACCCAACGCTGCTCGCCCGGGACTGGGATGAAGTGAGGCGCGTGTGAACCCGAGTCCGAGGAGGGGCGGCGGAGGCGGCGGAGCAGCGCAGCGAGCAGCGGCCGGGCCAGGCGCCGCCGAGCAGCGGGGAGGGGCTGTCCCAGCGACGTCCGGGGTCCACACCCTTCAGCGCCCGGGGCCTGGCGACCTGGCGCGGAGAGACGGCGCCGTGAGCCGCGGGCGTCGGGGCGCCTTCCCCGCCAGCCAGCGGCCCGCGGGGGTCGAGGGGGCGGGGAGGACTGGGGAAGGGGCGCGGGGCCGCCGCCCCTCCACCGGACTCACCTCTGGAATGTTCTCGCTCTGACTGATCAACGCCGCCGCCGCGCTCAAGCTACCCTCAGCCCCAGCGCCCGCCCCCCGCGCCAGGCCGCACCGCTCATTGGCCTGAGGCGCGCCCGAGCTCGCTCGTGATTGGTCCACGTGCCGCGTCAATTGCGTCTTTCTCCGCCCCTCCTGCTTCCTAAGGCTCCGTTCGCCGCCTCAGCCCGCCCCCAGTCCCCGGGTCCCGGATCTCTTCCCTTGCCCTCCCCTCCCCCGCCCGTCCCAGAGGCCTTCGCGGTCTCGCGAGAGCTGCAGGCCGCGGCGGGAGCTGGCCGCGGGGCCGCGCTTTGTCGGTTTGGGTGCGGGGGGGAAGATGGCGGTTGGCTCCCCTCCCCCGCCGCCTCGGCCTGGTCTCGTTCCCGCCGAGTTCCTCTCGCGGCGGGCGCGCAGCCTCGCCCGGGGGCGGGGCGGGGGACGTCTTCCCTGCCCTTTCCGCCCCTTGGGGGATGCCGGTCGCCGGGGCTCGAGGAGGAAGTTGTTCTTCCTCCCCGCTCCCTGGGCCTGGGCCTGGGCCTGGGCGGCCGGTGGTGGTGGGCGGGCCCGGGTCTTTCATCCTGAGCGCTGCCTCCTAAGCTCCCAGGCCGGGGTCCGGGTGTCACCTCGGGGGGGGGGGGGGGGTCGTGCTGCGGGCCTGGGCCCGCCGGCCTGGCTCTCTCCCCGGCCCCCCGCCTGCAGGCCTGGCGGGGCTGGGCGCTCCCGTGCACCCGCCTTCTAAAGAGGCGGACCCCGGGACCCTCCAGAAAGCGCGTCTGGGAAGAGGCCCCCGGGTCCTCGTCCTCCACAGTAACTTTGCTCAAACGAAGCATCTCATTGGGTTCCAATTCCCCGCACCCACCTCTCGGGGGATCCACCGCGGCTTCCTTGCTGTGGGCGAAGCACAGCCCAAAGCAGGTGTTCCTAATGAGGTCGCATTGCCTGATCATTTAGTGATGTTTTCATCCTGTTGAAGCGATTGCAGAAGCTCTCCCGTTCTTTCAGAAACTCATTTTTAAGAGTTTGAGTTGCTACCGTGAAAGCGCACCGAGTCCACCCTGAAATCCAGCATAGCTGGCTGTGGTAAAACCAGGAACCGTAGGATGGGGATGGGGTTCTAATCCACTCCCTGCGGTCTCTAAGGAGCCCCCTAGCCCTCAGGGCCAAGTGTGCCCGGGCTGCAGAAAGTAGCAATGTTGTTGAGGACAGGGTGAGGTGGGTAAGGGGCTGCCCTCTTTGAGACCAATTAAATATGCAAGAAAGTTGGAACCGAAGGGTGCGTTGGTTTTTATTAAACTTCAGGATGCTGGGGATCCCTGGGTGGCGCAGCGGTTTGGTGCCTGCCTTTGGCCCAGGGCGCAATCCTGGAGACCCGGGATCGAATCCCACATCGGGCTCCCGGTGCATGGAGCCTGCTTCTCCCTCTGCCTGTGTCTCTGCCTCTCTCTCTCTCTCTCTCTCTGTGACTATCATAAATAAATAAATAAAATTTTAATTAAAAAAAAAAAACTTCAGGATGCTCTTCCATGATTTGCAAGCTTTATACCCCATTTTATTTTACTTTATTTTTCTTAAATTTTATTTTTTATTGGTGTTCAATTTGCCAACATACAGAATAACACCCAATGCTCATCCCGTCAAGTGCCCCCCTCAGTGCCCGTCACCCAGTCACCCCCACCCCCCGCCCTCCTCCCCTTCCACCACCCCTAGTTCGTTTCCCAGAGTTAGGAGTCTTTATGTTCTGTCTCCCTTTCTGATATTTCCCAAACATTTATTCTCCCTTCCCTTATATTCCCTTTCACTATTATTTATATTCCCCAAATGAATGAGAACATACAATGTTTGTCCTTCTCCGATTGACTTACTTCACTCAGCTATACCCCATTTTAAAACTGACAGTGTGGGTGGGGAGGTTCATAAAAGGGCCATCTGAAAATAAATAAATAAAAGGGCCATTTGGAATTGGGCAAAGTGATTTGTGTCTTTGCTATAGGAGCTTATGTTATCACACAGTGTGTGTGTGTGATCGTACAATGGTGTACGATCGTTAAGACGAAATGCATAATGTTTTATGGGCACCAGGGTTCCCATCTGAGCCACAGAAAAGGTAGATCCCAGACAAGCTGCTTCTGGTTCACCATGAAGCATGATTTAGCAGTATTGAAACTTTGAAGTTTTTGCATGCAAATGACATTTTAGAAACTCAGAAAATATGGAAATGAAACTAGTCTGAGGCAACGGGCTTGCCTTGTCAGAATGATTTTTTTTTTTTTAAAGATTTTATTTATTTATTCATGATAGTCACACACAGAGAGACAGAGAGGCAGAGACACAGGCAGAGGGAGAAGCAGGCTCCATGCACCGGGAGCCCGATGTGGGATTCAATCCTGGGTCTCCAGGATTGCGCCCTGGGCCAAAGGCAGGCGCCAAACCACTGCGCCACCCAGGGATCCCAGAATGATTTTTAATAAAGCTAAATACAAGGTGAGTGATTATTATTTGGGGAGATTATGTTTGATGGCCCCATGTTTAACTTCATTTAAAAAGTTTGTACTAATTTTAACTTTAATTTTTAGCAGGTGTGCTGCTCATTTGTATCTAATCAGGGACAGATTTTTTTTTTTTTTTTTTAAGATTTTATCCATTCATTAATGAGAGACACAGAGAGAGAGAGGCAGAGACACAGGCAGAGGGAGAAGCAGGCTCCATGCAGGGAGCCCAACGCGGGACTTGATCCTGAGTCTCCAGGATCAGGCCCTGGGCTGAAGGTGCCAGTAAACCACTGAGCCACCCGGGCCGCCCCCTAATCAGGGACAATTTTTAAAAATTACTCTTAACCGTACTATTTTTTGAATGCTTCTCATAGCCTAGGAATTTACTAGGTGATTAGAATACACTTTCTAGCCCCTAGGAAGAATTTTTCTTCCTGTTTTACAAATGAGCAAATTGAGGCTTAATGGAAAAAATTAAGCAACTTGCCCAAGATCACACACTAGTAAGTGGCAGAGCTGGAATTTAAACTGAGATCTGTCTGACCGAGAGTCTGTTCCCTTAACCATTACATGACCCAGCGTTCACGAGTAAATGTAAACATACATAAGTCTGGGCAATTTACATGTATAATCTATTTTAATCCTTTAACGATCATGTAAGGGAGTGTTTGTTGTTATTGCCATTTTACAGGTGAGGAAAGAGTCAGGAAGGTTAATTTTCTCGCAGTCACCTGTCTAATAAAATGGTGGGTAGTGTTTGAACTCTAGCTTGACGCCAGGATCATCACACGATTCCGCCTCCTACTTCTGGCCTCCACCTCATTTGGCTGCACTTCTTCCAATCAGGCGCTCACAGTTTGATAAGTAATAGGTACTTGGTACCTCTGAAACTGTTGTCAGGTGAGTGCCTGAGTTATGCATTTCAGCACATGCCTTGGACAATAGGCATGTATAGCTGCTGAAAATGTAAGTTTGTAAACTGGCCTTACAGTTGTTAGGTATTGGTGTCTGTTCTGTGTAGCATGAATTTGCCCCCTTGAGCAAGATCAAGCCTGTGTGGACTGAGGACCTTGTGTTCCTGAGCTGTGGGCCACTGAGGGACCAGGACATTGCCCTCTGTGATGGGTCGTCCGGTTGGACAGCTGGTCTCTATGACATCCTTGTCTTAGCTATCTCTAACCTCCAGCACACTGTTAAAGCTGTGCATAAGGGTTTTTGTCTCCCCGGCTTGAGAATGAGCTACAGGGTATGTTCATTTTTCTTCTAGCAATAGCCCGTCACAGAGGTGCGTAGAGCAGACATTCAGAGCTGCTGGGAGGGAGCTGAAGGTTATCTGGTGAGTACAGAAGCAGTCAAAGGCGTTGGCTATGTTGAAAGCTAGAACCCTAAACCTTGGTAATTTAACGCACCCATATCAATAAACATTTCTGAGTTGCAGGGATACGGGCCCCACCCACATTGCAGGCCCTGCTCAGGTGCCATATGTAAACAACTAGCAGCTATGTGCCTGGTGGACACCAAATGAAGCTTGTCCCCTTCCTGAAATCTCTGATCCTCAGGCAGGATGTCTCCCTGCTTCTGTGACAGGCCCCTCCCACCCACCCAACACTTCCGCCACACCTCTGGCATTCAGTGGGACTTCATTGCATTTGCTTGTTTGCTTGTCCACCTTCCTCATTGGGCTAAACAACTTGAGGGCAGGGGACCTGTCCTTGAGGAGAACAAAGAGTCAGCTACTAATGGGGCAGAGGCAGGAAGCAGAGATGTGTATGGGGAAAGAGATGAAGCATCTTGTGAGCTATCACTGGTTACTGACCTGATGTCTTCCTGCTGCCAAGCATTGGACTCCAGTCAGACTCTGTAGTATGTCATTCCTGGAAAAAGAGAAGAAGGTACAACGTTGTATTGATGCAGCAGATGATGGAGAAATGTGGATGACTTGGAGAGCCGGCCCTCCTCTGGGATTGCTTGAGTATGGGCCACACGGAAGCCACACACAGCATAGGAGGATGACCGTGCTGGTTGCTTCTGGCTTGCCTTGGGTCCTTTCTTCAGGGAAGCAAGGTGTATGGCTACTGAGCTGGTCCCTCACCTGCTTGAGGCTAGTGGCAGTAGGCAACGCATTTGCTCCCACTTAGTACACTGCTTTGGGAATGCACTGTGTGTACAATGAAAGGCCTGGAAGGGGCTGAGGTGTGCCGTGAAGCTGGTTCTCTTGCCTGAGACCCTGTGATTCCTGTGGATTCCTGACAGCCATTTGTAGATCTTTGTGAGAGGGCATCTTTACGTGTTCCTACCTCTGCCTTTAGTTGTGAATCTGGCACATTTTACCCACCCAGGTAAAGCAGCCACAGGCCAGCCAGTGAGCTCCCTGATTGCTGATGGGCTGTGGGTCGTGACCTTGTAGTGAAGTGATAGAACCACATGACCCGGAAGCACAGAGGGGCAGACGGACCGGCAGACTCCCTGTCCCAGGACCCTGAGATCATGACCTGAGCTGAAGGCAGATGCTTAACCAACTGAGCCACCCACCCAGGCACCCCAAGACCTAATTTTGTTTTTAAGGATTTATTCATGAGAGACACACAGAGAAAGGCAGAGACACAGGCAGAGGGAGAAGCAGGCTCTGTGCAGGAGCCCAATGGGGGACTCGATCCCAGGACTCCAGGATCACGCCCTGAGTCAAAAGCAGATGCTCAACTGTTGAGCCACCCCGGTGCCCCCCAGGGCTTAATTTTTGGGTACAAATTATGCTATATTCTGAACTCTATTTTGTAAAGGATGCTTCTCTTGCTTATCACACACAAACCAAGTGTGACTTGGTTTCCCAAAGCCAGTGGTTCTCAAGTGGGGGTGAGCATCAGAATCTCTGGAGGGTTCGGGACCTGGGTGGCTCCATCGGTTAAGCATTCAACTCTTGATTTCAATTCAGGTCATTGTGTGCACCACGCCCAGAATTCCAATGGTTGTCCCAATGGCACCTGCTGTTGCCACAGCCCTGCCACCCATGTTCTGTCACTGGCATGCCAACACCTCAGGGAGTGGCAGGTGCCCCTGCCATCCCCTCCTCTCATGGATGTGGAAATCAAGGCTTAGAGAGAGGATTTGTGTCAAGGTTGGGGCCGGGGTCCTGGCTTCCTGCTGTAGGGCTTTTCCTGCTGGGTAAGGCCTCCTTATCCTGTTTGGCATATCCTGGTTCTAGAGCTTGCTGCTCTTTCTTTGGTTGGATTTTGATTGCCCAAATGCTCTTTTTTAGACACATCAGACAGC
The DNA here is from genome assembly GCF_048164855.1 of Canis lupus baileyi. NCBI lineage: Eukaryota > Metazoa > Chordata > Mammalia > Carnivora > Canidae > Canis > Canis lupus. Next base: position 72,554,422 of record NC_132846.1, on the reverse strand, counting down.
AGTTGGGATCCAAGGGCTGAGGATATGCTTTCCGTATGCCACCAATTTTCCACAACCAGCCACTGTGCATCCTGCCTGCAGCTGAGCAGGACATCAGAGATGCAGATGGGCCTCCACAGGTGCTGTATCCTCTTGTACATTTATTATGTTTGTGAGCCAACATTTAAGAACTTGGAAAATTTCACCTAAAAATTCAGGAATCAGATTTCTGATTTCCTAGGAAATTGGAAGTCGTGACATGCTGGGACATACTCCTACGTGTCAACTCTCCCAGGAGCTAAGTGTCTGTCATCCAGAGCTGGTGGTGGGGTGTGAGTGCTCACAGCCAGGAGCCACTGTCTCTCCATCCAGGTGTGCTCGTGTGTTCATACCTGCCTGTTCCTCTCATTGCCTGCCTCATCTCCATGCTGGTGTTCACTCATCTACTCATTTGTTTATTCCTCCAATAGATACACATCTCTCTGTGTGTCAGCCGGAGGGCATTGAGACATTTAAGACATGGCACTAGCGTTCTCAGGCTGCTGTCACCAAGTGTCACAAACCTGGCTTGAAACAACAGAGACATGCTGGTTCTGGAGGTCAGAAGTCTGAACTCAAGGTGCCGGCTGGGCTGTACCCTCTCTCAGTTCCTGGTGGTGGCCGGGGGTCCTCGGTGTTCTTAGCTTGCTTTGGCTTCGCCCCCAGCTCTCTCTGTCATGTGACCTCCTTCCCTCTGTGCTTTCACAGAGTGGTCTCCACTCTACATGAGCCTGTCTCTGTGTCTCTTCCTATAAGGACACCAGACATGTCAGTGTAGGGCCTGCCTGCATCCCAATCCAGTATGACCTCATCTAACTTAATGAGATTCGCAGAGACACTACTTTCAAATACGGTCTCATTCACCTCCTTCAGGATTAGGGCTTCAACTTCTTGGGAAGATATAATTCACAGGAAGACCTCCGACAGCTCACAGTTGGGCGCCTGGCTCTCAGTCAGCGTTCACATTTGGGAGACAAGACTCCTGAAGTGTCAGCAACACCCGGTGGCAGTCTGCCTTCCTGGAGCAAACACAGTGAGGTAGCCCTGTGGCCTTAGCACCCCATTTAATCTCTCCGACAGTCCTCCGAGGGAGAGTGTTGTTACTCCACGTTGCAGATGAGGAAGCCGAGGTCAGAGGTGTGACACTGCCTTGACAAAGTCACAGGGGAGCAAAGCCGGTGTGTGGGGACAGCAGTGAGGGCCAGGAGGTTACTTTCCCTTTCCAGTCAGCCCCTTGGCCCCTACCATATGAACAGGCGAGGTGAGCTTTTACCTCAGCTGCCATCATAAACCCCAGTGCTGACCTCACTTACCATCCCCCCACTGATCTGTGGACTTGCCAGGATGACTGCCAGGGCTTTGGGCCTGATGTACAAAAGGTTGATTATTTCCTTGATCCTGGGGGTGTGGTTTCTAAATTTCCATTTGAACAAGATTTAGTCCATATTTAGGGTCAGTTTCCTGTATCTTTTTGCATTCTCTAGTAGATGGAAGAACCATCCAGAAACCATAACAATATGCTCTAAATAACCTGTATTTTGTGGTACTGATCTATCTTAGTAAATATAGTTAGTACCAGATGGGACTTTTGCAATCTAGAACTCTGAAGGAAAGAATGGATTCATTTTGAGTTTCCTTAAATTAGGTGAGCGATTTTTTTTTCTTGGGCAATCAACTCCCACGTTTCAATATTCCCAGTGTGACATTTTGTACTGTTATACTTGGTAAGTAAAGCTCAGCTATTCTGAGCTTTATGTGCCAAGAGCCTGGGCTCAGGGTTCTGTTTTTAGTTCGGCTCATAAAGGCTGCTTGCATGTTTGGGTATTTCATGCAGAAAGAAGGCTTTTGGGCTAGGTCACTCTTGGCTAGTTATTTACAAAGTTCACGGCTATTTTTAACACATACCTTTGCTGCTTTAAAACCACAGTCAGCATTTAAAGCCATGACTGGCTTGTTTCACGTAAGCATAATGCCTTCAAGTTTCACTCATGACGCTAAGTGAATACGCCCATCACGAAAGGACAAGTACGCGTAAGTCCACTTATATGAGGTTCCAGGGTAGGCAGGTCCATAGACAAAGTAGCAGGATGGTAGCCAGGGGCTGGGAAGGGGGATAGGGAGTTGGGTGTTTCACTGGGACAGAGTTTCAGGTCTGGAAGATGGAGACATGCAGGAGATGGATGCTGGTGATGGTTGGTGACAATGTGAATACACACTCAGCGCCACTGAACCATATACTTACAATGAAATGGTAAATTTTATGTTGCATATATTTTACCAAAATCAGAAAAAAAATCCTACAATAACCTAAGCAACTCTATCCTAAACAACTCTATCGAAATATATATAAAGTGATGGTGGGGATCCCTGGGTGGCTCAGTGGTTTAGCACCTGCCTTTGGCCCAAGGTGTGATCCTGGAGACCTGGGATCGAGTTCCACATCAGGCTCCCTGCATGGAGCCAGCTTCTCCCTCTGCCTGTGTCTCTCTGCCTCTCTCTCTCTCTCTCTCTCCCTCTGTCTCATAAATAAATAAAAAAATAAAATTAAAATAAAGTGATGGTGGTTGTATCAAAACCTCATATTCCTGCAATCAAATATGATGTACATCATAAATACTACTAACAATCACATGTATATTTATATGGAATTCATTTTCTCTTTTGTGCTTTTCTATATTTTTCAATTTAAAAAATTCCCCAGAAAAAAGAAATTTTAGCTCTCTATCTGTGACTTTGACCACATCTTTTTAGCATTTGGAGCTATTATTATCATGTAAACGAGGTGGGGGATTTAAAAGCATGAGATTTACTCTGCAGAACAAGCAGAAACCAAATCGAGATCACCCATCAGTGGGATTGAAGAGGTTAGAGTCAAGTGCAGTGTTGGAAACTCCTCAGCCCCAGAGAGCGGAGAGCGAGAGTCAGAGAGTAGTAAACCCAAGTCCTTTGAGGGTGGGGCAGGGGCAGGGGCAGGGGCAGGGGCAGGGGATCACACAGTGTGGAGCAGGCTGGCACCAGGCACTGAGGAGTGGCAGGGACGGGGGAATATGACAGGAAGGCATCCACATTCAGCTAAGGACACAAAACCAAATCTCCACACAGGCCAACAAAACACAAAGGGGTTGTGTCTGGCCTGTGGGCCACCAGTTTGCAGTTTCTGCTTTTGAGTGAGAGACTCTTGGGTGGGGGGAGGTAGAGGTCCCCACCTCTACTTTTCAGAAGAATCCGAGATGAAGATATGGACTGCTTCACAAAGAATTGGTCTGTAAAACAAAAACAACAACAAAAAAAACAAACAAAAAAAAGAATTGGTCTGTAATCTAGATCTTAGACAACAATTTCAGGGCTCTTGTATTCCTCACTGCTGGCTAGAAATGTGTTTTGTTGTTTTTTTTTTTTTCCTATCCCAGATAGTGCATCATTCCAAGTTTGAATTTAAACCTTTTTTAAAAAAAAAAAAAATAAAATAAACCTTTTTTTTTTAACATAGATAAATTTGTTTAATTTCATCTTACTGCACAAATCAAGTCAGTGCCTAGTATTTTTCTATTTTGGTAAAAGCGGACACTTTCCAACAAAACCAACACTTAGTGGTCACCAGAAATTTTGATATGCGTACTGTGAGTCTACCAGCCTTTTAAAAATTGCAGTCATTTGCATTTGGTTCTTTGGATTAAAATGCCAAAGGAGTTTATTGTAGACATTTTCATATCACTGATTCTGCCTTCCAAGATATATAATATCTTATAAGATATATAACATCTGGCCTTCTAAGATATATAATACGTTTTGAGAAAGATGGATTTTTCTATCTATGGCTCTCAGGTTATTAACATGTGCTGTGAGAATTTATTTATTTATAAATATTTTATTTATTCATGAGAGACAGACAGAGAGAGAGAGAGAGAGAGGCAGAGAGAGAAGCAGGCTCCATGCAGGGAGCCCAATGTGGGACTCGATCCCAGGTCTCCAGGATCATGCCCTGGGCCGGAGGCGGCGCTAAACCGCTGAGCCACCCGGGCTGCCCCCAGGCAGCAGGTTCTGAGCAAAGCTCTCATGTGTGGGAAGTCAGAGCCACGTTCCTAACAAGCGCCGGCCCTGAGGGGATGTTTGGGTGACTCCGTGGGCCCAGTTTGCTTAGAACCTCCTGGCGTTAGTGACAAAAATCCCTCGTCCTGGGAAACCTCTCAGTCCTGGGCAAACTGGAACAGTTTGTCACCCTGGGGAGGGGCACACAGTTTACCTAAATTACCAGGTACAATGTACAGCAGGATGGGGGAATGAGGGTGGGTGGAAAGAACGATGGAGATCACGTCTCCAAGGAGTGTTGTCCACCCTGCAGGCGGCCGTCAGAGAGCACTTGCTTAATTTTTACTTTTTAGGGACGCCTGGGTGGCTCAGGGGTTGAGTGCCTGATCACTCAGAGCGTGATCCTGGGGTCCTGAGATCGAGTCCCCCATTGGGCTCCTGCATGGGGCCTGCTTCTCCCTCTGCTTGTGCCTCTGCCTTTCTCTGTGTCACGAATAAATAAAATCTTAATTTATTTTTTATTTTTTTATCTTTTGAGGGCAGGTTTAGGTTCACAGTAAAATTGGGCAGAAAGATTTCTCACGTGCCCCCCCCCCCCGTCCCCGTACACGCACGGCTCTGCCACTGGGACCTCCGACCATGGTGGGACACTTGTGACCATTGGTGAGGCGGCGTCGACTTGTCACCACTACCCAGAGGCCGTGGTTTACTCTGAGCTTCACTCTCAGTGTACATACCACGCAGAAGAGCATTTAAAAAAAAGCGAGATGCAGCAGAACAGAGCGACTGCAGTCCTCCCCTGTGCCACACCTGCACGGGCACCGGCTGTCCCACGGGGTCCTCCCTAGCTGGCTTGCGGTGACAAGTGGTTGCGAGACTCTGCTTGGCCACTGTAGAGATGAGGGGCATGTCGGGTTGTGGCGCAGTGAGGAAATCCGAGGGGGGCTGAGGGTATGGGGGGGGAGTTGAAGGGAGAGCCAGGGGTATGGTGGGAGGACATGGCTCCTCTCCCACCCAGCTGGAAATGGGTCCCATCCCTGGGACCTTGGTGGTCCCAGCACAGGGGTCAGGGTAGCTCCAGGAGGCAGGCACCACCCTCGGCTACTTTCTCTCCTAAACCCATGGAACACAAAGTGACTGGTGACATCATTTTGGCTGGTAGACCCCATTGCATTAGGGGATGGCACCATGGTAAAACTTCCTACTCACACAGCCCCCCCAGAATCGCTACCAGCTGCTTGTCCCCTCAGGGAAGAGGTTTGGGCAGGCCTGGGCCCGAAAAGCATGAGATTGAGGGAAGATGTCGCTAATCTTCAAGGATATCCTACATGGGCACTGACTTGGCCTCCCACGCACATGCAGTGCCTCCAAGAAAAGCAACAGTCTGTGATGCAGCATGACAACTGGTAAATCACGATCGGGGACGTTGCATTCAGAGAAGTGATGTGCACTATGGGCTGCGGTGGGCAGTAAGGCAGGCCCAGTGCAACGATGGCCTTGCCTGGCCAGGAGAGAGGAGGAGGAGGGAGGAGGGCTGAGTGTGGAGGAGAAGGGACAAGGGAGGAGGGAGGAGGAAGGAGGGAAGAAAGAAGAAGGGGAAGGGATGAGAGACAACGGACAAGGGAGGAGGGATGAAGGAGGAGAGAGGAGGAGGGGCCTTGGGAAGCAAAGGTGTAGAGGTGGAGGTGTCAGTAGCCCAGGCCCCCTGCAGGCAGGTGTCGGAGAGGGCCCTGGGAAGAACGGCACTTGAGGGGTGCTGCACCCGCTAGAGAGTTCACGCTCTGTTGTAGCCATGGTGTTTGGTTGATCAATCAATACTGGCCACCTCCTCTGTGCAAGTCCTGTGCGGGGCACCCGGGGCACAATAATGAGCTAGACAGATGTGGGGTGGGGTGGTCAGGTCAGCAGTGGGTACAGATGAACATGAGAAAGGCCAGCGTGAGCACGACGAGTGAGTGCAAGGGCGAGCCCAGGGAGCTGGCTTGGGCTCAGGAAAGTGACCCGCTACGCAAATCTCTAAATTCTCAGCAAGAAGTGGCAGGAGGAGCAGCCTGGGCTCTCCAGGAAGAGGAGGAGCGCCCCGGAAGGCCCAGAATGAGGAAACAGGGGGGCCATGGGCTCCTGGTGGAGGAAGTGGTGTGTCCTGCCTGCTGTGTGACTGTGGGTGTGCCCCCAGGCCGTGCAAACGGGTAGCTGCCATGAAGAGGGGTGGCTGACCCCCGGGGTGCAATGAGCTTGCCAGGGCTCTGAGTGGAGTGGTGGCCCCAGGGGAGCAGCGGAGGACCCCCCCACCCAGGCCTGTGCAGGAGGAAATGAACCTCTATCGGGCAGTGGCGTGGGAGCAGGAGAAGCACCTACCCGAGGCCTGGGGAGCAGGGCTGCCAGGCTGCGCCCCCAGCGCGCATTCCCCAAGGGTGGGCAAGGGGTGCACCCTGGGAGACCTCAGCTAACGCAGCTATCTTCCCCAGGGGTTCTTGGGGCCTCTGGAGTCTGCGGGAGCTGCCCAGCACCTTGTAGGTAGGTGGAGGACAGAGGCACGTGGCGGTACCCCGTGGGGTTTCTTGGGGCCCATGCGCGCAGAGCCCCCTCTGAGTATATGGCCCTCGGGGATCCAGGTCTCCCAGCTGCCGGCGACTTTGGTGTCGTTTCTCTACCTTAGCTTCGCAAGTCTTGGGGGCCACTGCCAGGTGCAAGGGTGTTTACAATGACATCATGGTCCCGGTGACCTGAACCATTTCTCATTATTTTATGACCATCTCTGTCCCTAAGAGAACTTGGTCTTGAAGTTGAGGTCCCTGCTGGGTCACATCCCCCTGGCATGTCTGCCTCCATTTCCAGTCTTTGCATGTCCTTGGGTTTAGGGGTATCTTCAGGGAACAATATTTATCTTGATTTTTTTTTTCTTAAGCCAGTCTTTTTTTTTTTTTTTTTTAAGAAAAAATGTCCCTTTGTCCTTTTGACTGACAGGTTTAGTCCATTTTAGCTACTGATCTAGTTGGACCGGTTTCTACCATTTTAACCCGTTAGATCAGTTTTCTCCACATTTCCTGTATTTCTTTGTAATCCTTCCTCTCTTTTGAAGTGACGTCTGTGTGCTGCCCTAAAAGCGGAGGACAGAGCAGCTGCTCATATCCTTTGGTCTCCCCGACACCTTGACTCCTCTTGTATCCGTAACACATGCCTTTTACTTCCACACGGCTCCAGATGGTTCTTTGTCCACATTTCTCTAAATAGTCTTGGCTATTTAGATGTTCTCTTTATCCTAGACGTTCTGTGGGTGTGGGTCTTCTCTTTGCTGCTCCGTGAGGTCTTCTCTTTGCTGCTCTCAGGTCTTTTATTGTTCTAAGTCTGGGAGATCTATCTCCATTACTTTTTCAAGTAGCTGTCTCTGCCTCCTTTGGGATCTCCCCCGGTTCCACTTCCCTCCTGGGGCGCTCGGCCTACCCGGCCTTCCCTGCTGCTACTTTGCTCCTCACCTTACCAGTCTGCTCTTCGTTCCATTCACTGTGTTCTTTTTTTTTTTTTTTAAGATTTTATTTATTTGTTGGAGAGAGAGAGAGAGAGAGAGCACAAGGGGGAGGATCAGCAGAAGGAGAGGGAGAAGTAGATTCCCCTTCTGAGCAGGGAGCCGGACTCGGGGCTCAACCCTAGGACCCCAGGATCAGGGCCCAAGGAGAAGGCAACTGCTTCACCAACTGAGCCAGCCACCCAGGCGCCCCCATTTACCATGGTCTTAACCCACTCTGCTTTTCATACCTTAATGTTCCTGCTTGGCTCTTTTAAGAAATGTTTTCCTATTATTTTGTGCTGCTGCTCCCTCCCATTGTCTTGTTTGCTGTGTTCAGTAACTAATTCCAAACCCTTGGTCCATCTTTTCCAATCTTCTGTTTCTGGTAGAATCTGCAACAGGCTGTGGGTTTCCTTTTGGAGCAGTTTTATATGCAAGTGTCTGGATTTTACTGATATATATTTTTTGTGCTCAGTTTTCCCCGGGGGTATCAGCTACTCTGTAGGGCGTTGCATGAGTGGGGTGGCCAGTGGGCTTGAGCGTGGGTGGATGAGCCTTGGGTGGAGAGACCAGGGTGTAAGGACACTTGGAACAAGGCGAAGCTTCAGGGCGTGACCCTTGTCCCCAGGAAGGAGCAGCGCCTGCAGCAGACCCGCCTGACTGTAGTCCCCAGCCACTGGGCTTCTGTGGGGGTGGGGGGGAGGCTGCAGAAGGACTGCTGGGGGCTTGCTGGGCTTCCTCAGTTTTTCTCAGGGCCTCTCGAGCTCAAGGCTTCTGCGGGCCCCTGGTCTCACTCCTGAAGCTCCTGGACCAGCCGCCGGAGTGACCCAGCCAGGCCCCGTGGGCCTCGTGGCCGTGCAAGGAGAAGCTGGCACAAAGCCCCCCCTAGCTCCTCTTCCTTTTTCCTTCTCCCACAGTCCTGCTGCTTTCTGCCTGAGGCCCAGCCCACCACCCAATCTGGTCAAGAGCACCCAGGACCTTCTAACAGTTCACTAAGCCTCTTCCTCTGGGTCAGATGCGCTGGCCAACACTCGCTGCTCCGTGCGTGGAACTGTAGAATTTCAGACCTCAGCTTGCACCTACCGAATCAGATTTTGCATTTTTTAAAAAGTAGCTTTATTGGGGTGTAACCAACATACAACAGAGGGCACGTATTTAAAGCCCACACTTTGTTGAGTGTTGGCGTCTGCGTGGGCCTGTGAAGCCATCACCTCGATCCATCGGCGCAGTGAAAAGCTTCATCCTTGCAAAAGCTTCCCGTGCCCTCTGTGACCCCTCCCACGTGTCCTCCTCCTTACCCCTTCCCACGCCACCACTGGTCTGCCTTCTGTCACTAAAAGTTAGTTTGTATTTTCCAGGGTTTTATCTGACTGCTCTTGGCTGACTGAGGATAATTACTGATTCAGTCGTGTCGCTTGTGTGCATTCCTGGTTCATTCCTTGGATGGCTGAGTCGTACCTGTTGCATAGACAGACCGCCGTTTGTTTATCCAGGCACCTGTGGATGGACATTTGGGTCGTTCATAGTTTTTGGTCATCACACATAAAGCTGCTGCGAGTAAAAACGCATGAATCTTTGTCCAGACACACGTTTCCTTTTCTCTCGGTAATAACCTACACGTGGAATGGCTGGATCGCATGGTAGGTGTGTGCTTGGCCTTTAAAGGAACTCTCAACTTGTTTTCCAAAGAGGCTGAACCATTTAACATTCTTTTTTTCTTTTTTATTTATTTATTTATTTTTTTTTACCATTTACCATTCTCATGAGCAACATCTGAGCATTCTAGTTCCTCCGCATCCTTGTCAACACTTGGTGTCGTCCGTCCCTTTAATATTGACCCTTCTGGTAAGGGTGTGATGGTATCTCATCGTGGATTAAACTTTTCATTTCCTTAATGGCTGATGATGTCAAGCATCTTTTCATGTGCTTGTGTGCCATTTGTATATTTTCTTTGATGAAGTATCTCCTTAAATCCATTAACTGTTTTGAAATTGTGGTGTTTGTTTTCTGAATTTCAGGAGTTCTTTATCTTCCAGATAAAATTTGTTTTAATTTTGTTTTGTCCTTCTCGGGACTTGGCATCCTCTTTCATGGTGAGGACTTAGGTCTCTCTTCCACTCTGGAAAGTTTTATAGTTTCTTCCTCTCTCGTCTTTTTTCCTCTTTTGAAATCCCTACCAGTGAAAGTTGAGAGTCTCTCAGCCTTTCTTCCATCTGTTCATCTCCTTGTTGAGGACAGGCACCTTTCCTGGGGCTTGGGGCTTCTCTAGTGAGCAAAAGCAAACAAACACCCCTCCTTCTAGTTGGGAGGCAGGATGAATGATGCAGTGTGATAAATCAGCAATTATTCCCTCGGTTGCAAGGTGCTCTTTGCTGTGGAAGAACACAGAACAGGGGAGGGGAGTTTAGGGCCCATCTCACCAGGAAGGAGAAGTAAAGACCTGAAGAAGGAGGAGGTGTCAGCCACGTGCAAGTCGGGGAAGAGCTTGCAGTGGAAGGAACAGCACTGCAAAGTGGTGGATGCCAGTCTGCCTATAGTGGAATGAAAGACGGGGGGCATAGAGGATCTCTGGTCAGAGGGGAGCAGGGCCAGGCCCTGGGGTGGGGGCAGAGGCTGAATGCTGCATGAGGATGTGTGTGGAGGCAGGGAGGCCAGGCCGGGGCAGCAGTGGAGGGAGTGGGAGCATGAGAGCAGGTCTCCTGTTAACCCCGGTCCTCTGAGAAGCAGCGGGACTAAAGGTTTTCAGGAAGGAAATCTCTGTGGGAGGGAAGGTGGGAGGCAGGTGCAGATCCGGGGGGAGCCAGGGACAGCCATGCACGTGAGACTCTGAGTGAAGGAGGGAAGCTGGCAGCATGGTTGAGGGCCTGCAGCCTCAGCAATATCGGGCACAGCCATCAGACTCTGTCTTCTAGGAACATCCTTGCTGCACTGGGTCATGGTGGGGAGCAGCCATAGGAAGCTTGGATTTCAGAGCTCAGCAGCTGGACCCTTGGGGCCAGTTTCCTTCCCTGGAGCTGGGGGGGTCTGCATCCTCAAGGCCACCACATCCTTCTGGGCATGACCGGCCTGGATCTTTCTCTTCCCCCTCCCTGGTCCCCTGTGACTACACATGCAAGATCAAGTGGCCCTGACCCATGTCTTTGTCACAGGCTCCTCCCTTCTTCTGTGCCTATGTCCTTTGCTTTGGAGGTCAGGCCCCTATTTGATGGGTGTTGGGGTTAAAGAGAAGGTGATTCTTTTGGTGCTGTGTAGGTCCCAGCAGAGAGAAGATGGAAAATCAGGTCACAAGATCTAGGAAAGAATGTAGGTTAATTAAAGTATAAAACCAAGATCTTGCTGCAGTGGTTCCGTGAGTCAGCATCGAGTCTGGGGAGAGTGGTCCAGGCACAGGAAGCCTGCCCGGGTCGTGGCTGGCACCTGGGCCCCTGGGTGGTGCTGGCCCTGTTGTCCCCGCTGGAGGAAGCAGCCTGAGTTTGCTTGCGAGTTGTCCTGCTCTTAAGCAGTGTTGAAATTCATCCCTGAACACCCTTGACTGCTTGGGAGGCGTCCTAACTCAAGCTGAGAATCTGGGCCAGCTGTTTATAAGAATAGTATTTGCTGACTGAAGCTGGCATCCCAGACAGGGGGTGACTTCTCGGGGGCTAGAGCAGGTGGGAGGGGAAGGCACTGGCCGTGAGCTCCTCCTTGTGACATCTGCTCTGGGCCACACTGTTATTTTTACTCTCTGGGTGGTGCTGAAGCCGCCATGCACCATGCGGCACTGCTTCTAGAAAGGCCTCCCGGTGGGTGGGGAGGGGTGGAGATGGCAGGGACGGGTAGCACAGGTGACTTACCTGTCACATGCAGCATTGGGGCCAACCTCTGCCCCATCCCAAACACACACAGAGACCCACATGGACGACTCGTTTGAGCCTGGCTGGCGTTTCTCCACGTCGGTCCCGGGTGAGGGGAGGACCTGGGCCTTCTCTGGGCCCCAGCCATGGCTCCGGCCCAGGTTTGGGCTCTTCTCTGGGCTGCGCTGTGTTCACATCTACCAGGTGTCGAGACACCGCAGATCCTGGGCTGAATTGTATCCATTCTCCCTTCCCCCAAATCTACAAGCTGAAATCCTAACCCCCAGCACCTGGGAATGTGACAATATTTGGAGATAGGTCTGGACAGATGTGGTCAAGTTAAGAAGAGGTCATTTTAGGGTGGGCCCTGATCCAATAGGACTGGTGTCCTTATAAGAAGAGGAGGTCAGGACACACACACACACACACATACACACACACATGTGACCACGTGAGGACACGGGGAGAAGATGGCCTTAACCAGCCAGGGAGAGAGGCCCCCAGAGAAACCAGTCCTGCTGACATCTGGATCTTGGATTTTTGGTCTCCAGAGCTAATATTTATTTCTGTTGTTGAAACTGCCTGGTCCGTGGTACTTCCTGTCAGTGCCAGAAAACAAATGCATGGGCAGCCCAGGTGGCTCAGTGGTTTAGTGCCACCTTCAGCCCAGGGTGTGATCCTGGAGACCCAGGATCCAGTCACACGTCGGGCTCCCTGCAGGGAGCCTGCTTCTCCCTCTGCCTGTGTCTCTGCCTCTCTGTGTCTCTCATGAATAAATAAATACAACCTTTAAAAAAAAATGCAGCCCATGGGGCTCGGTGTCTGGACTATTTGGGTAACTTAATGGACATCTATGGAATAAGTGAAGGTAGCAGTGATCTTGAGTAAAATCACTGAATCCTGGTATCACTCTGCAGAGGACACAAGAGTGGGCCTGGGGAGAATCCACTCGCCCAAGGCCAGACTTGACATTCTAGGTAGGGCTCATGTCCCGAGATCCCTCATCCCAGGCAGAAGCTTCTCCAATGCCTGTCTCTTCCTGACCAAGGAACAGGGCTGGACCAGGAGCCTCTGTTTCCACATTTCCCCACAGACTTTGGTGGAGAGGAGGCTGCACCCACACCTTTCACCCAGTAAGGCTGCGGGCTGAGGGACTGCCAGACCTGTGCCCTTGGCCCTGGTGAGGGAGTCTGCTCATTTGAGCTCAAAGTCCTCCCCGCTTGCAGATTCCAGTGATCAGTGTTGACACCGAGCGTGCACGGGGGCAGTGATGGAAATGTGTTCAGGACTATGGGTCACAGTCAAAAGTCTGAGCAGCTCTCCTTAACATTGATTGTGTGTGCATGTTAGGGGGTGTGGGGGGTGTGGTCCCCCTCCCTAAAGTAGGGACCTTTCCAGCAATTCCCTGGAATGATCAGGCAAAGGCTAGAAGAATTGCTTGGGCTAAGTCTCCCTTGGTTATAATTCCTATGTTGCAACCTCACCCCCAGGGTGAGGTATTGGGGGGGAGTGTTTGGGGTGATTAGGTTGTACAGGTGGAGCCCCATGACTGGCTCCAGAGAGCCCCCAAACTCTTCCTCCACGTGAGGACACAGAAATGACGGCTGACTGTGAATCAGGAAGCAGCCTTAGCAGACACCACCTCTGCTGGTGCCCTGATCGCAGACTCCCAGCCTCCAGAACTGTTGCTGAGCAGCCCCCCAGGCTGGGGTGTTCATTATGGCAGCCCGAACTAAGGCAGGCGAGTAGGCCCCACAGTGATCACCTGCCCCCTTTGCCTGGGATGCAGGGCTTTGGTGGCTAAACCCGGGTTGAGTTTGTCCCTCCTGTAGGCCTCAAAATACGGTGGAGATGTTTCAGCTTAGAAAGCTTCTGTGAATCTTGGAGACATTCTGGGAGTCTGTAAAGCAGATTGCTCCAGACTTGGCCACCCGGCTTCCCTAGAACCCTGGTGGGAGCCGGGCATGTAAAGGCTGGCTGCTGCGGTCTGGGACTCTGGATGCGAGGTGCTGTCACCGACCCTGGCCCTGGGACCACTGCTGTGGCCTGGCAGAGCAGGACCCGCCAGAGCTGGCTCCCCCAGCTCACCCAGGCCTTCTGCGGCCTCCAGCAGTTCTCAGACAGGGGAGCCTGCCTCTCCCGCTGCCTGCGTCTCTGCCTCTCTCTGTGTCTCTTATGAATGAATAAATAAAATCTTAAACAAAAAATTCCGCGTTGATCGGGCTGTCCCCTGTTTTCCGAGGGGAAGGCCTCAGTCCCGCGCTGGGCCTCACCTGCGCCGAGGTGCCCCCCGGGGCAAAGCGCCGACCGCCAGCGGACACTTCCAGCGCCGGCCACCAGGTGGCGACAGGCGGCCGCGGCTCTCGGAGCGAGGCTGCCGCCGGGACCGCCCGAGCACGAGCCCCCCGCGCAGGTCCCCGCGACCCTGGCGACCCGGGGCCCGGTCCTCTCGCCGGGTTCCGCCGCCGTCTGCGGGGCCTCCGGGCCTGCGGCGCCGCCCCGGGCCCAGCCCTCGCCTCCCCGAGCCCGGCGGGGCCGCGGAGCCGGACGGAGGCGCCCTCGGGGGCGGGGGCTCGGCGGGCTCTGCTCCCGGGTCTGGGTCTGGACGTGCGGCGCGGGGACTGCTTAGAGCGGGGCCGGCCTGACCCTGCGGGGGGCGCTGAGCTCGGCGCTTGCCTCTCAGTAGGGTCCCCCTCCAACCCCCTCCCTCCGTCCTCATCTCCTGGGTCGGGGTCCCCCCTCCAGCCCCCTCCCTCCATCCTCATCTCCTGGGTCGGGGTCCCCCCTCCAGCCCCCTCCCTCCTTCCTCATCTCCTGGGTCGGGGTCCCCCCTCCAACCCCCTCCCACCTCCTCCCTCCATCCTCATCTTCTGGGTCGGGGTCCCCCCTCCAACCCCCTCCCCCGTCCTCATCTCCTGGGTCGGGGTCCCCCCTCCAACCCCCTCCCACCCCCTCCCTCCATCCTCATCTCCTGGGTCGCGGTCCCCCCTCCACACCCCTCCCTCCGTCCTCATCTCCTGGGTCGGGGACCCCCTCCAACCCCCTCCCTCCATCCTCATCTCCTGGGTCGGGGTCCCCCCTCCACACCCCTCCCCCGTCCTCATCTCCTGGGTCGGGGGCCCCCCTCCCACCCCCTCCCTCCATCCTCATCTCCTGGGTCGGGGCCCCCCTCCAACCCCCTCCCTCCATCCTCATCTCCTGGGTCGGGGTCCCCCCTCCAACCCCCTCCACCCCATCTCCTGGGTCGGGTCCCCCCCTCTAACCCCCTCCCTCTGTCCTCATTACCTGAGTGGGGTCCCCCCTCCACACCCACCCCTTCCCCCGCGTCCTCTCCCTTGCCCTGGTGACAGTGTCCAGGCTGATGGAACCTGCCAGAGGAGGAGGAGAGGCCGCGGGCTTCCGGGGTGGCGTCCACGGGCTGGGAGTGGATACTGCAGGCCTGGCCACTCACTGCTGCTGCCTGGGAGGCCACCGCCTGTCCCTTCCTGGCCTCTGGGGGCTCCACCCGCAGTGAGCTCTTCCACCTGGGGCACGGACGGACGGGGTAAGGATGGGAGCATCTGTCCCGGGGCTGGGCCCCCCACCGCGTTTCTCTAGGATTCCAGGAGACAGAAGGGATCTTGCTGTCGCCTCTGTCCTCAGGACTCAGGACCACGACATGAAGAGCCTCTTGCTGCAGGTTGAGCAGACTGACCCTGGGTTCTGGGGTCACCTTACGTTTCGCCCCCACACATGCCCTCCCGACCTCCCTGGACCCGCGGCCCCCGGGTGCAGGTGGGGACAGACGCAGGTGAGGATTCTGAAAGGGAAAGTGGGCACCATCACGAATAAGGAGAATTTTACAATTTCGTGGTGGGCATGTTGCTCGATTTTACTGGCTTCGTGGGAATTTAGGATGTGAGAGATGTGATCTCAGCATCATTCTGGCTTCTGCAGAGACGGGGCTCCAAGGGGCCCCCGAGGGAGGCAATGATGTAGGAAGCTGAGGCAGGAGAGAAGTTATTAAACTTCCCTACCACCTGCAGGCCCTTGGCAAGTCCCTGAAACAGACAGAGAGACCTTTCTTTAGGGACTCACCTGCCTCCATGTTAATACTTTGCTGGGGTAAAAGGCAACCTTAGCCCTGCCCCCACCCGCCATAGGATTCTGTAAACCTGCTTTAACATATAAAGATTCTTTTAGGGGCGCCTGAGTGGCTCAATAGGTTAAGTGTCTGCTTTGGGCTCAGGTCATGATCCTGGGACCTGGGATGGAGTCCCATGTGTCCTCAGGCTCTCTGCTCAGCGAGGAGCCTGCTTCTCCCTCCCCCTCTGCTCCTCACTCCCCCCCCGCCAAATAAATAAATTCACAAATAAAGTTATAAATAAAATTATAAAACATATATAAATAAAAGTTCCTTTAGAAATTTCCTGTATCGGAAAAAAAAAAAATTTCCTGTATTGGGATCCCTGGTTGGCGCAGCGGCTTAGCGCCTACCTTTGGCCCAGGGTGTGATCCTGGAGACCCGGGATCGAATCCCACATCGGGCTCCCGGTGCATGGAGCCTGCTTCTCCCTCTGCCTGTGTCTCTGCCTCTCTGTGTGTGTGTGTGTGACTATCATAAATAAATAAAAAAATTTAAAAAAAATTTCCTTTATCTCTAAACCCCCCAAAATGCACGTTGGTGATCATCCCCCCCAAGCATATGACCCACCCACATACATGTGAAGGGTCTCATGCCTCAGGTTTTATTAGATGGTAATAAATGACCTTTTCCCAACAATAGTTGGCCCCCTCAAGGTCCTGGAAACCTTGCTTCCAAAATTCCTGAGAGACGGACGCCTGGGTGGCTCAGCCTTGGAGCACCTGCCTTGGGCTCAGGGCGTGATCCCGGGTCTGGGGATGAGTCCCACGTTGGGCTCCCAGCATGGAGCCTACTTTTCCCTCTGCCTGTGTCTCTACCTCTTTCTCTCATGAATAAATAAAATCTTAAAAAAATATATATATATCCCTGAGAGACTCACAGTCTCCCTGACCCTCTCGCAACTTGAGAGTGTATAACGGGCTCCTCCTCATGACCCCGGTGTAGCTCTTCCTGCCCATAGGTCCTGTCCCTGTGCTTTTTTTTTTTTTTTTTAAGATTTTATTTATTTATCTATTTATTTAAGATTTTATTTATTTATTCATGAGAGACACCGAGAGAGAGGCAGAGACACAGGCAGAGGGAGAAGCAGGCTCCATGCAGGGAGCCTGATGTGGGACTCGATCCCAGGTCTCCAGGATCACACCCTGGGCCTAAGGCAGGCGCTAAACTGCTGAGCCACCCAGGCATCCCCATTGTCTCTGTGCTTTAATAAAATCACCTTTTTGCACCAAAGATGTCTCAAGAATTCTTTCTTGGTCGTGGCTTTGAACCCTAACATCTTTCCTACATTAGGGGAGAGCCTTCTCACCCAGCCCCAACCTGGCTTAGGCAACACTCAGGGGGCACCGCCCACCTCGGAGCTTCAGGCCTTTCTTCATGGAAATATGATTGCTCGTGGAGGCGATGGGGGCGGGGGGGTGGGGCTGATGTCAGGCCCAAGGCTCCTGAGATGGGGGCAAAACCTGGGGAGTCGCCCAGCCTCAGAGTCAGAGGGCTTTGAAGGGCCCTGGCCCAGCCCCCACTCCGGCAGGAGGGGTGCTGGTGGAGGGGCCCTAGAGGCGCCTTCATCCACATGCTCATTCACTCATTCAGCGACTCTTGACCAAACCTTGGGTGCACCAGGCCCTGCCTGGCACCAGGATGCAGTGGTGAACCGAGGCCCGAGCTCACGCTGCTGACCAGCTTTCCAGAAGTGCGCTGCTGCTGCATGGTGATGCAGTAGAGGTCAGGAGGTAGATAAGGTCGGGGCCATGGGGCCTACATCAGGCTGTTTAGCTCTTGTTGCGGGGCTGGCAGGCCTCCTGCAGGAGGAGCAGGAGAGTGAGGGGAGCGGGTGGGCAAGAGGACAGGAGCAGGCCGCGAGGGCACTGGTAGGTGGGGAGGTGGGATGGGCCAAAGTTATTTGGGACTTCAAGGTCCCCTCATAATGGTGACTGAGTCCTTGGGCAACAGGAAACTGGCTGGGTAGAGGTGAGTTGACCAGATCTGCATTTGAACACCAAGATCAGCCCTGGAAGGGGAGCCCCGAGATCCTGCAGGACACTCTTGCTGTCTCGGGTCTGAGGTGGGGATGCTTGGGTGGGGCAGTGGCGGGAACAGAAGCGAGCAAGCACATTTCAAATGCTTTGGGAGGGAGGGTTTAGCATCAAGGGGTGGGACTGGCAGGGCTGGGGCTGGACGGCAGGGTTATCTCTGTCCCGAGTTAGATGCGAGTGTGTTTCTGTCTTTGACGGCATCCTCATCTCTAGGATTCCCCTGAGCACTTGTTTTATTTTTGATTGGCCTCTACTTAGCTCTTTCCTATCCAGAACACCTTTATTCCGTGGGTCAGGGAGCCAGTGTAGAATTTGCTGCTTGCTAAAAATCTTTATTTCAGCTATATAATCAGTAACTGGTAAATGTTAAAATGTGTGTTTGGGATTCCCCTGGGCTTATCTTTTTTTTTTTTTTAATAATTATTTTTATTTATTTATTTATGATAGTCACAGAGAGAGAGAGAGGCAGAGACACAGGCAGAGGGAGAAGCAGGCCCCATGCACCGGGAGCCTGATGTGGGATTTGATCCCGGGTCTCCAGGATCGCGCCCTGGGCCAAAGGCAGGCGCCAAACTGCTGCGCCACCCAGGGATCCCCCCACTGGGCTTATCTTAAAGTGGACTTGAGAGAAAATTCTATTTATTTTCCAATGGAAGGGAATGGTTGAGTAGACCGTGGTCTGTCCTCACAGGGGATGCAGGATGCAACCATAGAAGGGACTGAGGACGGGGCACCTGGGGGGTTCAGCGGTTGAGCATCTGCCCTCGGCTCAGGGAGTCATCTAGGGTCCTGGGATCGAGAAGGGAGCCGGCTGCTCCCTCTGCCTGTGTCTCTGCCTCTCTCTCTCTCTGTGTCTCTCATGAATAAATAATTTTTTTTTTTTAAAGGAGTGAGGGGGATCCCTGGGTGGCGCAGCGGTTTGGCGCCTCCCTTTGGCCCAGGGCGTGATCCTAGAGACCCGGGATCGAATCCCACGTCGGGCTCCTGGTGCATGGAGTCTGCTTCTCCCTCTGCCTGTGTCTCTGCCTCTCTCTCTGTGACTATCATAAATAAATAAAAATTAAAAAAAAATAAATAAAGGAGTGAGACTTTCTCTGGGTATGACCAGGAGCAGTCTCTAGCCTGTACTACTGAGGTTGGCAGAGTAATGGCAAAGGTGTGAAGATGTTCCACTCTAATCCCTGGGACGTGTAGAGAAAGGGACGGAGTGGATGTGACTTAGGATGTCCCAATGGCATCACATGAGTCCTTAGAGGTGGACAGCGTTTCCCGGGTGTGGCCAGAGGGAGAGAGCTGATGACTGGTCGGTCGGTCAGAGATGGGATCTTGCCGGCTTTGAAGACAAGGAAGGTGTGCTCTGAGCAGGGAGCAGAGGTGACTTCTAGAAGCTGTGTGCACCCCACCCCCCGGGCTCTTCCTTGTGTTGTGCGTCTCAGAGGTGAGCCTCATTTCTGTCTGTGGCTGTGGGAGTCCTGATTGTTCTGGTGCTGTGGACGGTTTGTCGGACCCCTTCCTTCCTGGCGCATTTCAGCCCACAGGTGGCTTCAGCTTTTATGAAGACACGTGGTCCTCTTTGTGGAGTGAATTCGTACCTTTCTGTTGGGACATCGGATGTTTTCATCGTGAAATTGCTCGGTCCGAGTGTACGTCCATTTAAAACCTTGATGGGGGGGATCCCTGGATGGCTCAGCGGTTTGGCGCCTGCCTTCAGCCCAGGGCGTGATCTTAGAGTCCCGGGATGGAGTCCCACATCGGGCTCCCTGCACGGAGCCTGCTTCTCCCTCTGCCTGTGTCTCTGTCTCTCTCTCTGTGTCTCTCATGAATAAATAAATAAAATCTTTAAAAAATAAATAAATAAAACCTTGATGGATTTGGCACATTGCCTCTCCCCCAGGGCGGAGGGGCCCCTTTCCCAGGCATGGGCCCCACAGGATGGACGGCCAAGGTCCTAGTTCCGTCCATCTGATGCGAGAAAAGGAGGAGGTGCTTGGTGAACCTAGTTGGAAAGCTTTGGGATTTAGGTTCCAAGGGAGAGAAGGGGCACTGGAGGATTGGGGGGTGCCTTAGAGTGGTGGGACCGGTGACAAGCTGGGGTTGTAGCAGTGGCCACTGCAGAGTCTGTCTGGAGCTCACTTGTGCTGTAGGAAGGTGTAAGCAGGGTGGCAGCCCCGGTGGCTCAGCGGTTTAGTGCTGCCTTCAGCTCAGGTTGTGATCCTGGGGTCCCGGGATCGAGTCCTGCGTCGGGCTCCCCGCATGGAGCCTGCTTCTCCCTCTGCCTGTGTCTCTGCCTCTCTCTCTGTGTCTCTCATGAATAAATAAATAAAATAAAATCTTTAAAAAAAAAAAAAGGAAGGTGCAAGCAGCTGGCTCAGGCCGGGACCCCTTCAGGGGCGGGGCCCAGTGGAGGTGAGGGGGCATTAGGAGCAAGCCTGCCCCTCCTGCCAAGGAGGGGGTGTTGGGGGCGGGGAGGACTCGAGTTCAACAGGGTGTGTGCAACCGGCCAGGCAGCCCTTGAACTAGAAGAGAGGGAGGGAAGGGGACGTAGCTGTAGGCTGCGAAGAGACCCCGGGCAGTCTTCTAAGAGCCTGGAAACCCCACAGGGAGGAGGGGTTTTTTTTTGTGTCATGTGAGCCCACCCAATTTGTGTTTTGAGCAAAATAAATGAGAATTTCCTGGAGGTTTCTGAGAAACTGCAGAAAACCAGTAAGAGCTAACAAAACTGAAAGTAAAACCTGCCCCTCCCTGGATGGAAGGCGCCTCTGGAAATCCCCGGGGCTGTTTCTCTCCAGGCTGCCAGACCCACCTTCTCACTCCTAGAAGCTGGTCAGCCTGGAGTTCATGAGTTCACGGTGCAAGGCATCTAGTGATAGAGACGGTGGCTCCTCTTGTTGGCCCCAAGCTCGACTGAGGGGATTGTTTTGTTCTTGGACCCCCGCCTTCACTTGGACCTGAGACTCACGAAGCTTTGCAGCTTCTGGGGTTGCTTGTTTTGTGCTACAGATGAGCGGGGTGAGGGGCACCCCAGAATTGAGGTGTGCCTCATGCCCAAGCTTCCAGACCCAGGCAGGGCACCAAAGTCTTGCCACCCATGCCCATTAGAGACAGCCCTGTTCCAAAGCTCATCTCGGACTCCTAGAGAACTGTGTGCGGGGTGCCAGCATTCACAAGCCATCCTGCTGGACACATGTCCCGCGGCCACTTAGCTGTGACCGCCCAAGGTTGGTCCCTTACGTCTGAACATGTTGTGAGTACTCTCATCTAGGTGTGTGACCAGGGGAAGCACATCAGTCCAGACGTGGAGCATCTTTCTGGTTCCAGATTTTGGATACATTCATAGCCCCAAAGCCTTTGAGTCAGGAAAACAGGGATACCCTGGGAGCCTTCCCCTCCTCAACAGCATTTCTAGGAGGAGCGGCTATGGAGGCTCCCTATGGGGCATGTATCCCGGTTCCAGTACCTTCTAGCTCCAGGCCTCAGGGCATCTCCTTGTCCCATGCATCTCACTTAGGGCCTGCCTCATAGAGCTGTCAAGGAGTGAGGGAGGTGCCCCATGAAAACACCCAGCTCAGGACAGGAGCCCCATTTTGCAGCACATGGGGAGGATATTGTATTGTGTGTTTACGGCAGTGCCCAAATCCCCGAGAACTTGGTGTGTCTGTAAACTGTGTGCCCCTTAGTAAAGTGTGGCTCTGTGTGTGTTTCTGTCTCTGTGAGCAAGAAGTAATGAACCCAGGGAATGGCAAATAAGCCAAAGTAGTCCTCGGAAATGAGGCACTGTTCTAGAATGCTGAATGGAGTCCCTCACGACAAGGCCTGTGAGATTGTGCAGAGGAGCCTGGTTTGAAGAAAGATGGGATTCACGCAGCTGGGTAGGGGTGGGGATTTGGAGGGATGAGTGTTGTAGGGGAAGAAAAAATCCTTCTCTACCCTCAAGGTTTGCAGCGGGACAGATAATTAAATAACACAAGACAGATCCACAGGAGAAAAAACCCAAAGTTTTGTTCTGTGTGCACAGAAGCCTGATAATAAAACAGGCTCTTAGAAGACTGCCCGGGGTCTCCTCGCAGCCTACAGCTACGGCCTGGGTGGATTCCCCTTCCCTCCCTCTCTTCTAGTTCAAGGGCTGCCTGGCCGGTTGCACACACCCTGTTGAACTCGAGTCCTCCCCGCCCCTGACACCCCCTCGGCTCCCTGGCAGGAGGGGCAGGCTTGCTCCTAATGCCCCCTCACCTCCACTGGGCCCCGCCCCTGAAGGGGTTCTGGCCTGAGCCAGCTGTTTGCACCTTCCTTTTTTTTTTTTTTTTTTAAAGATTTTATTTTATTTATTTATTCATGAGAGACACAGAGAGAGAGGCAGAGACACAGGCAGAGGGAGAAGCAGGCTCCATGCAGGGAGCCCGACGCAGGACTCGATCCCGGGACCCCAGGATCACGACCTGAGCTGAAGGCAGCACTAAACCGCTGAGCCACCCAGGGATCCCCAATGATAGATTTTTTTTTAAAAGAGGGTGTTCAGATTTTTTTTAATTTTAATTTTAATTTATTTATGATAGACATAGAGAGAGAGAGAGAGAGAGAGAGAGAGAGAGGCAGAGACACAGGCAGAGGGAGAAGCAGGCTCCATGCCGGGAGCCCGACGTGGGACTCGATTCTGCGACTCCAGGATCGCGCCCTGGGCCAAAGGCAGGCGCGAAACTGCTGAGCCACCCAGGGATCCCCATCCCAATGATAGATTTTTATAAAAACCTGAACAGGAGTGTATTCTTACTTTTTGACAGCAATCAATGGTGGGTGGGAGTGTGGTGGTGGTGGTGGTGATGGTGGTCCACTGTGACCACAGGCTTCGTTCGCATGATGTGCCTAACTTTACGGCCTTGGCTCTAACCTGAGGTTGACCAAAGGTCAGGGAAACGTTCCTGGACTGAACAATGAGATTGCCACTTCCATCTTTGCTCAGACCAAAAGTCCTGGTCTGTGAAATTTGGGGAAAAATTGAGAAGTGTTAATATTATATTTTTAGACGCAGTCATCAGCTTCCTCTCATTTTTTTTTTTTTTAAGATTTATTTATTCATGAGAGACACACAGAGAGAGGCAGAGACATAGGCAGAGGGTGGAGCAGGCTCCCACCAGGGAGCCGGACAAGGGACTCCATCCTGGATCCCAGGATCACACCCTGAGCCCTGAGCTGAAGGCAAATGCTCAACCTCTGAGCCACCCAAGCGTCCCCACACCTTTTTTTTTTTTTTTTTTTTTTTTTTTTAAGCTTCCTCTCATTTGTTTGTTTCTTTTCTTGGGTGGAGAAAGAAGGAAATTCCATGATTTGCAAGTCTGCCAGAGCCAGAGTGTGTGTGTAGGGCCAGGTTGCTGTCAGGCACAAAGGCAGGAAGATGGCCTGTGTCCAAATGAAGATCCACTGGGGCAAGAAGAAAGCCAGGCTGGAAGGAAGAGAAGCAGGCTTCGAGCTCCAACAATTCCTGCCCAGTGAGGCTCAGGGGCACCAGAGACAAGAGCCCAAAGGCCATTCTTCGAAGCTGAGCAAGATTGCAGGGTTTCTGAGAGTACTGCGCAGAAATAAAGGAGACAAAAATGTCACTGATCCACCAGAAACTTCCAAAGGTATGGATCTTGCCATATTTATTTATTTTTTATATTTATTTTTAAAGATTTATTTATTTATTTATGGGCTGGGGGAGGGGCAGAGAAGCAGACTCCCCACTGAGCATGGAGCCCCCCATGTGGTCCTCAATCCTAGGATCTCAATCCCCGAGATCATGACCTGAGTTGAAGGCAGACGCTTCACCGACTGAGCCACCCAGGCGCCCCTGGTTCTTGCCTTTATATCTGATAGGAGTCTTTGTCCTGTTTCTTCATTTTTTTTGCTCATATATTCATCCTTTCATTTGGTATTTACTGTCTGCCACCCTCCTGGATGTTGCTCTGGGTGCCTGGAGGTGACCGGGCACAGTGATGAGATACCTCCTTCCCATGGCCGGAGTGTCCAACATGGAGTGAATGGGACTGGCTTGTTGACCACCACCTGCCATGCAGAGGGCTGTCACAGGGCTGGGGTGGGCTGCTGAGCCCAGGGGGTCTCTCACACAGGCTGGGGGAGCAAGAGAAGTACCAAAGCAGAGTGAACCAGCCAGGAGTCATCACATCTGTGAGACTCACCGTGGGCTCCTACACAAAGCTCATCTCAAAGCTGATGAAACCAAGGTTCGGAGGGTAGAGTCATTTGCCCAGGGACCCACAGCAAGTGAGAAGGTCAAGTTTCAAATCCAGGCTGGCAGGGGCGCCGGGGTAGGGTGGCTCAGTCGGTGAAGCATCTGCCTTCAGCTCAGGTCATGATCCCAGGGTCCTGGGATGGAGCCCTGGAGTTGTAGTTGGGGGAGCCTGCTGCTCCCTCTCCCTCTGCCCCTCTCCCTGCTTGTGTGCTCTCTCTCAAATAAATAAATTCTTTAAAAAAATAAAATAAAATGCAGGCCAGCAGAGCTGGCTGCTAGATTGTGCCCAGGCTTTGGGGCTACCGGAGTGAGAGAAGAGAGGCCTGGGGTGGGAAGGGAGCCGTGTGTGGAGTGTCTGTGTCCAAGCCATGTCTGTGTCTCCATGACTCAGCCTGTGTCTGTGCCCAGGAAAGCTTGCTAAGTGACCCTGAGTGCAACAGCAGGGCTGGCCGGGGCTGTTTATTAAGGCTCTGGTCCCTAGTGGGCTTGTGGGAGGGGGCTGGTCTTCTGCGAGAAGCTGGTACCTTTGTAATCAAGGGAGTGTTTTCCTGAAGAGAAAATGCTTCAGAGTTTCTGAGGTCAGTGGGAAGTTGCAGAATTGCAATGGGAGCATGGGGTCACGGAGGGACGAGGTGTCACCACTGCCTTTCTATCTCTGGCATCTGGATGGTGACTGACATGGTTCCGAAGAGGGAACAAGTATTTAGCAGTTGATTCACAGGTAATGGGATCTTTGAGGGCCTCCTACGTCCTCACTAACCCTGTGCCTGGTGGCATGGGGGCATCCTTGCCAGGATGGTCACTTTTCAGGGTCATTTCACTTTTTTTTTCTGCTGGCCCTATGTGTTGCTGGCCTGGGATGCCGGGAGATGGTCAGTTGGCCTGGAGCAGCCAAGCTGTGCATAGCCTGATGGGCCTGCTGGGGCGTGTGGATGACGTGACAGTGGACACCCCGTGTCTGCCTTTGCCTGCCACGTCCATCCCCACCAGTGTCTGTGCTACACAAATAGTACCAACACAGCGGTGTTTGTAAGAAGCCCGGGAGACCCCAGCTTTGTAAGGGCAGCTCTTCTGTTTTGGGGTAGGGGGATCATAGCCAGAAAACAGCCAGGTCGGTGTAGAATAAACAGGAGCTCCGTGTTACAGGGGAGGGGTGAGAGTGCTCCAGAGTAGTAGAAACAGAGTGGGAGCCGTTCAGTAATTTAAAGTTTTCAGGGGTCACAGTAGAAATATAAAAAGAAAAAGATGAAACTAATTTTAGTGATATATTTCATTTAGCCCAATATAGCTGATGTAGTATTTCAACATGTTTCAACATTCAATTGATGTTAGAATTAAGACATTTTACCTTTTTTTTTTTGGTTTCCCCCTGATAAGTCTTTGCAATCTGGTGTGTGGTTTACACTGACAGCACAGCTCAGTTTTGGCATTTCAAGTGCCCAAGTAGCCGTGTGTGGCTCGGGGCTGGTGTGCTGGACAGTGCAGCTCCGGACAGAAGGACAATGATGTCGAAAAGCCCTGCATCTGGTAAAACCATCTAAGTTCCAGGGGCTACAGTTCTGAGTTTAAGTCTAATCTGATTAATTACTATCCACGAGGAGCTATCTAGGAGAACTAGGTAGGGAATTCTCATCCCTAAATAGTTGCATGCCATGGAAGGCTGTCCTGCTCTGGTTCAAAGTAATTTCCATCCCCTACTGCACTCCTCTTCAATTCTTATTATTATAAGTTCAGCTGCTTTCACTGAGAGACCAAAGAACTACTGGCTTAAGATTAAGCAAGATAAAATTTGCTTCTCTCATGGAAGATTTGGGTAGGTGGTCCAGGGCTCCTCAGTGCTCAGAGACCCAGAAGCTCTCCATCGTACTCCTCCACTATCCTCCACATGGGGTTCTTGTCTCATGGCCCCAGATGGCTGCCCAGCTTCTGGCATCACATGTGCATCCCAGCTGTCAGGAAGGAGGAATAGGAAAGGGGAGAACATGCATTCACCCTTGACAATAGAAAGGCACTCTGAGTCCCAGTTTGAAGTATAAATGCCCTCTTATTTTGAAAATTTCAGGGAGAACCTAAAGTTCAAAAATGCCCTTTCAAGTAGAAGTCCATAAGAATTGGCATCCAGGTGTTCAATTGCTGTGGACAACCCTGCCCACCAATTCCTCTTTCAGTTTATTTTTATTTTAAATATTTTATTTATTTGTGAGAGAGAGAGAACACAAACAGGGTGAGGGGCAGAAGGAGAGGGAGAAGCAGGCTCCCCACTGAGCAGGGAGCCTGATGCAGACTGGATCCCAGGACTCCAGGATCACGACCTGAGCTGAAGGCAGATACTTAACCAACTGAGCCACTCAAGTGCCTCCCCCCCCCCTTTTGGTTTTGAGTGTCACTAGAGCCTGTCTCTTGCAGCTAGAGGCTGGGGTATCTTGCAGAGGCTCCTCTGGGATCCAAAGCGGAATCCTTCCCTTCCAATCTCTCCCTCTGGGCATAGCAGGTTGTTTCAGGACCAGCACTGTTAGCATCTCCTGGACTCCATAACCCATTGGAAACACACATTCTAGCCTGGGCTTGGGTGAGCCCTCTGGGTGGTCCTGATGCACATTTCTTTGGAGAACCTCTTTCTAGAACATTCTCAGCTACCTCTGCTGGACCTCCTTCTCTGTGAAGGGAGTGCTTCTTTTCTTCGAAAACCCATCTTTTTGGGTTCCTTTCTTCCAGGTTTCTCCGAGTTGGTCCAGGATGGGCAGTTCCTGGAGGCCTACCTGAGCATCCCGACATTGGTAAAGCAAGGGCAAGACTGCAAATCCCTGTACCAGGTTGTGGCCCAGAGCATGTGGCAGGTGGTCCAGCAGGCTCTGGAGGGCACTGAGTACTGCCCGGAGCTGGAGCTAAAGATCCAGGCTGTGCTGGGCACCATAGAGTGGACACAGGAGAAGCACCAGAGCTGGGAGGATGGTGACCTCCAGGATGGTGACCTCCAGGATGGTGACCTCCAGGATGGCGGAGTTGCCGCCTGGGGCAATCAGCTGGAGAAGCTGCTGAGAAGTGATGTGGAGGCCAGAGTGCCTGCCCTGGGCCCTGGCGACCAGGTGGACCTGTACCTGGAGAAGCTAGAAGAGGCTGTGACACAGGGCCTGAGGTCCCCGCGGGCCAGCCTGTTGGGGCCCCAGCTCTGGAAGGTCTACAGGACACACTTCCAGGAGGTCCTCCTCAACCGCCTCTGGGAGCTCATGCACTCCTTTGGCACCAACAGGGAAAGCTGTCACATGCTGTACTCCTGGGCCAAGATAACGTTGTTTGGGGAGCCAGGGTGAGTCCTCCTGGGGGACCTTGCAGTGTTGGGTGAGGCCACCACTCTGAGTGAGGACCCTCAGGCCAGGACTGTAGGACTGTGGTCAACAAAGAACCTTTGGAGGGGCCACTGGGGTGGGACTGGTGGCCGGAGAAGGGAGGATGCAGTTGGTCCTGGGGACAGCGTGTGCGCACATGTGTGTGTGTGTATGTTGGTGTGTTTGTTGTATAGCATGTGTGGATGTGTTAGCATGTTTTGTGCATGTGTGTGTGTGTGAGAGAGAGAGAGAGAACACGGAGACTTGTCTACACCAATAGAGCCTCTGGCTCCCTTTCTCAGCCCAGCTGCCCTCTGCAGTCACTGGGTCCTGTGCAGGGGTGGGGAGAGGGCAGCACAGGCCGGCAGGAGGCAGGACCCAGCTTAGAGTCCGCTGCCCTCAGCGCCGAGCTGACCTCCACACCCTAGCCCCAGCTCAGCTCTTTGCCCCATGGCTCCTTCCGACCCATCAGGAAGACACTTGTGAGTGCACCTCCCACCTCCCAGGAGCCCGCGGTCAGGCACCTCTTAGATTCTGTGACGTTTGTTCCCTGGATGTCCCGAATGCAGAAGAAGCTGGTGGGACTAATACAGGTAAATGGATCCAGGAGTATCCCTCACCCAGAGGCCTCCCCGTCCTGCATCTGGGGAACAGCAGGCAAGGGAATGGGCTAGGGTGGGTCCTGGGTGGGGGGCTGAGGGGTGGTGTGCTGATTCTGTGCCCTGAGCACTGTCACATGGGAAGTGAGAGTGTGCCGAGGCTCTACGGTGGGAGGAACCCTGCCTAGTGGGCCTGTAGGGAGAGCACCAGGCCACAGGTCTCTGCCTTGACTGGTGAGTGCAGTCCGGCACCTTCCACACCGGGGGCTACGGAGCAGGGCCAGCGGGCCTCAGGTGGGCGCCTGCGGTTAATCCACGCAGACACAGTGAGGACTCAAGGGGACATCACAGTCTCCTACTGGGGTTGAAACGTGATTTCCTATAAGGGCACCCCTGGTCTTGGCACAGATGTGTCGCGCGTCCTAGGGACTTGTGGAAGAGATGTTTGGGGATTGCAGGGAGGCTCTCGGCCATTCTTAGCTAACAGACTGAGAAACTAAGCTTTATGACAGTAAGGTAAAGAATCCGTATCGATTTAGCTGAGATTTTTCCAGTAACTGGTATATAAATGCCGAGCCTTTTTTGGGTTCCTTGGATCACATGGGTTTGAGGCCCTCTTTCCTTCATGGTCCTCCCCGAAACTGTGGCGTTGCAGTCTGAGCTGAATTAAGGAAGACAGGGCTTATTCCCTGCTCTCCCACTCTGCACCTGTCAAGGGCCACGTGGTAGTGTCCAGTGGTCCATTCAGACACGCAGCCAGGACGAACGTGACAACGCGCCTTACTGTGGTGGTGCTGTCAAGAGGCCAAGTGGGAGTGATGCCGTTACATCCCCGGGCACCTGTGCCAGGCGAGGGCTGGCATCAGCTGGACGTGGGGTTGGGATCCTCTCTGGACCAGACCCAGGAGGAGGGCAGGGTGTGGCTGGGGTGGGGTAGGAGTGGGAAAGTGCTGAGGGCTGAGCCAGAGAGAATTCACTTCTAGGCGATCCCCTTCTCCAGATAAGAAGGCCTAGGCCTGCCGAGGACCCAGCAGGCCTCCTGGGCTAAGAGTGAAACTTGGGTGGGAGCATGGGCAGCCAGTGTGAGCCCCCCCAAGACTGCACTGCACTGGCCGTGTGCAAGTCCAGATGAGGAGGACAGCTTCCTCAGGGAACCTTCCCCTTTATCACTGCCGTGGTCGGGTGGGGAGGTCACACTTGGGTTCTTGGCCAGGAGTTGGTCCTCAGTGCCCCGGGTCTCTCTGGAGCCGCCTGGTCCCCAGCAGTCCACCGCCCCTGTGTGCCCCGGGGCTGTGGGTCTCTGGGAGCCCCTCTCGGGTACCCTCATGAAAGGGCTCTGGCTGCCCAGGAGTGGCAGCTGCTCGGTGCCTACGGGTGAATGAGTGTGTGGGGCATGGGCGCAATCACCCTGCCAGGATCGAGGAGGACAGTGTATCTAGAAGGTGCTTCACAGGCCATCCATGATGGATGGAGGGCTGGAGGCCGTGAAAGAGGAGTTTGACTCGGTTATGGGACCATCAGGGTGGGGGGATTTCAGGCCGCTGGTCAATGGTCCCCCTTGCTGGCTCTGGTTCTCACCCTCGCTCCTGTCTTCCGTTGGAGCTGGGCCTGGTGTGCCCCAGAGAGGAGCATGGGGATAGAAGTTGCTTTCACTGTTTTCTGGGCAGGAAAGCTTGGAGGAACAACTAGAAAATGTCCTGATCTGTGATTGGAAAACATGGGCCCAGGCTTCCTGCCCGACGTTTATCGAAATCTTCCAGGTACATGCCCATCGGCACTTTTCCAGCCCACCATGCAGGGTTCCTGGCCCTTCCTGAGCACCCGGCTTGGAAGGGAGGGGCCCTGGAAGGACTGGGGTGAGGGGGTGACGGGCTGATGGGTGGTGGGGCCCATGTGCAGCAAGGATGAGTGGCACACTGGAGGTTGGGGCTCCGGGCATCAAAGTGTCAGTGTCTGAGGGCGGTGGGCAGAGGCAGATGAGGTCCTAGCACAGGGCTGGGGGGCATCTCTTCTGGGGAGAGGCCTCCTCCTGGAATGTCTCTGCTCATGAAGCCCGTTCCAACCTCAGGGAGGACTTGCATAGAGAGAGACCCGTGTCTGGGGACACCTCGGGGAGAGGGTTGAGCAGCCCATTGGGGGTGGAGAGGCCACCAGTGGGTGTGTGTTGGGGCTGGCGCTCTTCTTTTAGAGGATCCGGTGCAGGGGGTTTCTGTTTCTTCTCTTGACCGCTCAGGGTTAGAGGGAGAAGAGGAGGTGCTCTTAAGCATTCTTAATGCCTTTATCCCAAGCAGCGCTGTTCAGTGTCAGGTGGGGCTGGGACAGCTTCCGGGACCCACAGGAGAAGCCTAGCCCTGTGTGGAGATGAGGAAGTTGTTCAGTCTGGCTGATGGCAGGATACAGTGGAGGGTTCAAGGGAGAGAGGCCTGGCAAGACAGGTGGGCTTGGGAGGGGCAGTGAGGGCCTGGTGGGAGGTGTCTACTCTTTGCCATCTGCAGCAGGCAGCCTGGCAGGGAGGTGTGGGGGGGTGGCCTGTGCACTCCAGCCCTTCCTGCAAGGACAGGTGTGTCAGGTACAAAGTTGGGGGGGGGGGGGACATATTCTCCTAGGGTCCACTGGCTTTGTGACTGGTCCCTGGGTCCCCCTGAGAGCCCATTTATTTTGATTGACAGCTGCTGGAAGAAAACATTAATGCAGTACAACCCATTGGACTACCTATCACTAGCCAGGTGCAATCCATGGTTCTGGAAACATTTTCAAAGTTTCTGAAAAGGTAAGTGAAAAGGTGGTCCTTGCCCAGAGAAGGAGGCGTGGGTGACTGGGTCGACCAAACCCCAGTTGGAGTGCTAACCAAGCTTCTAACCATGGGCCAGCGGGTGTTTGGCCAGTTCCCGAAGCAGGGGAAGCTTCTGGCATTGGCTTTGGGTGCTCCCAGTTTGGCCTGTTTCACCTCCTACCTTCCCTCTGGAAATATCCCATGTGACATGGTGGCTCTAGCCTCCTGTGGCTGTCGAGCTAGTTCCATGGAGGGACTACAGTTAAATTTTATTTAATTTTAATTAATTGACCTTTAAACACCACGCAGGGCTGTGGCTCCCCTACTGGACAGCAGGATGGAACACACCCAGCTCTGCCCCAGTCTAGGATTTGGGTGGGGACCCCGCCTCTTTCTGACTGGCTAGGGCTGGGTTCAGGGTCAGTGTGTGGGTGCCTCAGGCCCCAAGCATGTCTCGGAGGAAGCACTGTGTAGACCACATCACGAGGCTCTTTTCTCTGGGGCCTTCAGAGTGGCTGTGTTCACCTAGGATGGGCTCCTTAATGGGGCAAACACTAAGCAGGTTACTTAACAGAGACCAGAGATGTGTATTTTTAGGTGAAATCAGCCAGGTTTTAAATACTTATGAAAATGTGGTTGGGGGATCCCTGGGTGGCTCAGTGGGTTAGCACCTGCCTTCGGCCCAGGGCCTGATCCTGGAGACCCGGGATGGGGTCCCACGTGGGGCTCCCTGCATGGAGCCTGCTTCTCCCTCTGCCTGTGTCTCTGCCTCTCTCTCTCTTTCTGTGTGTGTGTGTGTGACTATCATAAATAAATAAATAAAATCTTTGAAAGAAAAGAAAATGTGGTTAGGTAGCCAGTTTGATCCTTGTTCTTGGGACTTAAGTGAGGACGCGCCTTCTCTCCTGCCTTTGGGAAGCAGCGTGCTGTCCCTGATCCTCTCCCTGCTCTAGGGCCGCTTCAGGGGCCCAGCCCAGGCTCGGGGTGCCAGCCCCCCCTTCCTCTAGGCCTCACTCCGACTCTCCCAGGGGGCCGGCCGGGCTGGGAGGGCGGGCCTCTCAAATACTGCATTAGCCAAAGGGAAAAAACCACTCCCATCCGGTTCTGAAAGCATTTATCACAAACGATCCCGGAGCGCAGTAAATGAAAAGGTCGTTAGGAAGCATCTGGCTGCAGGGCCTGGCACAGAGCCGGCCCAAGTAAACTCTGCCGTGTGAACCTCTCGGTCACTGTCACCCACATTTGTGACTCTGTGAAGAGAGCAGCAGCGAAGTGGGGAGGGGAGCGGGTCCTGAGGGCCTGGCTGGGTCCGGCGGGCCTGGGGGCGGGGCTGGCGGGAGGGGCTCTATCTCCGCCCTCGCACTGCAGGTACGAGGCCGAGGCCGCCCACTTCCTCCACCAGAACGCCACTGCTGGGCCCCTCCCCGAGGTGCACGTGCTGGCAAACTGCTGCATCCTCAGGTGCGTGGGGTGCGGCCGGGCGTGGGCGGGGCCGGAGGGCGGTGAGACGCGGCGTGGGCGGGGCCAGAGGGCGGTGAGGCGCGGTGTGGGCGGGGCCAGAGGGCGGTGAGAGGCGGTGTGGGCGGGGCCAGAGGGCGGTGAGACGCGGCGTGGGCGGGGCCAGAGGGGGTGAGGGGCGGTGGGGCGGGGCCAGAGGGTGTGAGGCGCGGCGTGGGCGGGGCCAGAGGGCAGTGAGAGGCGGTGTGGGCGGGGCCGGAGGGCGGTGAGAGGCGGTGTGGGCGGGGCCGGAGGGCGGTGAGACGCGGCGTGGGCGGGGCCAGAGGGCGGTGAGGCGCGGTGTGGGCGGGGCCGGAGGGCGGTGAGAGGCGGTGTGGGCGGGGCCGGAGGGCGGTGAGACGCGGTGTGGGCGGGGCCGGAGGGCGGTGATACGTGGTGTGGGCGGGGCCGGAGGGCGGTGAGACGCGGTGTGGGCGGGGCCAGAGGGCGGTGAGGCGCGGTGTGGGCGGGGCCAGAGGGTGTGAGGCGCGGTGGGGCGGGGCCAGAGGGTGTGAGGCGCGGTGGGGCGGGGCCAGAGGGCGGTGAGGCGCGGTGTGGGCGGGGCCAGAGGGCGGTGAGACGCGGCGTGGGCGGGGACCAGAGGGCGGTGAGACGCGGCGTGGGCGGGGACCAGAGGGCGGTGAGACGCGGTGTGGGCGGGGCCAGAGGGCGGTGAGGCGCGGTGTGGGCGGGGCCAGAGGGTGTGAGGCGCGGTGTGGGCGGGGCCAGAGGGTGTGAGGCGCGGTGGGGCGGGGCCAGAGGGCGGTGAGACGCGGCGTGGGCGGGGCCAGAGGGTGGCGGGGCGGGGCGTGGGCGGGGCCAGAGGGTGTGTGAGGCACGGCCCCCTGGTGTGGTCCAGGTTCTGGGCGAGGCCAGTGGAAGGCTGCGGGTTGGGTGGCCGGTCCCTACTGACCACCCATGAGACAAGGGGAGAGGACACCCATGTGTTGTACAGTATGACCCCATTTCCTAGGGAAACACCGGTAGCATTGGCCGCCTCTGGGCGAGTTTTCCACTGTACCTTTTGCATTTTAAACCACGTGGAGACAACAGTCTGTAAATACTGGTAAACAGTGGGACCGGATAGATAGACAGCAACAGCAGCAGAGATGAGGGCCGCCCGACGGGCGCGGAGGGGCACCGGTGTGGCTGGTGTGCAGCCTGGGGCTGTGGAAGGCGCTGGGCCACCCCTATGGATCACTTTGGTTGCCCCAAAAGGGAAACGTGGCAGGAGCTGAGCTGGGCACACATTCTGCCGGCACATCTGGACGCTGTCGTGCAAGACACCATCCACGACATCGAGAGCCACAGCCGGGACCACTTCCTGTTTAAGGGCAGAGCCCTGTGCAAGGTGCCGTCCCCCAGTGCCCCAGCCCTGTGTGGGGTCTTCTCTGTTCCCAGAGAACCAAGGCAGGAGGCGCCTGCCTGTGTCTCCCTGGACTTCTGCCCAGCCCAGCAGAGCCTTTGCTGAGGTGGGACACGGCAGGGCCCCGGTGGCGGACTTGGTTGGAGAGGTTCCTGGTCAGGCCTTCTGCCTTCCTCAGGCCGGAGTTCTTTGTCTGGAGCAGCAGGCTGGGCCAGCTGGGACGAGGGTGGGTGGGTGCGGAGGGTGGGTGGGTGCAGCTGGACTTGGCCTCTCCTCCTGTTCTGAGGCCTGGCTCCCTCCCCGCTGAGGGCACCTCCCTTTATCCCCTCTTCCTTTCTCCACCTGTGAAACAGCTCTCCTGCCAGACCAGCAGAGGCCTGACATCTGCTCCCCCTCCCCCAGATCCCGGCTTTGAGCCTGCTGCGTCCCAGGCAGGCAAGGTCCCTTCAGTGTGTCCTAGAGCCTCCGTCCCTGCCCCTCTGGCACTGCAGCTGTCACACTGGAGGATGAGGTCCCTGAGGATACCCAGGGGCTGGCTTGGCCCCAGGTCAAGTCTTGAGTGTGCAAGGTGGCCTCCTAGGATGTGGAAGCCAGAGGAGAGAGTTTTCCCTTCAAATCTGGGGTTCAGGGCCCTGTTCTAATGGGGGCTTCCTGGGTGGAAGATGGGAGGTCCTGGTGGGTGGGTCTCCATTCCTGCAGGTCTATCCAGTGATTCATTTTTCGCGGTGAGGACCAGCTCTGGAGACACTTGCCATTGGATTTTCCACAGAGATTTGAGCACCTAGGAAGACACAGGGAGGTTCCTCCAGGATGGCCGGCATACTGCCTTGCCTCACCCCCGTCCCAGCATTCTGTTCTGTTCTGTTCTGTTCTGGCCCATCTAGAGCCCCAGGGTCCTCTAAAAAGAACTCCCAGCAGCCACAGCACATGGACCGAACTTGGCACCCTGTTTTATAGATGATGCCGATGAGGCTCATCATGCAGATAGGACACTGGGGTGTAGTGGGCCTGGGACTTGCTTAGGTCCCCTGGTTAAATGCCGAGTAGGCTGGCTTTGCCCCCTCTGCCTGTCCCCTCTGGCGTCCATTGAGAACTGAGTCTTGGGAGTCTGATCCGGAGGGTGAAGGCATCATCGAGATCTGGAGCCAGGCAACGGTCCTGTGGGGACCCAGAGAGAGAGGGAGACCCGGGAGGACTCTGGAGGGCTCCAGGGAGGAGCTCAAGTCAAGGGCCGCAGTTTGAATCTGGGGTACTCCTAGGAGTCAGCAGGAGGAGGGTGGACAGAGCTTTGGGACAGATAGCCAGGTAAGCCTCTGGCTCCCTCGGTATGGGCCCTTCTGGTCCAGAAGTGTGCGCCTGGTGGGGAGGGGAGGGGCCCTCAAGGCTGGGGCAGAATAGTCTAGGGGGCAGAGAGCACAGCCAGACCAGGCAGCCCGGGGGCCTCCATGACGTCTGGCCTTCCTGTCTGCAGAGTCTGCTCCTGGGTTACTTCGTGAGGAAGGACAAGGATCTGGTTGGAGCTCTGGAGGCCTTGTGGCAGAGTCTGGAGGGCCGTCCCAAAATGTACTCCACTCTCACGTATGAGGTAGGAGGCCCACTTGGGGGCGACTGCCTTGACCAGAAGCTGAGGCAGGAACCCCTGAAACCTGGCAGTTAGGGCTTCAATCTGCCTCGTGGTGGGGAGACAAGCCCCCGACAGGCCTGTGCCAGAGAAGTCCGTGTAACAGCCCGCCACCCCCACCCCCGAGGGCCAGCCAGACCATGTCCTGGGACAGCTTCCACTCAGGCCTCTCTGTCTCCTTGTGTTTTGGGGAGCAGGACATCATGCGAAGTTTGCATGTGGTGGTCTTTGGGGAGTACATCCAGGCCCTGGCCACCCACCTCAAGAAGCTGGCGCCCAAGAAGTGGGAGGACATCTTGGTTCAGGTGAACACTGACACCACGAAGTTGCACAACATCTTCACGAAGCATAGGGTGAGTGTGGACCTCTTGGGGAAGGCCGGGTGCTGGGGGCCTTCCAGTTCTGTGTCCTGGCCCCCCGTCTGGGCAGGTGTGCTCTCCTCACCCCAGCCACACACAGGCCCACCAGCGCTGGGCTACCTGCTCTCACGGCAAGGCTGTGAGGTGGGGGCAGGGATGTCTCACGCTCTGACCAGCAGTACAGGCCGGGTGAGGGGCCTGAGGTAGACCTGGGGTGTGGGCCTGTAGGTGGGTGAGGCGAACGGGTCCTCCTGAGAGAGGAGGCTGGGAACACAGGGCCTGGGCTCACCCACTGGCTGCTCCCTGCAGGACGTTGGCTTGGCCAACCTACAGGAACCCATCATGGGGATCTTCCAGCTCAGAGGGAACAAGGGCAGGGAGACTGTGGATGACTGGCTGGCGTCCTTCAGGGACAGATTCCCAGATTATTTAAGGTATGAGGGAGAATAAGGGGTAGGAGGTGGGTAGAGGGGGGAGGGGAGCCACGGAGGTGGGGTACTGCCAGGGGCCCAGGTCGGGGAGAGGAGGGGCCCCCAGCAGGGAGGGTCAGTCGCTGCCAGGTATCGGGAACCCTAGGTTGGAGTCTCATAGCTCAGTGATCCCCTTTCCCAGAGAGGGAAACAGGTCTCATAGCTCAGTGATCCCCTTTCCCAGAGAGGGAAACAGCAAGAGTCATGGCAAGGCCTTGGCCAGAGTCCCCAGCAAAACACTGCAGGTGGTGTAGGACCATCACCCACCCGGGGTCTTAAGGAAGACTGGTCTCCCTGCCTCTTGCTCCCAGGCTTCACTGGGCAGGATCCTTAGAGTCAGGACCCTCCTGTCCTGACCCGTTCCCAGAATTCCCAGGGCTCCCTGGTAGGCTGTCTAGGGGTCCTTGGAGGGAAGGGTGGGTGGGGACTTGGGGAATCTGCTAGTGTCCCAGGTATCCTGGAAAACACTGGTTGAGACTTCATTTGTGCACACTCATGGGTGCACAGGCCAGGTGGTCACGGGTGCACAAGAGCTCTCTCCCCACCCCCTAGCACCCAGGCCCAGCCATGCTGCTCTGTGCTCTTGGAGGAGACCGAGGACAAGGGAAGCTGCTGCTGCTGCTGTTGACCCCAGCTCTGGTAAAGGTAACCGAGGCTGCAAGGCTCCAGAGCGCTCCTCCAGGGTAGGCGATAAGGCAGGGTCCAGCCCTGGGCCGGGTGGCCAGGGCAGGAACTTGGGGGATGCTGAGGGAACGAGGTCGAGGGGCACAGCCAGAGCATGGTCCCATTGCTTTCAGAGAACATTACTTCACCGTGTGCTCTCGGCCAGCAGTTCTCAAACGTTTTGGTCTCAGGATCCCTTTACTCTGAACAATTACTCAACTAAAGAACTGTGGCTTATGGGATTGCATCTAAGAGTTACTACATTAGAAATTAAATCCAAGTAATATCTAGTAACAATTCATTTACAGTATTTGTTAAAATAAGTAGTAATCCGGGGCACCTGGGTGGCTCAGTGGTTGAGCATCTGCCTTTACTCCAGTCATGATCTTGGGGTCCTGGGATCAAGTCCTGCATCGGGCTCCCTGCAGGGAGTCTGCTTCTCCCTCTTGCTCTGTGTCTCTCATGAATAAATAGATAAAATCTTTAAAAAAAATAGTAGTAATCCATAAAGATAGAAAATTAGTATTTATCAAATAACTGTAAACAAAGTAAATGATAACATATGCTATTTATATGTGAATACATAGATTTGGAAATAAACTGGTATTTATATAAAAATAACACTAATTTAGAAATATTAATTTATTTTAAAATAATAAATGTATAACATATTAACATTATGGCAAATAATGATTTTTAATTGAAAAAAATTAAGTGTTTCTTGTAATAATAAGAACAAACTTAATAATATGGGTGTCATTGTTTTATATTTTTACAAGTATCTTTGGCTTACTAGGAGACAGGTACATCCTCGTATCTGCTGCTGTGTTCAACTTGTTGGACATGCTTTGGCTGAAGCATGTAAGGCAGATCCAGCCTCTTATAGACTAGTTAGTGTGTTGGAGAAAGGGAGGGTATTTTATTTTATCATTTTAAAAAATATTTTATTTATTTATTTGAGAAAGAGAAATCATAAGCAGTGGAGAGGGATGGAGGGAGAAGCAGGCTCCACACTGAGCAGAGAGCCTGATATGGGGCTCAGTCCCAGGACCTTGGGATCATGACTTGAGCCAAAGGCAGATGCCTAATCAACTAAGCCCCCAGGCGCCACAAGGCAGTATATTTTAATGCCTCTTTTAGGTATTTGTTGTTATTACTTTTTGATAACAGAACTAAACTGGAGAGGTGGTAGTTTATTAATGATTAGGACATGGATTCTGAAACCAACCTGATGAATTTTATGAAATCTGCATGTTCCATTGTAGTAAAATCTGCCGGTCTGTCTTGCATTTGAGTGGCTCTTCTACCCAATATGTGATTTTGTAACATCGCAAATACCAGTCCACAGTGATGCAGATCCAGGTGTTGGCACGTTTTATCACACCTTATCCAAAAAGCACCATTGTTAAAACTGCCATTGAACCTATCAGGAGAGTCCGTAGCTGTTGGGAATCCCAGGGTCATAGTAGAAGACACAAGTTTTCCAAAATCCTGATTTTCGCTGGAGGGCTCAAATTTTTATTGTTGGTAACAAATACTGTCTGTTGTTTGCTTTGAAGCCGCCAGCTCACACCATTCACTCTCAAGAAATCGCTGTCAACAACTGAATAGTCTGTCCGTTGGTCATTCTTTCAAGTAAAAGTGGTATGCCGTAGAGCAAGTGGCTAGTTCAGCTTGTAACTCAAACAGTTGCACAGGTGCTTTTCCGCAGGGCAGCTACTGTCTTTCTCTGTGTGGTAGAAGGGCTAACTATGAACTGTGCATTCCTTCCTGTGGAATATTAAACATCTGGGTACTCACGGTTGAGATTTAATAAAAGTAACTGTTTTTACTCTTTTATCAGTACATTTTAAATTGAAACTGGATTATTTTTGTGAGTGCATGATGGTGAAAGGTACTAGTAGAATTTGCTGTCACTATCTTGGCGCAGGCTAAGGTTCCAGCAGCTTTATCCACCATGGCTTTTGGGCCATGGATATAAATGTCTGCCCAGTGAAAAGCAAAAACAGTGGTTTAGTATAATGAAAAGAGTTTTGATCTCACAGGTCTCCCGAAGGGGCTCAGGGCCCTAGAATTCCATGGAACGTATTTTGAGAACCACTGGTTTAGCTGCACTGTGCTCTTCTTTGCCTGTAGGTGGACTGTAGGTGGACTTCTCTGAAAGTGTTGATATTTGATCATTTTCCCCACATAAAAATGATGCATTCATATGGTTTAAACAGACTGTCTCTAGTCTTTGCTGTTCTATTCCACCTCCCTGGAGGGCCGTTCCCATCTGTTGAAATTCCCCTCCTCCAAGGTCTGGCTCCTAGACCTCCATGTCTGTTGCTTACTTTCTTCCCTGAAATGCACATCACAGTCTCCCTTCAGCCAAGAGCTGTCTTGTCTGCTCACTGGCACGTGTCTTGATAGCAGAGGACCCACCATGTTTGTCTTTGTCTTCACAGGATCTGGCGGCAGCTCCCTGACTGCCCTTAATGGAGGTGGAGGTGAGCTCGAGCTTCAGGAAGCCTCGGGCTGTGGAAGTTGTGTGGCTCCGACACCCACCTATGGAGAAGGATCTGGGTGCCCCTGGCCACCAGGTGGCCACTTCATAAATGGTGGCCTGACATCCAGGAGGAACCCAATCCTTCTCAGTTCTGGACTCGTCTGTCAGAAGGAATACCCTGACCCCAGCCACCAAGCAATAAGGCAGGCCAGGCCTTGTGGGAGGCCACATGCTCATGTTCTAGCCAGAAACCCTACTGAGGACCCAGCCAAAAGCTGGCATGAACCCCAGAAGAACCTCAAGATTCCTGCAGCCCCAACCACTGTCTGATGTAGCATCAGAATTAAAGGCGAACATAGCCTATTGGTGATTGGTGACTGAACAGTTGGACCCTCGCCTGGTGTGGAAGTTCCCACAGTTGGTATCAAAAGAGTTGTGAGCAGAGGGACAGTTTTGCTGGAGTCACCTTGGTCACCCACGCCTCCCCATGGAGGTGGGGGGACACTTGCTTGCTGCCACCCCCAAACTGCATGAAAATGCTTCAATGAACAGGCCTCTGCCTAATCTGAGTCAGAAGCTGTCAAGTCGTTTCTCCTTTTCCTTCCCTTTGTCCTCCTTCACGTTATTCTCTTTTCTGGAAAATGAAAGAGTAGTTCCTGTACATCAGTATTTAAGAGAGGCTGCGACCCAGACCTTGCTTCAACGCTGTTTTAGCAGATTCCCTAGGCTCAGGTACGTAGCACTTTAACATAGTGTAATAGAGGCAATTTGCATCTGTATTTCTTTTGTCCTTGGAGATGTTGAAAAGAATTTAAGAAACTTAAATTTCCAGGTCAGGGGCACTTGAGTGGCTTAGTTGGTTAAGATCTGCCTTCAGCCTCAGGTCATGATCTCAGGGTCCTGGGATTGAGCCCTGTATCAGGCTCTCTGCTCAGTGGAGAGCCCGCTTCTCCCTCTCCCTGTCCCTCTGTTCTCTCTCTCTGTCTCTCTCAAATAAATAAAATCTTAAAAAAAGATTTCCAGTTGGAAGAGTCTTTTTTAAAAAAGATTTTATTTATTTATTCATGAGAGAGACAGAGAGAGGCAGAGACACAGGCAGAGGGAGCAGCAGGTTCCCCATGGGGAGCCTGATATGGGACTTGATCCCAGGACCCCAGGATCACGATCTGAGCCAAAGGCAGACACTCAACCACTGAGCCACCCAGGTGCCCCCAGATTTTTTTTTTCAAGGCCTGATTTTATTGCACAATGCTGCCTGTGTGGTCTCTGTCTTTTGGGACTGATTTGGCCTACAGCCCCGATCACCACTGGCCCTGACCCCAGTGGGCCTTGTCCACAGGCCACAGCTTGGTCCCTCATTGCGGTGGACACACTTTTTGGCCTGGAGTCCTTAGAGGGTCTCACATTCCTCATGTTTGAAGAAAGAAGTGGCTTGTTCATTCCGTCCTTCTCTGACTTCCC
The DNA here is from genome assembly GCF_048164855.1 of Canis lupus baileyi. Classification (NCBI taxonomy): domain Eukaryota; kingdom Metazoa; phylum Chordata; class Mammalia; order Carnivora; family Canidae; genus Canis; species Canis lupus. Next base: position 72,514,026 of record NC_132846.1, on the reverse strand, counting down.
ACAGGTCCATGTGACCCTCCATCCCATGGGTCACCACCTGCTAGAGAGAACAGACAGGCTGCTTCCTTCCTGAGCTGCCATCCTGGTGGGTCTCAGCCCTTCCTCTCCCTCTCTCACACCTGAGGAACACTCTCTTCTCTGACTCAGGCCCAGGACCGTGTTCCTGGGGTCATTTCTGACCCAGCAGCGCAGGACCATGCTGGCAGGGAGCAGGAAGCCCCAGCATGCCCGGCCGAGGCCTGCGTGCAGCAGAGTCCCAGGGACAGCCGAGGGACCAGCCACATCTCCCACCCCTTGGGACCCAGGGGAGAGGGCCCTAGGCATGGGGCTGGGTGGGGAGGGTCACTGAATGTGGGTTTTCCATCCCAATCACTTTATATAAGCAAGCAATTCCACCCCCTCCCCCCAAAAAAAGACAAAAGAAAAAACTCAAGCCGTATGTTTTATTTCAGACTGTCCTGGACTGAGGCTGGGCAGCAGCAAACACTGATCGTCTCCCGAGGAAAGTGCCTTCATTCTGGGCGTCAAATCACTCCTACAAGTAGTTTCTGAAGGAAAGGACAATGAGCTCTGTATAAAAATAAGCAAGCACACAAGGGCAGAGGAACCATGAGTGAGACCCAGTAGGACCTGCAGACAGCAGACAGGCCTGCAAAGACCGGCTCTCGTCACACGGTGTAGCAGACACATGGCATATCAGACACTGACTGTACCAGACACCGACTGTATCAGGTACACGGTGTATCAGACACTGTATTAGACACTGACTGTAACAGATGCACAAGGTATCAGACAGTGACTGTACTGACCATACCAGATACCGACTGTATCAGGCACATGGTGTATCAGACACATGGCATATCAGACACCAACTGTACCAGACACCGACTGTATCAAACACTGACTGTATCAGACATGGATTGTACCAGACACTGGCTGTATTAGACACTGACTGTATCAGACACAGAGTATCAGACACTGTATCAGACAGCGACTGTCTCAGACACTGACTGTATCAGACAATAACTGCATTAGATGGTGACTGTATCAGACACACAGGGTATCAGACAGCAACTATATCAGACAGTGACTATATCAGATACCGACTGTATCAGGCACACGGTGTATCAGGAACATAGCATATCAGACACCAACTGTACCAGACATATGGTATATCAGACGTTGACTGTATTAGACACTGAGTGTATCAGATATTGACTGTATCAGACACCAACTGTACCAGACAGTGACTGTACCCGACACCGACTGTATCAGACAGCGACAATATCTGCCACAGACACTGACTGTACCAGACACATAGTGTGGAGTGTGGACAGATTGTGTCTAAAGAAATAAAACACAAGCTTGAAAATATCTATAGGGGCAGATGCTGACTCCCTTCATGGGGGATTTCTTGTGGCCTTAGAGAGGATCCTTTGGGACCCTTTGGGGAACAGGGTCACGAAAAAAACTCCATTCTAACACTTTCCCTTCCCTGAGCCTCCTGTATGATGTCAGGCCAGTTCCTGCCTCTCCACCTCGTTCACAGCAGGCCACTGATGCAGCCAAGCTTCCAGAAATGCATTAGGACCCATCTCGGGTGGCCTTGCCTGGACACCAGTCACCTGTCACATGAGGATGCTCCTGCAGCAATGAATGCCCCTTACCCTCTGACGTTCCGTCCCTGCCCAGCTGGCTTCCCCTGGTCCCTGCGGGCGCACCAATAAGCTGGTCCCCTCGGAGTAGACATGGTTCGTCTCTGCTCGGGTGTGCATGGTCCTGACCTTGGTTGTTGGTCTGCCGGCCCGAGGGTTGGTGGGGGGACCGTTCTGGAGAGATCGGGTGTGATGTCCTGAGACAGACCCAGAGGTGGGGGGCAGACTTTCACCCCCAAATCCTCAACAAGTAGGCAAGGAGGGTCAGTTGGCAAGCAGCCTAGTTTCCCTGGAACATTCCACATGCTGATTCCGAGGGCTCCCGGTGGGACGAGCCTTAGTTGCCAACACGAGAACCCACTTACCAGTGCACTTTGAATGGGTGCTGGAAGTCGCACTAGGATCTGATCTTAAGGGTAGCAGAGCTGAAAATGTTACGTCTTTTACATCAAAGATGGGGCGCTGACAGGAACAGAGCGACCTTCAGACACAGATGAGGATGTTTGGAAGGATGAGCCTGAGAATCTTCGACACCCCTTCCCTGTGAGCCCTGTGAGCCTGCAGGAGCGAGGCTCCCCCTTTCCAGAGGGTCTACAGAGCCTTAGGCTGAGGCAGGGGCCTAGCAACATGTCGCTGCTGTCTCTTTGGGCCTGTCCCTACCAGGCCTCATTGCATCCCAGCTGATAAACAGGGTCGGCATTGAAAATAGCCCAGCAAGGAAATACAGTCTCTGCTCTGGGGAGGTGGGGTGCGGTGGGGGTTGCTTCTTCACCGAAGCCCTGAGGCACCTGGTTGAGATCTGCTGCCTGGTTGCAGAAGGCGCCAGTGGATGCAGCTTCAAACCGGCTGGGGAGGGGGTGGAGGGTGACAAGGTGCGTAGAAATGAGGGGAGCAGGGGTTGGTTTGGTTCTCTCTGTGGCTTGGTTTTCCTTCCTGTATTTTGAAGCTCTTACAGATGCATAAACAGGTTTGTTTGGTTCTCTTGCTGAATTGATCCCTTTACTCTTTTTTTCTCTGGTACTAATCCTTTCTCTGGGGGCTCCCGGGTGCTGCAGTGGGTTAAGTGTCCGACTCTTGGTTTTGGCTCAGCGTCATGAGATTGAGCCCTGCATGGCGCTGGGCTCCGTGCTCAGCTGGGAGACTGCTTGTAATACCTTCCCCTTCCACTCCTCCCCCGACCCTCCTGCTCGCTCTCTAAAATAAATAAATAAATAAATAGAATCTTTAAAAAAAAATCCTTTGTCTGAAATCTATTTTATTTGATGTTATTAGAGCCAAATCACTGTGATTTGACATGGCACTTTTTCCATCTGCTTGCTTTTAAGCTATTTTGTCTTCATATTTAAAGTGCATTTCTTATAGGGAACAGATCCCGATCTTTTTTTTTTTTTTTTGGCCAACCCCAAAAATTTCTGCCATTTTATAGAGGAGTTTAGACCATTTGCACTTATGCAATTATGTCCTTTTCTCCTCTGTCATCTGCATCATTTATTGTTCTAACTAGTTGACTGTTCTTATCCTTAGGGGTTCTGGGATATCAGATGATATGAAGCTTACCTTTTGGTCCTAGATTTTTTTTTTTAATTTTCTTTCTTTATTCATGAGAGACACAGAGAGAGAGGCAGAGGGAGAAGCAGGCTCCATGTAGGGAGCCTGATGTGGGACTCGATCCCGGAACTCCGGGATCACGTCCTGAGCCTAAGGCAGACACTCAACCGCTGAGTCGCTCAGGCGTCCTGGTCCTGGATATTTTTATATTTTGTAAATATTCTTGGTCTTTGCTCTAGGAGGCTGCTAGTCACATTATCTGCAAACATATCTTCTGGGGGACTTGCATGTATGTTTTCTGAGGTGGGATCCAAGCAGCATTTAGACTAGGGTTAGGTTTCTGCACCCTATGCATCCACTCCTAGAACAGGACATGGAGGAGAGCACAGGTCCACCCAGCCAGCACCCTCGGAGGAGACCCAGGCTGGATCACCCTGGAGACAACCACAGTAGGATGGACAAGAAGTCAGCCACACTCGTCAGAGGGAACCCGATCCTGCAAACAGAAGCAACCCGCCTTAGCTGCAGGGCTGCTGGGGAGAAGCCCACCAGCACCTCCTGCGAGAAGCCACACGCAGGGGGTACACAGGTGAAGCTAATTCTGGGGTAAGAAGCAACGGGGTGCTTCCCCGTGGGGAGGACGGGGAGGGCGGACGAAGCTGGCTTCTGGGGGTACTGACACATGGCTGTTCATGCTGTGCACGTGTTTGCAAGCTGCCCGTCCATAATCTGCACATATTTCTACAAGTACGTGACACTTCACTTATAAATGTCTACTCACACATTTTTACGGACTGTATCCCTGGAGAAATTGCCCCATCCCTGGAGGCTGTCAGGGGCCCGAGGCACAGGCCACAGCTCTGACTTTGACCCTGATGGCCTGTGGCACAGCCCAGGGGGTGTAAGACCCTGCCCGGCAAGGTTGGCTGAGTACTTGCCTCTGGCAATGGGGAAGTCACAGCAAAGACACCCCAACACCTGGGCTGGCTTCTTCCTCTAAAAGCCCCCGCCCACCCTACCTACCCCCCTGGGGTCAGCTGCCCCCCTCAAACCTAACAACCCACCCAGGACATTCTCTGGAGCAAATTCCTGGCAAACAAGCTTGAGTTCTCACTTAGCCATTGTCTTGCCGCCCCCAGCACGCTCCTGTGGCCCTTTCTGTGACTGCCAGTGAGGACAAGGACAACGGAAAAGAGACATGGACTTGCACTCCCCAAAGAGGAGACAAAGATCAATGAAACACAAGGTCACGTACGAAGGTCACTTCATTTCACAAACATACTGGGACGCAGAGACACAACGGGAAGCAAGGGAGCCTTTTATTGGGATCTGTATAATCGGAGGGAAGGAGGTGTTCTGGGGGGTTCTGCCGCATCCTAGGCTCATCTGAGATGCCTACTCTATTCCCCTATTAGAACAGGATTTGCCAGGACGGAATCTGGGTCACTAACCCCTGGAAATGGTGGGGCCTGGACATGCAGAGCGCGATGGAGAACCACAGGCACCCACATCTCCAACCCCGCTGGGGAGCAGTGAACACTCTAAGCGGATAGAGAGAGCCCTCCCTGGCAGGATCTCAGGGTCCACTGAGTCAGGAGACAGCACCATTCAAGCCCGAATCTGGGACGGGGGAGGGTGGCAGGTGCAGGCAGCTCTCCAGGTCGGCCGGCCCCCTGGGCCTCCCAGCTGGTCTCCCTCAGCCAGTGGTGAGCCCTGCCCCGGCCTGGCCTGCCGAGGGGTTTGAGGAGCTCAGTCGGGGAGCTCAGGGCTCTCCAGGGATGGCTGGGCCCCCTGACCTCACCTGGGTGGGCCCAGCTCTGGTCCATGCTCTGTGGGTGAGTCTCCTCCTGGGGTCTCTTCACTCACGTTCCACGAAGCCTGGGCTGCAGCTTCCAGGGCGGGGTGTCTGGAGCCCCATCCCCCCTCCAGCGATGTGTGAGCCCGGTCGAGCCTGCGATGCCCTCCCAGCCCCACTTCTGACTCTCCCCCGGGCCTCCCAGTGGGACCCTGTCCTGTCCTCCAGAGGAGCCACTGTGCGGCCCAGGTGGGGAGTCCCCAGTGACCTGCCTGCTCTCTCCCATCCCTGGGCCCCCCGAGGCCCACGGAGGGCGGGCCAGGCCCCGTCGGGGGGGGGGGCAGAGGAGGGTAGAGCGGGCTCAGGAGCTATCTGCTGCCCGGATGGCAGCACGGGGCGGGTGGAGGTGGCTGGGAGGCTCCGTCCCACTGCGCTGGGGGCAGAGTCTTGGACTTCTTAGTCTTCCACGTGCTCTGGGGGCTGGGAGGGCCTGCCCGGTTTTACCGAGAACCTCCTGTGAATCTTGTATCTCCAGGTTCTGTAACCTGCCGAACAGGTGAGTTGAGTTGACTTTCCAGAGCCGATCCATGAAGGCGTCCTTGCTGGGCTGAGCCACTGGCCTCGTGCTAGGAGGCCCCTCACCCCGCAGCTCGGGACCCCATGCCGCCAGGACCCCAGGGACCTCATTCTGGCCACACATGGAGTCACCTGGGCAGCTCCGGAACCAGCTGCTCTGTCTCCTATGGCCTGAGCCAATAATTGGGGATTTTTGTGGTTGAGGACACACAATCCTCCACCATGATCGTCACAGGGGACAAGGACTAAAGCCCTGCTCTTACCTGTGGGCTCTGTGGGTGGGGGGGACACCGGGGGGCTGTTCCTGGGCGGCCGTGCTCATCTCTTCCCCTCCCTCCAGCCCCGAGGAGCCGCCAGTCCCTCCCGTTCACACCCCAACTGCAGAGCTCTCTCCTCTGACTTTCCTGAGGCTGAGGCATTGACTGGGTGGTTTCCTGCTTGACCCCTGCATTTTGGGGTTCAGCTATGAAGTCTGGGTCAGTGTGCGTTCCTCTCCGTGGGCAGTGCTCATTCACTGGGGGGCTGGCCTTGCAGGGGCCCCCGGTCTGGAAAGGTGGGATCTTGGCCCTGCCTCTGTCATCGGGGCCAGGCTGGAGCCATGCCCCGCCCCCCCGGGGTTCCTCCGGCCTCTTCTTCTCTGGCATTCGGACCGGGATGTCCACTGGTCTCAGGGGCTCTCTCTGGAGCCCCTTTCTGGTCGCCGGCGGTCCTGCCTAGGAAGCTGTCCCTACATGTGCCTCCTCTCCTTCGCCCGCACCCTGCCCCTCCTGGCCCTGCTCTGGGGCACCCCTCACGAGTCCTCACCTGGGTGTCTGCCCAGAGACTCTGTGCTCCGTGCCCGGGGCCCTGAGCTGCTTCTTCCCCAGGCACACCCTCCAGAGACCAGTCCTGTGAGGTGTTGTCACTCTGTGGGCACTCTGAGAGGCTCAAGCTATCCCTGGACCCAGCCACCAGGGTGGACCCCAGCCAGCCCGGCACCTCCCCACGGACCCCCAGACTCCCAGCCCCGGCCCCTCCTGGCTGGGGGCACCTCCCTGTTCTTGGAGAAGGATGGTTGTGAGCCTCTAGCTCCGACGGGAGGGGCTCTGAGCGTCTGTCTAGCCCCCTGTTCCTGGGCCTGCTCCCCAAGGGGCAGGTGCTCACCTGGGGCAGGTGCTCATGCACGTGGGGAGGAGTGGCATGCGGGCGCCGAGCTGCAAGGATAGTGGGGTGAGGGCTCCCCTGAATTCTGAGGTCTCTGCCCCTCCCTGCTGGGTCTTCCTGGCTCCTGCCCCTTCCTCCTATCTGTGACCCCGAGTGACCACCTCCACCGAGCCTCAGTCTCCCCATCTGAAGTCACAGGGTGGGCTGGGCAGAGAACCCAGGAGCTCTCCTCTCCCAGGAGCAGCTGGAGGATCACCCGTAGTGGGGTCAGACGAGCCTCGGCCTCCCCTTGCTGCCCAGCCGGTGCCCAGGTGCCCTAAGATCGCCCCTCTGCCCTCTGACCTGCCCCCTGCCTGCTCCGCGGGTAGGGCTCCCCTCTGTGGCACCCCTCCACCTGAAGGAGGCCACCACTCTCCCTGACTGAAGGCCTCCCTGGGCCGGCAGCATATGCAGAGTTCTCAGCCCACAGCTCACTGAAGGCTGCCACTATGTCCCTGTCCCTGCCCATGGGCCACTGGGTCCCTTCACCCCTGCGACCTGCAGAAGTCCTGGTCTCCCCTCCCCCCTGCAGGGCCCCAGCCGGATCCTGCCTCCCACTAACATTGGGCACTGGGCCCCTGATGGCTACTCCAAGCCCTCACCTGACCCCTTCCTGCCTTCCCTAGAGCCCCAGGCCTGCCTCCACAGCTTCTGGATCTGCCCACTGAGGCTGAGGTAGAGGGCATAGGCTCTGGTTGCTGGGGTGGTGGTGAGGCCCAGCAGGGGCGACCCGGGTGTAGCGGTGTGCTTTGTACCTCAATGCTCTGTTTGGACCCGGGGTGAAGTGACCTGAGACCTGACCTTGGGGCCTGGTCTAGCATCCCCTGCCAGGTGCTGTTGGGGGTGAGGTGGGGTCCCCCATGGTTCCCTCTGGAGCCTGGAGGCAGAGGTCCCCACCTAGACTCTTCTGGGGAGAATCCTGGGGCCAGCCTTTGAACACTTGTGCCCAGGCCAGGCCTGTGGGGAGGTGTCAAGGGCCAGGGCTGGTTGTGCTGAGGGCCTTAGGTGCTTTCGGGCAGACAGGTGTGTCCTTGGGGAGTAGGGGCCAGCCACCATGGCAGATGAGCTAAGGGGCCCGTGTGGCATGTAGACACGGGTCCTGGAGGTTGTGGGTGACCCCAAGTGAGGGATTCCCTGACCTAGGGAAGAGCTGGGTCGGTGCTGGAGCTGGCCCCAGCAAGTCAGAGTTAGGCTTGACCCAAGGTCCACATAGCCCATCCTGGCCCAAGATGGGGACACTGAGGCCCAGGCGCCTGGTGTCCTGCTCACAGGCCCATCCCAGGACACTGGTGGGCCCTCTACCTCCCACCTCCACCCCGACTAACCTCGTGCTTTTTCCTGGCTGTTTGGGAGGCTCAGGAGGATGAGGCATCAGGGGAACAACTGTTTTACCCAGGCTGGATGGCCTCCCGCTCCTCCCTGACTGCCCACCTTTGCATCTGGGGGCATAGAGGCCGCTTGTCTGGGCCCAGGCAGCCTGGCCTGGGAGACGCAGGCAGTGACCTGGCCTGTTCCCCTTCTCACTCTCCCGCTGAGTCTGGCTGGGAGTTCAGTCTGAACTTCCCGTGGGGGTGGCTCCTGGCCTGAGGCCCTGGGGCCCATGTCTGGGAGAGAAGGGGCCTCCCTAGGCCTGTGCTAGTCCTTGTCCCATCTGGCCACTGCCACCCCCTGGCTCTTTCCTGCCCCTCTCCCTTTCACCCCCCACATCTCGGGCCCTGTCCCAGTGCAGGCCTCTCCGCTCACCTGTCCACTCCTGTCCTCTCCCTGACTGCCCACCCCTGTGGCCTCGGGTGTGGCCAGCAGAGCAGCCCCTCTCTTCAGAGCAAACCAGCTCTTGTCCATCCTGGAAACTGCCTGTGGCTCCTTACCTCATGGGTGCTTTCCTGCCACCCCATCTGCCCTCTGCTCCCTCAGCCTCTCAAGCCCGGCTGTGATGAGCACCGCCTCCTCCAGGAAGCCCTCTGCTTTGCCTCTCCCTCCCACCCTGCACCAGCCTCTCTCTGCTCGAACTAAGTGCCACCCCGTCCCTCTCCTGTTCCTGGCCTTCATCTCCTTCTGCCTCTTGCTAGGCCACCCAGAGTCCCTGACTACAGTGCTTGTGCTCAGGTCTCTGCACCTGCTGCTCTGCAAGGTGCTGCCTGTCACTGCACCCCCCCTCTTCCCTGAAAAGCCACATGTGTGAGGCAGGGGTGTGGGCAGTGGCTCTGACTCTCCTCCACGGCACAGGCAGGCCTTGGCATCAGGTTTCCCCCCCAATACCCCCAGCTCGCAAGTGGTCCCTGGCATCAGGAGGGCCGGTGCTGAGTCCTGCCCCCACCCACTCAGCACCCTGTGGACCCCTGCCTGGAGGGGACGCTTCCAGGCTCCAGATGCCAGGGGCCCACTGTGGATGCTGGTCGGGTCAGCGCTGGGGTAGGCAGGCATGGGCAGAGGTGGTGCAGCCAGGGGGCAGGAGAGACCCTCCAGAGGCCTCCTGAACTGAGACCCCAGCCCTGAGGGCTTGAGGCCAGGCCTCTGGGACCCCAACTGGGGGAGGGGGGGGGTGAGTTCCATCTGACACTTGCCCGCTCTGAGCACCCAGGAGGCCCCAAACACTTGCTGTCAGGTAGAAGCACCCGTGCACGGTCTCACCAGGTCCCCAGCTCTGCTGAATGATAGGCCGGCACCGAGGTGGAGACCAGCACCCCACAAGGGAGGCTCGGAGGCTGAGGGTGAGGGCAGCCCCCGGTAGAGCTTAGGCCCGCAGGTGAGTGCCAGCTCCCAGGTGTGGGTCTCCACTGCCTGGTGCCTGCAGGCAGAGCCAGACTCTCCTGGTGACCCAAAGAAAGGCCACCGGGCAGTGAGCTTCGGTGTAAGCTCAGGAAGCCTTATTATCTGCAGGTCTTCGTGCTGATACTTAACACTTTGAGACGAACCCTTAGGTCCCAGGCTGCAGAATAAGAACCAGAAAGAGGTTCCCCCGGGGAGGACACTCCTGCTCTGTCTTCATGGGTCACAGCGGCTGTGGTGTTCAGGACTCTAAGGATGTGTGACTGCCTTTGTCTTGTCAATATGTTATCCATTTTTGGCGAAATCAAGAGAAAGAGTGTAGAAGATGGATATAAATCTATAAATGTGCCTTAAAACCACTCAAAGCCACAGGAAGTGCTCTCAGGCCCGGGGCTGCCTGGGGAAGGCGATAGGACCATCTGAGGAATTCCCTAAGTGAGAAGATCCAAGGGGAGGTGACCCCAGTGGCAGAGGCCTTCAGGTCCTGCGGAGTCCTGGCAGGGGGTGAGTAGGGACCTTGCCCAGATGGCCCAGTCCGATGGGTGCTTCTGAGATGTGAAGGGCTCACGATCCTCTAGAGCAACACCGACCATTGTGATGGAAACCTCCGGCTCCTGTGTCTGCGTGGTCCCACGGCCACCCAAACCTGAGTGACTGGTAGGCTCCTTACAAAGCTGGGGAGATTTTTGTTCTAATGCTCTGAATCGTCGGAGCTTCTTCCAAGGAAAAGAGAGACGCGTGTGTGGCTCCTCCGGGTTTCCTCTCTGTCTGGAGAACACGGAACCACGTCCTGGCCTCGGCCTCTCAGCTGTGCTTGCATCTCAGCCCCCCACTGCCCGGAGCTTGCTTGTCCCAAAGTCAAGGAAGAGAGCCCTGCAAAGGTTGCCTCAGCAGGATCTCTCCCTGGGATTTCCTAGGGGGCCGCTGGGCTACGTGGGAGCCTCAACCTCTCCGTGTTGGAAAGCGAGTGGGCTTGGAAGGCCCCTGACGGGTTTTGCATTCACCGGCCTCCAGCTGAGCTCAGCGCCCTCGGGCACTGCCCTGTCCACCAGGAGGCCCAGGGCACGCCTCGGGGGGTCACGGGTTCCACACCCTCAGTCCCTTTAGCAACTGTTGAGGACAATGGTCTGCAGGTGTGTCCTCCTGAGGCCAATGCGCCGGGTGGGGGGCTGCCCTGCCCACACCTTTAGGGACTTGCTCGCTCTGAAATACTGGTCTGTGGCCCAATCAAGCGTGTGCTTCACGCGTCGTGGGGTAAATTAAAACCTCCTGGCAGTTCTTCCAATGTCCTCTCCCAGGACTGCCGCTGATAAAATGCCTGAATGGATCCTGTTGTCCAGAAGATTCCATCCTCCTCCATTCTGACATTATGCGCTGTGGGAGGAGCTAAGGACACTGGGTCACTGTCGTCCACAGGGGGTTTCTGGTTCTCCCTCCCGGGTGAGTGTCTGTGCTTCAAACCCCAGATCCCACATGGAATCTCGTGGAAGGAAATACTTGATGAGCCTCCAATGCCTGCACCAGTCGCCCAACCATGGTTTCCAGGGTCCTCCGTCAGCGCCACCAGCAGACCCAGGGGACTGAGCCAGGACTCCCTGGGTGGAGTCCAGAGACCCCCTGCTCTGCTCAAAGACCCTGAACTAGGGAGGCCTGAAGGACCAAACATGCTGAGCTGTGTTTGTTTTGTTGCTTGGTCAGGTGACTGGCCTCTCTGGCTGTCTGATGGGTGGTTGAACTGCTCCCACTTGTGGAAACTGCAATAAAAGCTCTCGGGATGGCTTCCTGTTCCTCCCCTGGGCTCTCCTCCTGTTTGGAGGAGGCTGTTCCCGGATCTCTGTCTCAGTCCCTTGTGTCTGGGGGGTCAGCGGGGATGCCCTCACTCTCACATCTCCTGTTTTTGTTTTTTTTTTTAAGATTTTAATTTATTTATTCATGAGAGACACAGAGAAGTAGAGACACAGCAGAGGGAGAAGCAGGCTCCCTGAGGGGAGCCCAATATGGGATTCCATCCCAGAACCCTGGGATCACGCCCTGAGCCAAAGGCAGACAGATGCTCAACCACTGAGCCACCCGGGGGGCCTCCAGTCTCCTGTTCTAATTCCAGTTCCTTTATCTGAGTCCATGGAGCCCAATGTCGGTCAGATTTGTTGTTCTTTCCAGGAATCAACTATAGGTTCAATAATGATATTTTCCCTATGATATCTTTTTAAAAAATATTTTATTCATTTATTCATGAGAGACACAGAGAGAGGCAGAGACACGGGCAGAGGGAGAAGCAGGCTGCACGCAGAGAGCCTGATGTGGGAGTCGATCCCGGGTCACCAGGATCACGCTCTGGGCTGAAGGCAGGCACCAAACCCCTGAGCCACCCGGCTGCCCTTCCCTATTATTTCTATGCTCTATCAGCTCCCCTCTGTATTTCCTTCCTTCTCCGGGCCTTGAATCTGTGTTTCTAGCTCCTGGAGTGGGTCAGGGAGCTGAGTCAGGGCTCCTGAGTGCTCACCCAGGGCTCTCAGCTCCTTCCTCTGCCCCTGGCCCTGCCTTCCCTGCACCCACACCCTCCTTCCTCTCTGCTGTGTTCTCATTGTCACTGGTCTAGAGTTACTTTCTAGCTTTCCCTGAGCAGCAGTGGGAGGGGCTAGAATCTTCCATGAGGGAGGGAACTAGGAGGTCTGGGGGACCCAGGAGCCCAGCCCCTGAAGACTATGGTGGGGTCTCTCCCAGGCCCTGCAGGGTCAGCTGATGGGAAGGCCTAGGTGTGCAAAGAGGGGCGGGCTCTGGAACAGATCCTGGGTTGAGAGGGGCTGCTGGGGTGGGGGGAATGGCAGGGGATGTGATCAGGAAAGTAGGAGGGGTGTTGGGACACAGAAGGGCCTTCCCTCTGGTCCTGGTGAGAGGACTTTATCAAAGGACAAAGGGAGTGACCTGTCATGATTCCTATTTGGAAAGCTCCCATGAGGAAAGGGGGCTGGAGGGGCTCAGAGTGGAGGTGGGGTTCCAGGATCCCGGCTCAGGAGAGAGCACGAGACACTGGAGCCTCAGCCTGAAGCTCCCTGGCAGGTGGCCCCTTCATCTGCCCTTGAGATTTGGGTCCCCCCGGCGGGGATGGGGGTGGGCAGGCTTCAAGTGTGCTGCTCAGACAAGCCTGACTTTGAGCAAGGCCAGCCTGGTTCTAGCCACACGAGTGCATCCAGAATGGCCAAGGAATCCCTACATTTCCTGGGAGCATTCTTGGGAGCAGGGACCCGATCAACTCCTGTGCCACAGCCAGAAGGGCCTCTCCTTGGAAGGGGGAGAGCCAGGGAGTCCTTGAGGGACCCCGGGTGGGGTGGGGTTTGGGCAGAGGCCCGTGAGAGAGGCTCAGCCCAGCAGTGGCCAGCTCTCCCCAGTGTGTGCTGGGGTGGGGAGGAAGAGCCCTCCCGGCAGAGATCTCCAGGGACCCGGGAGAGGAGGTACACACAGGGTCAGCCCAGCAGGTGGGCCGGGAGCCCCGGTGGGTATTAGGGCCCAGCCTCTCTCGCTGCAGAGATGGGGGCACACCCTGGGGTTCGTGCCCCTGGAGCCTGAGGCATTCCGGACTGGGACCTGCTTGTCAAGGCCTGGAGGGGGCACTGGGCAGGGAGTCTTCCTGACAGCATTCCCAGCACTGCAGAGCCCCAGGCCCCCTGCTCTGTCCCTGCTCCTGCGGGTGCGGAGGGACCCGGGGACCGTGTTCCTAGGACCCAGTGCCACACTGGGGCATGGAGGGGGTGATGCCTGTGTCCACGTCCGCCCAGCGGGACTCGCGTGTCCAGACGCAGGGCGCTCGGGCTGGGTCAGGGCCGCGCAGTGACCTGTGTCCCGCCACCTCGCGCGGGGGACATGGCGGCGCCTCCCGGGGACACGCTCCACGGGCTGCAGGATCGCGGCCCAGGGGACCCGGGGCCGCCTCCGCGCCCGGCTGCGCCCCCGCCCCCCCCCCCGTACCCCGGGCCCCCCCCATCCCCGCCCGGCCCGGGAGCGCGGGCAGTCGGCGGCGGGGGGGAGCCGGGGCGGGCGCTGTCCCGGGCAGGCGGGGCGCGGCTCCGGTCCCCTCCGCCCTCCAGGCCGCAGGTCGCCGCCCATCCGAGGACCCAGGCCCCGGGGCCCCGGCGTCTGCCTTCCGCGCCGCGTCTGCCCGGGCGGGGGCGCCTCATCCGCGGGGCGCGGCGCGGGCTGCAGGGGGCCCCGCGGGAGGGCTGGGGACCCCGGGGCCCGCACCCAGGGCCCGCTCGGCCCCCGCCCCCGCGGCCTCGCCCGGGCTCCCCCTGCAGTGCTCCCTCCGAGGGCTGGCAGGTGCCCGCGGCTCTGGGGAATCCGCGTGCGGGGTGCCCCCCCCACCTTCCCGGACCCCTGAAGGCCCCTGGGCCCGGGTCCTGCGGGCTCGCCGCCCTCCCCCCTGCGGGCTCTCCCCTCGGAGCGGGCCCGCCGGGCTCCCCGGGAGCAGTGGGGGGAGCCCCCGGGGCCACCGAGGGGACCGCGGGCGGGGGTCCGGAGAGCAAGCCGCCCCGCGCGGTCACTGCTCCCAGGGGCGCCGCCGGGCCCTCTGCGTCCCGGGGTGGCTCCGCAGCACGCTTGCTGGGGGCTGGCTGCAGTGACCCGAGCTGACAGGCTGTGGGTCCGTGCGGGGTGGCCGCGACCACAGCCTTGCCGCCCGACCCCGCCCGGGTGCCCAGATGCCAGGGCCCCTGAGGGAGCGCAGGGAACCCCGCCTTCCAGCCGGGCTCCCCGGAGGCCGCAGCTGCTCGCCCACGCCCTCTGTTAGAATCGAGTCCCCGGAGACGGCCAAGGGGGGACCCGTGGGGAGGGTGCAGGTGTGCAGCTGGAGCCTGATGTCCGGGCGGCCGTCAGGAGGGCGGCTTGGTGAGCGGCCTCAGCGCCCAGCGGCCGGCAGCTGCCACCCCAGGGCCACCGGCTGAAGCCACAGCAGTATGTTGCCCTCACCCTGGTACCTTCAGGATTCTGCAAAAGCCAGTATTTTTTATTTATATCACATTTTTTCTCATGACATTCATCTATTTTTTGTGTTTTAATATTAGTTCTTTTATGCGTTTTATCTGCTAATCCTGCTGCCTGAAAATGAGAGGGTTTATCAGTTCTGCTCATCATGGTTTATTCCTCATCTTTTCAGTACCTTTGGACCATGAGTTTGATCTGAGAGGAGGACAGGAAGCCTGAGTGGATCCTTCTAGAGAAACTGCCATTTACTGCTGGTGGCATCTTCAAGGAACTACCAATCAGGCCATTTAATGTTCATTTTTCAGGTTGCTCTTTCCAGGACCCCAAGGGGATGTTCACTTTAAATCCATTTTTTAAAAAATTTTTATTTATTTATGATAGTCACAGAGAGAGAGAGAGAGGCAGAGACACAGGCAGAGGGAGAAGCAGGCTCCATGCACTGGGAGCCCGATGTGGGATTCGATCCCGGGTCTCCAGGATCGCGCCCTGGGCCAAAGGGAGACGCTAAACCGCTGCGCCACCCAGGGATCCCTCACTTTGAATCCAAACCTCCCTAAGGACCAGACCCTAGTACTAATCTTAGGGAAGATCTTTTCTTTTTGTCCTAGCTCAGGTACTGGGTGGGACAATTTCTTTCTCATCTCCTTTTGCTAACAGTTGGAAAACTCTCAAAATCACTCATTCACTGAGGATATGGCCCTTCCGGTATGCGCAGTTCATGTGGGGGTCCTAGGCCTAACTGGGAAATTATACAGGCTCCTAGTCTTGTCTTCTATGTCCATGACACCCCAAAGCTTTGATGACCAAGACTGTGACTCTCCAGGGTGGCTGCCTGCCTTGGCCTCAGCTGGCAATTTGGTTTTCAGAAAGCAGCTTCTCTGTTTGGGGCTTTCCCTTTTTTCCAACACTGTAGTAATGCCAGAAATCGTTTCGTGATGATTCATTCAGAATTTCTAGTCTTCATTTTTCCCAGTTATCTAACCTACCTGATGGCAGAAAGGGAGGGATCCCTGGGCTTTGCGATGACCGCATCCCCATTTGTCCACATTCATACTGGCTGGCAGAGACCGCCTGCATGGTTGCAGCATTTCCATTAGTTTTCAGAGGGTCCATTGTTTGCCAACCCCCCTCCTGCCCCCCCAGGAGGTTTGCACAGTTGTTCTCTGCAGATGCCAGTGGCAGCTGCTTCTTCCCCAGGAATGCTGTTCCTCCTCTGTGCCTAGAGGTACTGGGATCCCAGTTCCTCCCAATTGAGAAGAGACCTGGAGGTCAGAGAGAGTCTCTTTGGCCTAGGGCTGAAGGCTCAGAGGGTAAAAGTCTCCTTAGCACTACAGGCTGAGATAATGAGACAGGCCAGGAGACTGGGGGGTGGGGGACACAGTGAATATGGTGTGAGGTATGCTCCTGCAGTTCCTTGCCAGAAACCTCAAGGGCTGAGGCTCCCACTGGAGATGGACAGTGGATATACTGGTTTGCCTACCACTGGGCAGGTGAGTCCAAATGGAGGATTGAGGATTAGGAGGTTCTGTAGTGCCGCCCTCTAAAGCCATCTGCTCCAACACAGGCAACTGTGATAAGGTAATAATTGTATTTACATGTTCTTGAATCCCTTTGCCAGATCCCTCAATTGTTCGGGTCTTGGGTAGGACTACTGCTGGTGTCATCGACTGGGCTCTCTCACACCCCTACATTAACCACTATTCTATACTATGCTATGCAGCCTTTTGGAGACAGCCAGGCTCAACGAGCAACTAGCAAATTTATTTCGTCACTATATTGAAAAAGGAATATACTGGGATAACTTAAGGCCTAATTCAGAAAGTCAACAAATATGATTAGTTCTGCTAGGATGCATCATACTGTTTCATAAAATTCAGGGTGCTTGCAAAGTTGCACAATAAAAACCACCTCTCTCATAGGGCAAACGGAGCTGGGGCAGGACACTCAAAATATTTCATCAGAGACATACTAAAAATAGGAACCTGAGGATCCCTGGGTGGCGCAGCGGTTTGGCGCCTGCCTTTGGCCCAGGGCGCGATCCTGGAGACCCGGGATCGAATCCCACATCAGGCTCCCGGTGCATGGAGCCTGCTTCTCCCTCTGCCTGTGTCTCTGCCTCTCTCTCTCTCTCTCTGTGACTATCATAAATAAATAAAAATTAAAAAAAAATTAAAAAAAAATAAAAATAGGAACCTAAGACAAAGGGTAGCACACTTCTATAGGTGATAGTTTTAAAAAATACATTAATACCGTAATAAATGCGGCCCTTTATCTAAAAGGCCTGAAGCTTGCTTACAGCACAAACACAGGGGGTGGGGGTCACAGCTCGTGAGACACTGTGAGGTGATGGGAGAGAGCCCGCAGTGCAGCAGTCATGAGGTGCTTGGGGTGCGCGCGCGCGCGCCTGTGTATGTGTGTGTGCACATCCCCACACACTTCAGTCCAGCTGATGCGGTTCTCTGTGTTTACCTTGCAAAGAAAGTCACACAAAATGCAAAATGTACACTATGCTCAAATGGTTCCATTATTCTTCAGTTGTGCTGGAAAAAAATTCAGGTTCCCAACGGAGCATTCCAGCAGAGCTGTAGTTGCGGTGCGCCAGGCACACGGAGGCCCAGCCCTGAGCCTGTCTCTGCCCTCCTGGGAGTTACGCTGTACAGAGGGAGACAATGAGCAAACAATTTCATATAGTTCCATAGGTGCCCCTCGTTCACATATTGCAAACTCACCCCCAGAGTGATGGTATCAGGTGGGGCCTTTGGGAGTGATAAGGCGAACCGCGTCTTTAGGAAGGACACTCCGAGAGCTCCTGTGCCCTTTCTGCCATGTGAGGACACAGCGAAACAATAGTTGTCTGTGAACCAGGAAGCAGGCCCTCACCA
Source organism: Canis lupus baileyi (assembly GCF_048164855.1). Lineage (NCBI taxonomy): Eukaryota > Metazoa > Chordata > Mammalia > Carnivora > Canidae > Canis > Canis lupus. Next base: position 72,496,642 of record NC_132846.1, on the reverse strand, counting down.
AGCTCTGAATCTGCCAGCACCTTGACCTTGGACTTCCTAGCTTCCAGAACAGAGATAATGTATTTGGTTTAAACTCCCCGGTCTATGAGGCAGCAGGACAGTAAGCAATGGATTTGCGGTGGGTGGCACGGCGTAGCTTCCTGGGGGCTGCTAGCAGAGTCCCACAGCCTAGGGGCATAACTGGGACTCTACTGTGTCACAGTTCTGGAGGCCACAAGTCCCAGATCAAGGTGTCAGCAGGTTGGGTCCTTCTGTGGGCTGGAACACCTGTTCTAGGACCCTCAGCCTTGGCTTCTGGGTTGCCAACATCTTTGTCACTGTCTGGCTTGTGGAAACACCAGACTGATCTCTGACTTCATCTTCACATGGCATTCTCTCTCTGTGTATGCCTGTGTCCAAATAACCCCCTTTATTTAAAAAATATATATTTTATTTATTTAGAGGCAGCATGAGTAGGGGAGGGGCAGAGGAAGAGGGAGAGGGAGAATTTTCGGCAGATCCACCCAGGAGCCCCAGCTGGAGTGGGACTCATCTCAAAGACCTTCGTGGTTGTGCCCTTTCTATTTTTTTTTTATTTATTCATAGAGACAGAGACAGAGGGAGAGAGAGAGAGAGAGAGAGAGAGAGGCAGAGACACAGGCAGAGGGAGAAGCAGGCTCCACGCAGAGAGCCCGACGCGGGACCCGATCCAGGGTCTCCAGGATCATGCCCTGGGCTGCAGGCGGTGCTAAACCGCTGCGCCATCGGGGCTGCCCAGTTGTGCCCTTTCACTAACAGAGTGAACCCAACTCTCAACCAGATTCATGGGAGTATCTTTTCTCTTACGTAGTTAACCCCAAATCACAGGAGATCTGACACAGGGCTCCAAACCACGGCCCTGAGATCATGACCTGAGCCGAAATCAAGTGCCAGAAGCTTCACTGACTGGGCCACCCAGGTGCCCCCAAATTACCACTTTTATAAGGACACAAGTTATATTGGATTAGGGGCTACCCTCCTCCGGTGGAACCTCAGCGTAACCAATTATATCTGCAACAAGCCTATTTCCAAATAAGGTCCCATTCCGAGGTAGAGGGCTAGAAGTTCAACAAATGAATATAATTCCACCTTTAATGGTTGGTAAGGAAACACTTTTAAGTGACATTTGAGCAAAAGACCTAAATAAAACAAGGGAGTGAGCCACGTGGACGTCAGGGGAACAACATTCCAGGAGGAATGCTTCACAGCAAATGTGAAGGTTGCATGATGAAACACAGGCTGGCATGCTGAAGAAGCACTCAGGATCAGAATTAAAGGAGAAAAAAAAAACCTATAAATGTATTGGAGACCAAGAAATCCCAGCAGACATTCCCAATACAAACTCTAAGGTAGAAATAGATAAAAATTTTCTATTACGGTGAAGGATACCAGTTCGAGAACAAAAAGACACATCCTATTAGGGGTGCAAAGGCTTTTCTGTTCATCAGCAATGCAGAGGGATACCAGCTGTTACCTCCGTGGTTCAACGTCGATGTTTCTGGAGTCTAGCTAAAGCAATAAGAAAAGGAAATAAGCGATGTACTCATCACTGCAGATAATAGGCTCCTAAGCCGCCCTTCCCAAATGAGGCATTTCCAAACTATTAGAATGGAGTTGGCAGTCCTTTATGCCCTGTCCTGGTCTGCTCTGGGTCCACCGGCTTGCTGGCTGCGCAGGCCACCCCTGGCCTCAGCTGCTCTGTGCACCCCCTGCCCTCCACTCGCGGCTCTCTGCTGCTGCTTGCGATGCTTCTGGAGCTCAACCTAGCTGGCACGTGAGTATGCCTAGGAGAGGGAGTTTGCAGGCAACCCTGGAGCAGTGAGGAATGGGTGCCAGGGGGCACCCGCGCCCCTCGCTACCGTGCACCAGTGGACGACGCTGAGGTGCGTGGCACACTGTTCCTGAGAGGTCGCCTACAGCAGTGATAAGACAAAGATGCACCCTGGCTTGGATCTCCCCGCTTCCCTGTTTTTCCCTTCCAGGGTCCCCATTCCTCCGAGAACACTCCCAAAAATAAACCATTTGCCCACAAGACCATGTCCCATGTTATGGATTCTGCTTTTGGAAAGAACCTGAATTAAGAGAAGTGACCCCAAGAAGCAGACCTTCAGGGTGGGGTTCTAAGGTGGATCACATGCCCTTCAGACCCCATTGTAAGGACCTTATTGCTGGTGGTGAGCCAGCTGGTGGTGACCCTTGCCTGTGGCACGGTGGCTCACCAGGGGCCAGCTTGCGATGTGGTACAGGTGGAAGGGGAAACATGGGTTCATGTGCTACAGGGGGATGAGCTGACTTTTGTTAATGGCTTTAAAAATACGAATGATAGACTCAGATTAGCCAACTATCAATGTAAGATATTCTTTTTATTCTTTAAAACAGATTTTATTTATTTATTCATGAGACAGAGAGAGAGAGAGAGGCAGAGACACGCAGAGGGAGAAGCAGGCTCCCTGTGGGGACCCCGATGAGGGACACGATCCCAGGACCCCGGGATCATGAGCTGAGCCAAAGGCAGACACTTAACCACTGAGCCACTCAGGAGCCCCAATTTAAGATATTCTATGGAAGTCTGACACTTGCTGGTGACACTGGAGCCCCCCATCTCCTGCAGGCACAGGGGATCTGATGGTGAAAACCAAGCCAGATGTTGTTCCTTCTCTCTCCAGTCATGTTTAATCTACTGTTTAACCTATCAATGAATGTTTTATGCGAATTAAAATAGTAAATTATCATATTTTCTATTTCCAGGAGGTTTTTTTTTTTCTTTTGGAGAAACTCTTTCAAATTACTTAACCATACTCTATAGTCTCTTATTCTTCGTTCTAAATTTTAAGCTTCTTTTTTATTTCCTGAAAAACGTGAAACATAATTATACATCTGATAATGCCATTGCCTGCTGTTTTCTGGACATGGTTTTATTGCCTGTGTTTCCAACACCTCTCAACTCAGAGTGTTTTTTACCTCTCAACTTTTTGCAACTTTTCAGCAATGAATTGCCTATATTCCCTCAACAGTTATCTGTGGGATATTGTTGAAATGTGGCTGGACTCTCTCTCTCTCTCTGTGTCTCTCATGAGTAAATAAATAAAATCTTAAAAAAAAAAAAAAGAAAGAAATGTGGCTGGAACTCACATTCCCCCAGGGAATATTTGCAGTTATCCTTTTTATTTTTTTATTTTTATTTTTTTCAGTTATCCTTTTTAAAAATGCATTTTCACTTTTGTTACTTTGCAGTCAGAGAATGTCTCATGAGATTTCTCTATTTCGAAATTAGAAATCACGGGGTACCTGGATGGCTCAGTCGGTGAAGCGTTCAGCTCAGGTCATGATCCTGGGGTCCTGGGATTGAACCCCACATTGGGCTCCCTGGTCAGCAGGGAGCCTGCTTCTCCCTCTGCTCTTGCTCTCTCTCACATGTTCGGCCTCTCAAATGAATAAAAATCTTAAAAAAAATTAGAGTTGTCTGTTGTGTTCCATGTATAACTAATACAGGTTAAGGATGCTCTGTGCACTGTTTATAGAAAAGCATGTTCTGTGACCACAAACACCAACGTGAAAGACGAATCCTGTTGTCACTTAAACTTGAAGCTCAGTCAGTGCTGGGGCCCTGTCCCCCAGCAGGGCTGCACCAGAATGACCGGTCAGTAGCGCCCCCACATAGGGAAAGTGTAGAACCTCCACTTTCAGCCCCGCCTGAAGGGCCCCTGAAGTCCTAAGGCTCAGCTGTGCCTCAGGCATAAGGTGGGTGGAGTTGACTCTGTAGATCCCAAGACTTTCTACTCAGCCCCCGCTGCCCCACACCCAGCCTTCTCCTCTGAGATCAAGAAATAGCCAGAAGCTTGTGTAGCTGTAGAGTAGAAGGCAGAGAGAGAGAGAGAGAGTGGTGGCAGTGGGTCAGATCCGGAGAGTCCTCTATAACTAGGGTGATCCCAAAGCCCTGTTGCCAGGGACTTACTGGTGGGTGGAGGGGTTCACACTTTCATTTTGAAAAATGTCCCGTTTGGGGTGGTGAGTTGTGTTCTACTCTTAGGTCTGGAGGGCATGATGGAAAGCCAGGGAAGGTCGGAGCCAGGGAGTAAAGTGTGATTTACATTTTACGAAGTTCATCTGGGCCTTGCTCAACGACCAAGGGGCCTGGGGCGGGGGGCAGCGTAAAGGGGGGCCGCGCGGCACCCCAGGCACAGACGCGGGCCAGGAGTCACTGGGGCCCTCGGTCTGGAGCTCGCTCGCAAGCCCCTCCTTCTCTGGGGTCCTCCCTGTCTGGAGAGGGGCCCCCGCCTGCGCCGGGCCTGACCCAAACCGAGGCCAGCCTGGCTTCCGGCCGCGAGGCCGCCTGTGGGATGGTGGAGAAATCCCTGCAGTTCCCGGGTAGACGTGGAAGGGATCAGGTTACCTTCTGGTCTCGCGGAGAGAAGGGGCTCTTCTTGGAAGGGGGGGCGCAGAGGGCAGGGGCTGTCGGAGGGGCCCCGGCGGGTCGCCCGTGGGGCGGGGGGAGGCCGCGCGGGGCCCGGCTGCCGGGGGACCCTCCGGGAGCGACGGCCGGGGAAGGGGGAGGCCCGGGCCGGGGAGCGGCTGCGGGGGGCGGCGCCTGCACGCCCGGGGCCGCCCGCCCCGCGCGCCCCTCCCCTCCTCCCGCCCCTTCCCCCGCGCCCCTCCCCGGCCCCCGCCTCCGCGCGCCATTCCTCGGCGTCCTCCGGCCGCGCGCCCCGCCAGCCGCGTCTCGGCCATGGCGGGCCCGGGGCCGCGACCCGCCAAGGGCTACCGGGTGGTGCTGCTCGGGAGCGTGGCCGTGGGCAAGACGGCGCTGGCCACGCAGTTCGCGTGCGGCAGCTTCCCCGAGCAGTGCGAGCCGTCGGTGGAGGAGCTGTTCAGCAAGGTGATCGAGGTGAACGCGGCGCCCGCGCTGCTGGAGATCGTGGACACGGTGGGCGCCGAGCACCTGGTCACGCTCAAGGACCTGTACATCAAGAACAGCGACGGCTTCGTGGTGCTCTACAGCGTGTGCAGCGAGGCCTCGTTCGAGGCGGTGCGGCCGCTGCGGGAGCGCATGGGCCGCCTGCGGGGCCCCAAGGCCGTGCCGCTCGTGCTGGTGGGCACCAAGGCCGACCTGGACGCCGAGCGCCAGGTGCTGACGGCGCGGGGCCGCGCGCTGGCCCGCGAGTGGCGGTGCCCGTTCCTGGAGGTCACGGCCAAGAGCAAACTGATGGTGGACCAGGTGTTCACGCAGGTGGTGCGCGAGATGGAGGCCCTGGCCCCGCCCGAGGAGGAGGCCCCGGCCGCCCCCCCCAACGCCCAGGATACGTGGCCGTCCGAAAGGTTCATCGGCTAAGGCGCCGCGGCTCCTGGTCGGCACGTCCGCGCCCTTCTGGTTTCTGACGCTCAGCCTGCCTGCCCCGCTTCGTGAAGAAAGTTCTGCGGCCGAAGACGCGTGGCTGCTTCCGCGTCGCAGCTCCGGCCAGCGCTTCGGACTGTTTGCAGAGCCTCTTAACGTGTTTGGCGAAAACCTGGCCACTTGGCTTCCCCCGTACGGCGCTATAGGACGCCCCCAGGCGAGATCTAATCCCTGCGTGGAGACCGCACCACCCTTTTCTCCAAATGGGACCTGTCCCGGGATCCCCTGCTCCCCCGTGTGATAAGGAATGCTTTCCTGCAGATGTCATCCGGCCTCTGAAGGGGGTTGGGGACCCCGAACTAAAGACTCTAAGCTTCGGATTCCATGAGGTTTTGGTGTGTTTCCCTGTGCTTTGCAGCCTCGAAGTGAGCAGTCATATTTTCCCCTCTGCGTATTTCTAAATATAGTTATGACACACGCAGCGTTGGTTTGAAAGGGATATTGTATACCCTGGGAGGGAGGCCCCGACTGCTCCCGCAGAGGTCGCCCAGACCGGCCTCCCCTCTCTAACTGACATCCAGGCGACTATGCATCTGTAAATTGAGTGAAAATAAAGTGATTTGAAAAGGTGATGGTTTGACATGCTCGTCTTTCTGCTGCGTAGGGCTGCAGGCGCCGTCTCTGCTCTCTAGTTACTTGACCCGAGGGGAAAGGGCCGCGTCTCGTGTGTATTTCTGGTTCCCAGAGTAGGATATTTTGCTGATACCTGCGTGGTTCGCAGGGACATGGGGACCGAAGTAGAAGCCAACCGTGGGAGAAGCTCTTGGCACAGTTTTCACATAACAAGGCCAGAAACTTCAGATCACCATTGTTTCATGATTTTAAGAAATGTCTCCGATAGGAGTTGCGCAGGCCTATTTTCACCAGTAAACGATTCTGTCTCACCCGCTACAACAAATCTTTCAAATTTAGGAATGTAGCCTTGCCGCTTAAATACCTTCTGCAAGAAATAAGCAAGGAAAAAATTTAAAGAAATAAACAAGAGGGCAGCCCGGGTGGTTCAGCGGATTAGCGCCTGCCTTTAGCCCAGGGCCTGATCCTGGAGACCCGAGATCGAGTCCCACATCGGGCTCCCTGCATGGAGCCTGCTTCTCCCTCTGCCTGTGTCTCTGCCCCCGCCCCGCCCCGTGTGTGTTTCTCATGAATAAATAAAATCTTAAAAATTTTTTAAAATAAATAAATAAATAAATAAATAAATAAATAAATAAATAAATAAGAACACTCCAAACTATGCCCATGATCAGGAAAATTCATTTTGTTACAGGAAAATTATATCTAAAGTGACGATTATGTGGCTCTGGGAGTCTATACTGTACATGATGTGTGAACAGAAGGTGGATTTTATTTTAACATAAAAAGTATATATGTATTTTAGAACCTGACAGTGCCTGACCTGGGCCAGTTCACCAGGGGAGAGGGCTAGGCTGGGGGTCACCTGTCTTTTCTCTTTTCCTCTCTCCCTGGGACTTTGTGGGGAGGGGGTGTTGGGAACTTACCTCTGGAGCCTTGAAGTCCATCTCACTCCCTCCCTCCTCTGACCCTCTGTGTTCTGCGGTCACTCCTCCCAGCAGTGTTTCCTCACACCCCCTTCCAGGACCATCTCTAAGGGGACATTTCCAACACATGGAGGAGGGGAGGGGGGCCTGCCGGCGATTGGGGGTAGGGAGGACCTTCCTGGCCTCAGCTGCCTTTGTCTGCTGGAACAGGCAAAAACCCAAGACTGTTCCTGGACGAGGCTTTGGGCTGTGCAGAGAAAGCACGCAGGGCGTGAGCCGCATCCCGTTCTCAGCCATGAAGCTGGGGCCCGAGGACTGCAAGTTGAGGGACTCCCCTGGCCCTGCCTGGCTTGCCTTTCTAACACTCCACCTACCCACACTGAGGCCTCCTGGGATGTCTTGTGTCCCTGGATTCCTGTACCTTTCAATAATAGGTTCAGTCCAGGAAAAAAATCACAAGTAGACATTGCTTCCTTTAGATTCTTCGGGCCACCTCAAGTCTTTCCACTCGGATCTATGATTTGGTTCAGAGCCAGGGTGTTCCTGGCTGACCTGTCAACGTGACAAATGGTCAGGCTCATGTGATCAGCTCCCGTGACCTCACGGATATACTTGAAGCAGTTCTCTGGGTGTGTATGCATGCACACACACGCGCACACACATATGTAAAATTCAAGACCTACACACTAAATTTTCTTCTTCTTCCTACAGATCTTCTAACTTAGGTATGTTACACACCAGTTGCCTGTAGTTCCTCTGAGTCAAGAGCAGCCTAGATAACTAAAGTGGATTTATAAGCAGCAAATGTCTCTGTTCGTTGGGTCAGGGTGCTGCGGTGCCTGGAAGTACTGTGCCCAGGGGGACCCAGCACACTGTGGGCTACCTCGTGAGCTTGCAGATGGCATTACGGGTGGCATTACGGGCTCAAGCCATTCGTGGCTGGGCGCTGGGCTCTGTGCGCGCTTAGCATCGCCAGGGAATGTGAGCCGGTTTCCAAAGTGGTTGTAACCATCACAAACCCACATGCTTCTGATGCTCCAAATGCTCCGCAGCTCAGAGTATGCGCAGATTCTTTTCTTGCCAAGGTGTTGTGGTTTCCATTTGTATTTTTCAGACTGCTGGTGATGTTGAGAATTCTTTCGGAGGGTTTCATGGTGTTTGATTTCCTCTTCAGTGAGATGCCTGGTTCTTTTGTCAGCTTTTAAAATTGGGTGATCTATCCTTTTCTTCTCGGTTCTTGGAGGTTTTACTCAATCTGTGTGGTGGACAGCCTCTGAGATGCGTCCAATGACACCCCTCCTGGCACTCCTGCCCTGGGAGCTCCCTCCTCTGGAGGGTGGACAGGACCTAGTGATTCTCTTCTATGGAATATAACAGGACAACAGCCTGGATGTCACTTCTTTTTTTTTTTTTTTTTTTTTTAAATTTTTTTAATTTTATTTATTTATGATAGTCACATAGAGAGAGAGAGAGAGGCAGAGACACAGGCAGAGGGAGAAGCAGGCTCCATGCACCGGGAGCCTGACGTGGGATTCGATCCCGGGTCTCCAGGATCGCGCCCTGGGCCAAAGGCAGGCGCCAAACCGCTGCGCCACCCAGGGATCCCTGGATGTCACTTCTGAGGTTAATCACTAAGCCCCCTGTCCTGATCAGTCTCTCTCAGAGCCCTTGTTCTGTGAAAGGCCAGCTGGGTCCCACCCAGCAGCTGGCGGGGACCTGAGACATACTGCCAACTCCAGGGTGGAAGGGGGATCCTTTCCCTGATGAGCCTTGAGATGAGGGCAGCCCCTACCCACCCTCACCAAAGCCCGTGAGGGTACCTGAGCAGAGGCCCCAACTGAGCCCCCGAGTTGCCTGACCTACAGACACTAGGAGACGGAGAACATTTATTGTTTTACACCAATAAGTTTTAAGGTAATTTGTTATGCAGCAACAGATACTACTACAGCGTCCTGGTGCCTGGGGTGGGGCACTGACAGGCAAATACGAAAAATGCCAGAGTGGCTTTAGATCGGACTGTGGGCAGAGCCGGGTGGGCTTCGGGGGAGTGTTAGGTGAGCACTGAAGCATCCTGGACAGGCCATTAGTGGACGTCGGGGCTTTGAGGACACCGCCAGGGAGAGTGCACAGGAAGTGAGGAACAGGGGGCAGAAGCGTGGCCACCTTGTCACCTGCAGTTGCAGGGGGAGCAAGCAGTGTCCCCGCTGACACCCGTGAGCCCACCAGGAGGTTTGCAGGCAAAGTGCAGAAGGCGCCGCCGGCCTCTGCCTGCGGCCTGCAGTGCGGTGGGAGAAGACAGGCAGATTGAGGGAGCTGGGAAACAAAAATGAACCTGTGCTTGGTAGTTTTAAAAATTCACAGTTTCTCCAAGTGGCAAAAGATGCTAAAATTAAGAAATGACTTCCCAGGGGCTGTCAAAGCCAGCAGAATTGGATTGGAATTGGAAATGAATCCAAGGCTGTGACTGTAAAGTTTTTTATCGAAGCCTCAGAAAGAGCAAAGGTGATACTCAGAGCGCTATTCGGTAGCATGATGACCCCATTACATAGATGAAGGTGCACCCTAAAAATCATCTTCCCCAGAAACGGGGCTTCCAGGAGGCCCCTACGTCACCCCTCAGCCCTCCCAGGAGCCCCAGCTGGAGTGGGATTCATCTCAAAGACCTTCGTGGTTGTGCCCTTTCTATTTTTTTTTTATTTATTCATAGAGACAGAGACAGAGGGAGAGAGAGAGAGAGAGAGAGAGAGAGAGAGGCAGAGACACAGGCAGAGGGAGAAGCAGGCTCCACGCAGAGAGCCCGACGCGGGACCCGATCCAGGGTCTCCAGGATCATGCCCTGGGCTGCAGGCGGTGCTAAACCGCTGCGCCATTGGGGCTGCCCAGTTGTGCCCTTTCACTAACAGAGTGAACCCAACTCTCAACCAGATTCATGGGAGTATCTTTTCTCTTACGTAGTTAACCCCAAATCACAGGAGATCTGCAAAGTTTTTGAAAAAAATTAAATCAGCAAAAACACTACCTACTTGGGCTAAGAAGAGGACAGAATCATTCAAAATGAAGAAAGACTTTGGATACCTCCATTCCCCACCCCACACAATTTTACTGGAAGGAAGTAGGCTGAGAAAACTGCTTGGTTGCAAACATGTGTTTTCATTTAATAAAAAGGGGGTGGCACTGAGTGGCACAGTCAGTTAAGCATCCAACTCTTGATCTCAAGGTCCTGGGATTGAGCCCAGCATTGGGCTCCGCACTCAGTGCAAAGTCTGCTTAAGACTCTCTCTCCCTCCCCTTCTGCCTCTCCTGCTCATGCTCTTTCTCTAAAATAAATAAATCAACTTTTTTTTTTTTTTTTTTTTTAAAGGGATGGCTCAGAGGGCAGAATAAAGAGGTCAGGAGACAGAGCCCAAAGCAATGGAGGATCCGTTCCAGGACTTACGACCTAATCAAAGAATTTCTTGGCCTGGTTTCAGAATTGCTATGGACCAGTGACTCCTTTATGTTTCCCATTGCCGCCCTTTCTGGCCAAGAATGTCTAGAGCAGTTACCCCGTGCCAGTTCTACCAATGTACATGGTGGGACACGTGGCATCAGAGGCAGCTAACCTGGATCTGCAGACTCAGAGAAATTATATTTGAGGATCTGCACTAGAGGAGCCTTATCCTCACCTGGACTTGATTTAGATGGCAAGATTGTGAACTTTAAGATGATTAAACATGGAAGATTATATTCCTCCATTTTATAATATTAAACTAAACTTGCATTCCTGAGATAAATTCCAATTGGCTGTTATTTGATATATATAAATATTTATACATTTGATGAGTTGGCTTTGCTAAGATTTTATTCCATATTTTTGCCTATGTGTTCATCAATGAGACTTGCCTATACACTTTTTCTTATACAGCCCTTTTTTGCATCTGGTATCAATATTAGGCTAACACACACACACACACACACATAAGTCTAGTGGAGGGGGAGTATTCTTTATATTCTCTGGGAAATTCAGTGTAATATTGGAATTATCTGCTCTTTCCACATTTGGTAGATATTGCTTGTAAAGGTATCATTTTGAAACAAAATTTAATGTCTTTAATAATTATAGGTTTTTTTTAATTATAGGTTTTTAATTTTCTTTTTTAAAAAGAATTTTAAAAAAGATTTTACTTATTCATTCATGAGAGACATACAGAGAGAAGCAGAGACATAGGCAGAGGGAGAAGCAGGCTCCCTGTGGGGAGCCCAATGTGGACCTTGATCTCAGGACTCCGGGATCATGACCTGAGTCAAAGGGAGACGCTCAACCACTGAGTCACCCAGGTGCCCTAGTTTTTAATTTTCTTTTTTTTTTTTAAAAGATTTTATTTATTTATTCATGAGAGACACACACACACACACACACAGAGGCAAAGACAGGCAGAGAGAGAAGCAGGCTCTCTGCAGGGAGCCCGACGTGGGACTCGATCTCGGGTCTCCAGGATCATGCCCTGGGCCGAAGGCAGGTGCTAAACCGTTGAGCTACCCAGGGATGCCCAGTTTTTAATTTTCTTAATTTAGTTTCCTAGTTTGTATTTTTCTGGGGATCCACACATCCTGTCTTTCCAAACAAATTGGCATTAGCTTCTCCATGACAACCTCTTTTTTTTTTTTAAGATTTTATTTATTTATTCATGACACACACACACACACACACACACACACACAGAGGCAGAGACACAGGCACAGGGAGAAGCAGGCTCCATCCAGGGAGCTCAACGTGGGACTCGATCCCGGGTCTCCAGGATCAGGCCCTGGGCCGAAGGCGATGCTAAGCCACTAAGCCAGCCGGGCTGCCCTATGACAACCTCTTAAATAAGATTTTTGATAACTGTAGCATCTCTGATTACATTCTCTGCTTTTTCTTAATATTATTTCTGCCCTTTCTCTACCTCCACCTCTGACTCACTCCACAATTCACAGAAAGAGACCTTGATGGAGTCTCAGAAATAGACCCAAAGAGGAGTGTAGTGTTCAGGATGCTCATGAAGAAATGCCTCCGGGAGCAAGACCGATGGAGGAAGGACAGGGCAGCAGAAAGGCAGGAGGAGAAGCTGAGTTGCAGTGTAGCCCTAAGGATGGCCTCAACCAACCTCATGAGGATGTCTAAGACTAGAATGGCTCTTTGCCTGCTCTGAGTTGGGTCAAAACTCCTCCCTCAGATCACTCATCATATATGGGAAGTTCCCAGGGAAGGGCGTTGTATTGAGAAAGGCTGCTCTCTACAGCTGAGGTGGTCCCTAAAGGGGCTGACAGCTGAAGTCTTGTCAACCAGTAGCCCTCCCAGCAGCTGGTTGAGGGAGAGTCTGGGCTACAGTCCAGCATGGCATTGGTGGAGTAAGTGCATCACATCTTTATTTCCCCTGGTCTGCTTGCAGTCTAGCTTCCTCATGCCACAAAAGAGGCAAGCAAGAAAATATCCATGGCTGTTACAATCATGAGTCCATAGTTGATTTTTAAATTGTGATAAAGTGCACATAACACAAAGTTTACCATCTTAACCATTTTCAGTGTATAGTTCAGTAATATTCGGTATATTTATATTATTGTACAACGTACCCCCAGAACTTTTTCATTTATAAAACTGAACCCCTATATGCATTAAACAGGAGCCTCCCTCAGCCTTGGCACCCACCACTCCCGCTTCTGTCTCCCTGAATCCCTAGGAACCTCACATAAGTGGAATCGCACAGTGTTGGTCTTTTTGCGACTGGATTATTTCACTCAGCATAATGCCCTCACGTTTCATGCACATTGTAGCATATGTCAAAATTTTCCTTCTTTTTAAGGCTGAATATATCCCACTGTATGAATAAACCACATTAGGCTTATCCATTCACGTCTCCATGAACACTTGGGTTGGTTCCACTTTCTGACTACTGTGAATAATGCTGCTTTGGACACGGGTGTGCAAGTATCTCTTCAAGACCCTACCTTGGATATATACCTCGTAGTGGAGTCACTGAATCATATGCTAATTCTATTTTTAATTTTTAAAGAATCACCATACAGTTTTCCACAGCGGCACATTTCCATCAACACTAGCAGTGCACAAGTATTCTGATTTTTCCACATCCTCACCACCACTTGCTAACTTTCTGTTTGTTTTCTCATAATAGCCATTCTAGTAGGTGTGAGACGACATCCCATTGTGATTTTTGTTTTCCATGATGATGAATGATGTTGAGCATCTTTTCACATGCTCATTAGCAACTTATATCTCTTCTTTGGAGAAATGACTATTCAAGTTCATTGTCCATTTTTAAATCAGATACTTTTTTGTTGTTGTTAAGTTTTAGGAGTTCTCTATATATTCAGGATATTAATTTCTTAGCAGATCTATGATTTGCAAATATTTCCCACTCAGTAGGTTGCCTTATGATACATATACACTCTATATATAAATAACGATATTCAAAAAAATTTAACCATGTCTTTTGATATGAATAGAAAATCTTAACATTATGATGAAGTCCATTATCCAGTCTTTCTTTTGTTGCCTGTGCCTATGGCATCATATCCAAATCATTACCAAATCCACAGTTGTAAAGGTTTTGACCTATGAAAACATATGTTTCGTTATATTCTATTCCATGGACTATGCTTGTCTTTATGCCACTAACACATGTGTTTGAAATCAGGAAGTGTGTCTTCCAGCTTTGGTCATACTTTTTAAAGATTGCTTTGAATATTTGGGATCCCTTGAGATTTCATACATATTTTAGGATGGGTTTTTCTATTTCTGCAAAAAATGCCATTGAGATTTTGATGGGAATTGTTTTGAGTTTTGCAGATAGCTTTGGGTAGTATTGACATCTTTACAATTTTAAATCTTCCCATCCATGAACATTGAATGTACTTCCATTTATTTTGTCTTCTTTCTTTCAGCAATGGTTTCACTCTTCATTACACAAGTCTTTCACCTCCTTTGTTAAGTTTATTCCCAGTATTTTCTTCTTTTTGATGCTATTGCAAATGGGATTGTTTTCCTAATTTCCTTTTTGGATTGTTCATTATTAGTGTATAGAAATGTAATTTATTTTTTTCATTGATTTTTTATCCTGCAATGTTCTGAATTTATTGCTACTAACAAGGTTTTTTTTTTTTTTAAGATTTTATTTATTTGTTCACGAGAGACACAGAGAGAGAGAGAGAGAGGCAGAGACACAGGCAGAGGGAGAAGCAGGCTCCATGCCGGGAGCCCGACGAGGGACTCGATCCCGGGACTCCAGGATCACGCCCTGGGCCAAAGGCAGGTGCGAAACCGCTGAGCCACCCAGGGATCCCCCCTAACAAGGTTTTTTAATGAAATCTTCGGGCTTTCTGCATTTAAGATCATGTCACCTGAGGATAAAGATAATTTTATTTCTTCTTTTCCGATTAGGATTTTTTTTTCTTGCCTAATTGTTCTGGCTAGGGCTTCCAGGACTATCATGAATAGAAGTGGTGAAAGCTTGTATTCTTACCTTCTTCCTCTCAGGAAAAGCTCTGTCTTTCATCATTGACAATGATGTTCACTGTGGGCTCTTCATATGTCACTTCTATTATATTTAGTTTCCTTCTATTCCTAGTTTGTTGAGTGTTTTTATCATGAAATGATATTGAATTTGTCAAGTAGTTATTTTTGCATCAAGTGAGGTGATCATGTAGGTTTTTTTCCCCTTCATTCTGTTGGCATGATGTATTACACTGATCGATTTCTGTATGATGAATCCCTCTTGCTTCCAGGAATAAATCTCACTTGGTCATACCATATAAGCGCTTTAAAGTATTGTTTAATTCTATTTGCTACTGTTTTCTTGAGAGCACAGGTGATATTTCCCCCACCTTTATTGAGATATAATTGCTGGGATCCCTGGGTGGTGCAGCGGTTTGGCACCTGCCTTTGGCCTAGGGCGCGATCCTGGAGACCCAGGATCGATTCCCACGTCGGGCTCCCGGTGCATGGAGCCTGCTTCTCCCTCTGCCTGTGTCTCTGCCTCTCTTTCTCTCTCTGTGACTATCATAAATAAATAAAAAAATTTAAAAAAATATATTTAAAAAAAAAGATATAATTGCCATGTAACACTGGATAAGTTTAAGGTATACAATGTGATCGTGCGATACACGTATATATTATAAAGTGATTGTCACAATAAGGTTAGTCAACATATCCTTCACCTCACATAATTACCATTTTTTGCTGTTGTTGTGATGGGGAACATTTAAGATTTACTCTCTTAGCAACTTTCAAGTATGATTTTTCTAATTTTCTTCTTCCATTACCCATTCCATGTTTTTTCTCCCCTTAGCCAGGTCCTTGGCTGGTTGGGGTTTTTCATCTAGTAGTATGACCTAAACACATACAAAGGATCTGAATCCTCAGCAGGTTTCTGGTAGTTTTTGGTAGATATTGTTTTCTGATAACCTTTTATAATTGGAATGGAAATACCAAGAGAGGGGATCCCTGGGTGGTTCAGTGGTTTGGCGCCTGCCTTTGGCCCAGGGCGCAATCCTGGAGTCCCAGGATCGAGTCCCGCGTCAGGCTCCCGGCATGGAGCCTGCTTCTCCCTCCTCCTAAATCTCTGCCTCTCTTTCTCTCTATGCCTATCATAAATAAATAAATAAATCTTTAAAAAAAAAAAAAGAAAATACCAAGTGACGCCTCCAAGAACCGACTTTGTACTGGGAAAAATAGTGAGAGGAGCCTGCTCCTCTACCATCTCTTGGCTCCCAAACTCCTGTATTCTGGTTTTGGAAAAAACAGCACCATTTATACAAGTAACTGTATTATGACTATACTTTAGATCATGTCACAACCTGTAAGATGCAGCTCCATCTTCTCAGAGTATTGTCTCCCATTAGTGCTCACATGAATCTTCAGTAGACCATCAAGCTTTCTATCGTGCCCTTCTGGATAAGTACATAAAAGTAAGAACATTGAATTCCATGTGCATAGCTTACTGCTTCACTTCTTTTGCTGTAAAATTAATCTCTTTTTTTAATTAATCTATTTATAAAAGAATGTTATGTGGGATACCATAAAGGTCCACAAGGCATACTGTAAATCTGTGGACAGTAGTGCTGGCAGAAGTATTACAGACAGGGAAAGGCAAATTCATATCCAGAGTAAATGTCTATTCAGTGAGGACAGATTACTGCTCCTTCCCTGATGGAAGAGACCTAATATAATCCATCTTCCACCAAGTGACAAGGTGTTCCTCCAGGAGATGGCACCATACCAGGGGCTCAACATTAGTCTTTGCTCTTGGTGGGTTAGATTCTCGATTGTGATGATGTCCAGGTCAGACCTGGTGAAGCAAAATCCGTGACACTGAGCCCAGGCATAGCCTACAGCCCTGCCTCCTTGGCCACTTTGTACATGGGCCCGTTGAACAAGCCCTTGGATGGCCGGCTCAAGAGGCTGGCTGGCTGCTATGCGCGGAATGGACTGTCCCATCCATCTGGTTCCCGAGACCCTCCTCTGTAGCAGATGCCTTTCGACAAGTATTCATATGTGACAAAGTATCTTCACAGTCTATGTCTACCCAGAGACGTCCGTTCTCATATGTCATCCCCAGATCACCTCACTGCCAATCTTGCAATGGGGTTTTTTCTAAGTCTCTGATGATCAAGCCAAGCCACTAGCAACTCTCTGTGAATCAATCTCGAGCCATATTTCTTGTCATCTTTCAGGCCAGGCGAAGTGGACAACAGCCAAACTCAGAGCTTGAAGTAATGAACACAGGATTTTCCTTCATCTCTGTCCTTTCTGGCCACCACTTAGATGCTTGAGCCACCCACTTCTGCATCATCTATAGACCAGGATCAAGGTTTTTCCTTCTCGATCCACTAGTCACAAAGACCCCCTATGAGGTCATAGGTTTGGATTGTGGGTAAGGAGACAGTGCAGAAGGAGTAGGAGAGAGACACAGCCCCTCAGCGCATTTTAGCAGCCCCTTTAGATCCATGGCAGTGAAAAGAGTTTTACCAAATATCTTGCCACGGTAGCTCAGGGTTCCTCAGCTTTCCAGCCTGCAGATAGGCCTCCTTGCCGTTGCGGGAGAGAAAAACCGCCCCTGACATGTGGGAGCCAGCCTGGGCCTCACAGTGAGATCATGGCATTCTCCTGTTGAACATAAACCATCTCAGAGAACACCAACAGCAGTGAGACAAGGCCACCCTGCGACGGGTAGATAAGACAAACGAGCACTCTGTAATCATGTCCGGATACAGACA
Organism: Canis lupus baileyi; assembly: GCF_048164855.1. NCBI lineage: Eukaryota > Metazoa > Chordata > Mammalia > Carnivora > Canidae > Canis > Canis lupus. The sequence continues at coordinate 72,479,485 of NC_132846.1, read as the reverse complement.
GAAATATGAATCATTTCAAAACCATAGAAATGACCAAACACACCCCCTCTCATGGTTTCTATGAGCGATGACGGCTTTTTCACCAGCTACAGCTGACCCTGGTACCAAGCAAGGTAGAGGGGTGCTGACACCCCACCATGAGGCTGAAAATCCACGTATAACTTTGGACCCCAAACCAACAACCTAACTGCTAATAGCCCACTGCTGACCGGAAGGCTTACTGATGACAGAAACAACGCATATTTGGTATGTAGCCTGTAGCACACACTGTATCCTTACAATAAAGTAAGCCAGAGGAAAGGTGTTATTAAGAAAATCATAAAGAAGAGAAAACATGTTCACAGCGCTGGACTGTATCTATCGAAAATATCCGTGTATAAGTGGACCTGTGCAGTTCAAACCCGTGTTGTTCAAGGGTCAACTGTACATTCCTCCTTCTAGATAAGATGTATTGTGATATTCAGTCATGTAGTGTCCCCACTTCCTGCTGGCATCCATTCCAGAGAGAAACCCTACTTTCTGGAACTTTCACTAAATCACCTCCTACAAGCCTGAATTCAAGTGCTTTCTAGTACCTTCTCACTGAGACACCCTATGGCTCCCCATGGTGTGTGCCCCCCTCAATTGTTCAACAACAGGTATGTTCCTGTGGTCTTTAGCCAGAGGACATTGATGCTGCCCACGCCTCGTGTGTGGTAGTAAGGCCACATCACTTCTGACAGCAAATCCTGGGGCAGCAGGATGCAGGCAACAGAACCACTATGGGTAATCTAAGCAGGGGTTGACTTATTAGACATAGGTGTTTACGAAACTTCTGGAAAAGTTGGAGGAACGGGCTCTGGGGGGAGTTTGGGGGAGGGGAAGTGTCAGAGCCTGCACCTGCCACTGGAGTCAGGGGGTTACTGAACAGCCAGAGTGGCCATCCCAGGCTCCGGCCCCCAAACAGAGCTGCTTCTGCCCCTAACATCACTGCCCACTGCCATCCAGGCCTCCCAGCATATATGCAGCTGGGAGCAGACACTGGAGCCTGCTCAGAAAGTCCTCCCCACTTCGTGACCTGCCTGTCAGCAGAGGCAAAGGGCACAGCCTCCACCCCTTTCCCACTTCTGGACCTGCTGGGAGGGCATGCGGTAGGCAGAAGCACAGCCCATCCCAACCTGGGACGCCGGGAGCAGGGACTGGACGGTGGTTAGCCACCCCTGAGGCTTCCCGGAGCAGCTGCCTACCCACCTCTAGAATCTGTTCTTTCCTTCTTTTCCTTTTTTATTTTTAAAGAAAACAAAATTTAAAATTTAACCCCACTGGGCCTGAACTTCTGACTGGCAGCCATGTGACCTGTTCCAGCTTGCTCCTTCCCTTGACCTTGGGAGGGGCCAAACCTTGGTTGCTTCCTTTCCCTGCAGTTTCCTCTCTGAGTCCTTCCAGCCCCAGCACCCCCCACGCCCCCAGCCAGGGTCCACCAGGAGCAGGCTGCCCTGACAGGAGCCCAGCAGGGAGTCTGCGGGGAGGTGGGGGGCTTCATCCTCACTGGGGCCCGCTGAACAAAGCTGTCCTGTTGCCTCCACCACAGGGCTTACCAGCTCCCGTGGGGCCCAAGTCCAGGGCTAAGGGACAAACCCCACCATCAAATTGTGACAGAATTTGACAAACCTGTAATCGACAAACCTGTTGGGGAGTGGGGCCCGGGGCGGGGCCTGGGTGAGCAGTGTGGGGGACACTGGGTGGTTTTAGGTGAAATGGGGGCAGATATTCAGTCCACAAGGAACAGAGGCCCCTGGGCTGCCTGAAAGCATCTGAATGAGGGAAGGAACCCGGGTGCCCAATGGTTCCCTTCGGAGATCCATCCTGTAGGGAGTGAACGCCTGGGGCCCTGACCTGGGCCTCCCAGATCAGCCTCCCAGGCCCTCCTAGAACCTCAGCTTAGGAGGTCAAGGGCTTCTGGAAGGGGACCACTGAGCCTGGCCTCCCAAACACCTGTCATACTGGCACCTTGTAAAGTCCCTCTTAGCCAGCAATTTAGGCCCAACCCCATTCCAGAGAGAACGGAGGACTGCTGGGGAGGCACATCCCACAGGCCAGGCCAGGAGGAATGGCTTATTTGGAGAGAGCATGCATTTTCCTGGATCTCAGTCTGCTATTTAGAGAGGCCTGGATCTGGAACACAGGGCAGCTGTGGATGGGTGGGTCACAGCCCCCGTCCTTCCCAGGGTGGAGGGGGGGGCAGGGCCAGGGCCAGGAAAAGCCCAGGACACTGGTCCCCTCGTGGTGTCTGTCCTCTGACAGCTCTGGGACAGACTCACCAGGGAGGCAGCAAAGCAATCTCCACTAGCTACCCTAATAGCAGTAAACTTTGGTGCCACTAGGGTGACTTGGAGGGAGGGGTGTCTCCCCATCCCCCTCTGACACAGAAGGAGGTCCTTGCTCAGAGTGTAAGGTGACACCATGGGGGGAGGGCAGGCCTCTGTAGCCAACTGTCCAGGACCCACCCAGCGTGGGAGGAGGGAAGAGAGTCTTTGGTTTCCAAGGCTTCAAAAATTAGTCCAACCCCTGAGAGGGAGGCAACAGTGAGGGAAGACTCAGCCTGGAGGCCTTTGGGTTTGTTTTTCTGTTCTAGAAAGTAGAAAGGTAAAAGCTATCACCTTACTTAAATGAGATGTAAAATATTAACAGAGGTTTCCTTGACAAACTTGTTTAGTTGTTCCAGAACAAAACGCGGGTGTGGGGTTTGCTGGGTTTTGTTTTATTTGGAAGCACAGAGCTCCTACAGCTGGTGCCATAGAGGAAGTGCACATCAGCCCACGCTGAAACTTTCTAAAAGGAGCTAAATGAAATCCATCCTAAAGTTACAAAAGGTAAAAGCTTTCAGGAAAGAGTTCCCATAAGCTACTAACAAAAAATGATATAAAAAAGTTCTTACGTTTTATAGGCCACCTTTCCACTCCAGTGCTGATGCTACTTTTAAAGTATTCAAACATTCAGGCTAAATAGTATGATCTGTTAAATAGACTTTTTTTTTTTAATTTTATTTATTTATTCATGAGAGACACACATAGAGGCAGAGACATAGGCAGAGGAAGAAGCAGGCCCCATGCAGGGAGCCCGATGTGGGACTGGATCCCGGGACCCCAGGATCACATCCTGATGTGCATCCAAAGGCAGATGCTTAACTGCTGAGCCATCCACGGATCCCTGGTGGAGACTCTCAGCTTTGGTCCTGATCTCTGGGTCATGGGATGGAGCCCCTCTTCAGGCTCTCCACTGGGCATGAAGTCTGCTTAAAATCCTCTCTCTCCCCCTCTGCCCCTCCTCTCCACTCTCCCACTCTCTCTCTCTCCCTCTGGAAAAAAAAAATGTAATGGTGCATATGGGTTGAAGCGAGCAATGCTAATTTACATGTAGTGTGAATAGAATTTGGAAGTTGGGTGCACCCTCTCCATGGTGGACAAAGTCAACTAGACACGGATTTGGAAGGCTGAGAGAAGCAGTCTCTGCAGCTCACAGGCCTGATTGCAGAGGCTGGTCGCCCTCTGGAGAGGCTGTGGCTGGGCCTGCACTGCGCAAGCTTCCCTAGATCCTCCTGCAGCCCCTCACCCCTGGAGCTGGAGAGCGCTCAGCTCTCATGGAGGAAGCTCCCCAGCTTCTGCAGGACACTTTCACACCAAGCTGGCAGAGGACAACCACTGACCTGGCTTCAGCCGGTGGCCCTGGGGTGGCAGCTGCCGGCCGCTGGGCGCTGAGGCCGCTCACCAAGCCGCCCTCCTGACGGCCGCCCGGACATCAGGCTCCAGCTGCACACCTGCACCCTCCCCACGGGTCCCCCCTTGGCCGTCTCCGGGGACTCGATTCTAACAGAGGGCGTGGGCGAGCAGCTGCGGCCTCCGGGGAGCCCGGCTGGAAGGCGGGGTTCCCTGCGCTCCCTCAGGGGCCCTGGCATCTGGGCACCCGGGCGGGGTCGGGCGGCAAGGCTGTGGTCGCGGCCACCCCGCACGGACCCACAGCCTGTCAGCTCGGGTCACTGCAGCCAGCCCCCAGCAAGCGTGCTGCGGAGCCACCCCGGGACGCAGAGGGCCCGGCGGCGCCCCTGGGAGCAGTGACCGCGCGGGGCGGCTTGCTCTCCGGACCCCCGCCCGCGGTCCCCTCGGTGGCCCCGGGGGCTCCCCCCACTGCTCCCGGGGAGCCCGGCGGGCCCGCTCCGAGGGGAGAGCCCGCAGGGGGGAGGGCGGCGAGCCCGCAGGACCCGGGCCCAGGGGCCTTCAGGGGTCCGGGAAGGTGGGGGGCGGCACCCCGCACGCGGATTCCCCAGAGCCGCGGGCACCTGCCAGCCCTCGGAGGGAGCACTGCAGGGGGAGCCCGGGCGAGGCCGCGGGGGGGGGGCCGAGCGGGCCCTGGGTGCGGGCCCCGGGGTCCCCCAGCCCTCCCGCGGGGCCCCCTGCAGCCCGCGCCGCGCCCCGCGGATGTGGCGCCCCCGCCCGGGCAGACGCGGCGCGGAAGGCAGACGCCGGGGCCCCGGGGCCTGGGTCCTCGGATGGGCCGCGACCTGCGGCCTGGAGGGCGGAGGGGACCGGAGCCGCGCCCCGCCTGCCCGGGACAGCGCCCGCCCCGGCTCCCCCCGCCGCCGAGCTGCCCGCGCTCCCGGGCCGGGCGGGGATGGTGGGGGGCCCGGGGTACGGGGGGGGGGGGCGGGGGCGCAGCCGGGCGCGGAGGCGGCCCCGGGTCTCCTGGGCCGCGATCCTGCAGCCCGTGGAGCGTGTCCCCGTCCGCCCTCCGGAAGGGAGGCGCCGCCACGTCCCCCGCGCGAGGTGGGGGGACACGGGTCACTGCGCGGCCCTGACCCAGCCCGAGCGCCCTGCGCCTGGACAGCCGCGGTCCTCGCCGTCCCCCGGGCCGGGCCTGGAGAGGGCGCGGAGACCCGGGGGGGGGGGGGAGGCGTGTCCCCGTGTCCCGCGGGAGCGCCCTGGGGCCTCGGGGGCCTGGAGGTGGGCGGGCTTGGCCCGGAGGCGCGGGTTTAAGCTCCCAGGTGGCTGCGCCAGGACAATTCCTACCCCGGGTTTCTTACCAGTTTCCGGGCTCCAGTCTACTAACCACTGAGGCGCAGCGTCGCCGACGTCTCCCAAGTGCCTTCAGGAAGAGATGGGGCGCAGAACACGTGGGGGGAGAGTATGTGAGTCATGGGGGGGCTCCACGGCCCCGCACGCTTTTTATTTATTTATTTGACAGGGAGCACAAGCAGGGGAAGCAGCAGAGGGAGAGGGAGAAGCAGCCGCCCCACCGAGCAGGGGGACCCCCCCCCCCAGGGTCTCCATCCCAGGACCCCAGGATCATGACCTGAGATGTAGGCAGACGCCCAACCCACGGAGCCACCCCGGCGCCCCAGGGCCCCGCAGGCCCTGCCCAGAAGTGGAGAACCGTGTCCTCAGGGCGGGGCGTTGTGATGCTGCTGCTTTGGGATCACAGACTACAGAGCCTTGGCCTGAATGGTTGAGCGGTGGGTCCCGGGGTTGGCCACAGACTTAACCTCCTTCACAGCAAGAATTCCCGCACTGAGGCTTTACTTCTGCTTGTTTACCCGCAGGACCTTGCCCCCGGGGCCATTCCCCACAGGAGAAAGCAGTGCCAATCAACCGATTTTCATTTTCTTTTCCTAACGTTTCCCTTTGTGAAAATTATTCCGCGGCAGCTCTCCCCGCAGGTTTCCTTGCAAAGCCCCCTTTGCTCGTGGGTTCTTTCCTGGGAAGCACATTCTCGAGCTCAAGTGCGGCACTTTCTGCACATCTTTCTCCAAGTGTGGCCTTTGTTTTCTCGGGGAGAGAGAGGAGCACTTTGGTAAGGAAGCTCTTCACACCTGTAACAGTGCCCAGGTGTGGGACAGAAAAAGCCATAAAAAACAGGTCGGCCCAGTGCTGATGAAGCAAATTTGAAAGACATGCTTCTAAAATACTGAAAGTCTTGCTGACTTGGGTTCGGGTGCCCGCTGTACCTGTTTTATCTGCAGAAGCTCATTACATGCAGGTTACTACCTACCAAGGATTTGGATGGCTGCAACGCAAGCTCATTGGGAAATGCTCCTAAATATATCACCGGAACAACTCAAAAAGGAGTATTGTCACGTTCATAGCTAAATCGCTTTGTTAGGACGAAATGCTGGTGATGGTTATCAAAACGTGACAGGTTCTGTACACAGATGATGGGCGTCACCCTGACAAACACAATCAATCCCCGCAGGTAAACAGCCCAGGGACTTGATTACTGACTCCGGTAAGACCTCAGTGCCCAAGGTAAGCAGGGGCTGGCCTGGGCTTCAGGATCCTCCCCCACAGCCACAGGGGACTGATCTCAAAGCCTGAAACAAGAGTCCCCACTCCCCACCCAGCCTGGATTAGCCCTGACCTTTCCCTCTTCAGGGACCTCCCTGGGTGGTATCACCCCCACCCCATCAGCCTCTTCCCCAGTTCCTGCAGAGACAACCTGAATCACACACCGAACTCCCATAGGTCTCCAGGTTAGGCAGTGGGGACTCAGTGGGGAATGAACTTCTGGAAGCCTCTATCAGCCCTATGGGCCCTGACCCTGTCATGGCAGCAGAGCCCTCCTGGCTCTGGAGTGGGCGGGTAAACGCTGGGCTAGTCCTCTGGGCTACAAGACATCACTCCTGGCCCCATTAGTGTCTGGGCCTGTGTCGAGGACTCTAGGCAGCATGTGGAGACAGGCATCACCCCCTCCATGCCACAGTGTGGCACTGGGTCCTAGGAACACGGGTGCCCGGGTCCCTCTGCACCCGCAGGAGCAGGGACAGAGCAGGGGGCCTGGGGCTCTGCAGTGCTGGGAATGCTGTCAGGAAGACTCCCTGCCCAGTGCCCCCTCCAGGCCTTGACAAGCAGGTCCCAGTCCGGAATGCCTCAGGCTCCAGGGGCACGTGCCCCCCGGGGTGTGCCCCCATCTCTGCAGCGAGAGAGGCTGGGCCCTAATACCCACCGGGGCTCCCGGCCCACCTGCTGGGCTGACCCTGTGTGTACCTCCTCTCCCGGGTCCCTGGAGATCTCTGCCGGGAGGGCTCTTCCTCCCCACCCCAGCACACACTGGGGAGAGCTGGCCACTGCTGGGCTGAGCCTCTCTCACGGGCCTCTGCCCAAACCCCACCCCACCCGGGGTCCCTCAAGGACTCCCTGGCTCTCCCCCTTCCAAGGAGAGGCCCTTCTGGCTGTGGCACAGGAGTTGATCGGGTCCCTGCTCCCAAGAATGCTCCCAGGAAATGTAGGGATTCCTTGGCCATTCTGGATGCACTCGTGTGGCTAGAACCAGGCTGGCCTTGCTCAAAGTCAGGCTTGTCTGAGCAGCACACTTGAAGCCTGCCCACCCCCATCCCCGCCGGGGGGACCCAAATCTCAAGGGCAGATGAAGGGGCCACCTGCCAGGGAGCTTCAGGCTGAGGCTCCAGTGTCTCGTGCTCTCTCCTGAGCCGGGATCCTGGAACCCCACCTCCACTCTGAGCCCCTCCAGCCCCCTTTCCTCATGGGAGCTTTCCAAATAGGAATCATGACAGGTCACTCCCTTTGTCCTTTGATAAAGTCCTCTCACCAGGACCAGAGGGAGGGCCCTTCTGTGTCCCAACACCCCTCCTCCTTTCCTGATCACATCCCCTGCCATCCCCCCCACCCCAGCAGCCCCTCTCAACCCAGGATCTGTTCCAGAGCCCGCCCCTCTTTGCACACCTAGGCCTTCCCATCAGCTGACCCTGCAGGGCCTGGGAGAGACCCCACCATAGTCTTCAGGGGCTGGGCTCCTGGGTCCCCCAGACCTCCTAGTTCCCTCCCTCATGGAAGATTCTAGCCCCTCCCACCGCTGCTCAGGGAAAGCTAGAAAGTAACTCTAGACCAGTGACAATGAGAACACAGCAGAGAGGAAGGAGGGTGTGGGTGCAGGGAAGGCAGGGCCAGGGGCAGAGGAAGGAGCTGAGAGCCCTGGGTGAGCACTCAGGAGCCCTGACTCAGCTCCCTGACCCACTCCAGGAGCTAGAAACACAGATTCAAGGCCCAGAGAAGGAAGGAAATACAGAGGGGAGCTGACAGAGCCTAGAAATAATAGGGAAGGGCAGCCGGGTGGCTCAGGGGTTTGGTGCCTGCCTTCAGCCCAGGGCGTGATCCTGGCGACCCGGGATCGACTCCCATCTCAGGCTCTCTGCGTGCAGCCTGCTTCTCCCTCTGCCCGTGTGTCTGCCTCTGTGTCTCTCATGAATAAATGAATAAAATATTTTTTAAAAAAGATATCATAGGGAAAATATCATTATTGAACCTATAGTTGATTCCTGGAAAGAACAACAAATCTGACGGACAACAAATCTGACAACAAATCTGGCCTCTCCCAGGCCCTGCAGGGTCAGCTGATGGACTCAGATAAAGGAACTGGAATTAGAACAGGAGACTGGAGGGCCCCCGGGTGGCTCAGTGGTTGAGCATCTGTCTGCCTTTGGCTCAGGGCGTGATCCCAGGGTTCTGGGATGGAATCCCATATTGGGCTCCCCTCAGGGAGCCTGCTTCTCCCTCTGCTGTGTCTCTACTTCTCTGTCTGTGTCTCTCATGAATAAATAAATTAAAATCTTAAAAAAAAAAACAAAAACAGGAGATGTGAGAGTGAGGGCATCCCCGCTGACCCCCCAGACACAAGGGGCTGAGACAGAGATCCGGGAACAGCCTCCTCCAAACAGGAGGAGAGCCCAGGGGAGGAACAGGAAGCCATCCCGAGAGCTTTTATTGCAGTTTCCACAAGTGGGAGCAGTTCAACCACCCATCAGACAGCCAGAGAGGCCAGTCACCTGACCAAGCAACAAAACAAACACAGCTCAGCATGTTTGGTCCTTCAGGCCTCCCTAGTTCAGGGTCTTTGAGCAGAGCAGGGGGTCTCTGGACTCCACCCAGGGAGTCCTGGCTCAGTCCCCTGGGTCTGCTGGTGGCACTGACGGAGGACCCTGGAAACCATGGTTGGGCGACTGGTGCAGGCATTGGAGGCTCATCAAGTATTTCCTTCCACGAGATTCCATGTGGGATCTGGGGTTTGAAGCACAGACACTCACCCGGGAGGGAGAACCAGAAACCCCCTGTGGACGACAGTGACCCAGTGTCCTTAGCTCCTCCCACAGCGCATAATGTCAGAATGGAGGAGGATGGAATCTTCTGGACAACAGGATCCATTCAGGCATTCAATCAGCAGCAGTCCTGGGAGAGGACATTGGAAGAACTGCCAGGAGGTTTTAATTTACCCCACGACGCGTGAAGCACACGCTTGATTGGGCCACAGACCAGTATTTCAGAGCGAGCAAGTCCCTAAAGGTGTGGGCAGGGCAGCCCCCCACCCGGCGCATTGGCCTCAGGAGGACACACCTGCAGACCATTGTCCTCAACAGTTGCTAAAGGGACTGAGGGTGTGGAACCCGTGACCCCCGAGGCGTGCCCTGGGCCTCCTGGTGGACAGGGCAGTGCCCGAGGGCGCTGAGCTCAGCTGGAGGCCGGTGAATGCAAAACCCGTCAGGGGCCTTCCAAGCCCACTCGCTTTCCAACACGGAGAGGTTGAGGCTCCCACGTAGCCCAGCGGCCCCCTAGGAAATCCCAGGGAGAGATCCTGCTGAGGCAACCTTTGCAGGGCTCTCTTCCTTGACTTTGGGACAAGCAAGCTCCGGGCAGTGGGGGGCTGAGATGCAAGCACAGCTGAGAGGCCGAGGCCAGGACGTGGTTCCGTGTTCTCCAGACAGAGAGGAAACCCGGAGGAGCCACACACGCGTCTCTCTTTTCTTGGAAGAAGCTCCGACGATTCAGAGCATTAGAACAAAAATCTCCCCAGCTTTGTAAGGAGCCTACCAGTCACTCAGGTTTGGGTGGCCGTGGGACCACGCAGACACAGGAGCCGGAGGTTTCCATCACAATGGTCGGTGTTGCTCTAGAGGATCGTGAGCCCTTCACATCTCAGAAGTACCCATCGGACTGGGCCATCTGGGCAAGGTCCCTACTCACCCCCTGCCAGGACTCCGCAGGACCTGAAGGGCTCTGCCACTGGGGTCACCTCCCCTTGGATCTTCTCACTTAGGGAATTCCTCAGATGGTCCTATCGCCTTCCCCAGGCAGCCCCGGGCCTGAGAGCACTTCCTGTGGCTTTGAGTGTGTTTTTTTTTTTTTTAAGATTTTATTTATTTATTCATAGAGACAGAGAGAGAAAGAGAGAGAGAAAGAGAGAGAGGCAGAGACACAGGCAGAGGGAGAAGCAGGCTCCATGCAGAGAGCCTGACATGGGACTCGATCCAGGGTCCAGGATCATGCCCTGGGCTGCAGGCGGCACCAAACCGCTGTGCCACCGGGACTGCCCCTTTGAGTGGTTCTAAAGCACATTTATAGATTTATATCCATGTCCTACATTCTTTTTCTGGATTTCATAAAAAAATGAATGAACAGGGATGCCTGGGTGGCTCAGTGGTTGAGCATCTGCTCAGGTCGTGTCCCCTGGAGTTTGGAATCAAATCCCACATCAGAGTCCCTGTGGGGAGCCTGCTTCTCCCTCTGCCTGTATCTGTCTCTGTCTCTGTGTCTCATGAATAAATAAATAAAATATTTAACAAAAAAATGGACCAAAGACTTGCAAAGACCCTTACCAGGGAAGATACAAGGATGGTAAATATACACACGAAAAGTTGCACCACATTCTCTGTCACTAGTCAAATACAAATTAAAACCACAATGACAAAATAAATAAATAAATAAATAAATAAATAAATAAATAAATAAAACCACAATGACATAACCACTATGTGCCTAGTAAAATGGTCAAAATCCAAAACAGTGACAACACTGACAACACCGAATGCTGGTGAGGATGTGGAGCCAGTGAGACTCTCATCCGTTGCTGGGGGCAGGGGAAAGGGTGCAGCCACTGGGGAAGAGACTTGGGCAATTTCTTATAAAACTAAACATCACACTGTAGGATCCAGGAATCACACTTCTTGGCATTTACTCAAGTGAAATGAGAACCTATGTCCACCCAAAACATGGACGTTTATAGTAGTTTTGTTCATAACTGCCAAAACTTGAAAGTCACCAAGATGTCCTTCAGTAAGTGAATGGGTAGATACACTGTGGTCCACCCAGACGGCCCTACAGAGCAATGAGCCCTCAAGCCCTGAAAAGACATGGAGGATCCTTAAATGTATATTATTACTAGGCCACAGAGGCCAGACTGGAAACGCTACATACTAGACTCCAACTCTATGACTTTCTGGAAAAGGTGCAGAGGGAGAGGGAGAACCAGATTTCCTGCTAAGCAGGGAGCCTGATGCAATGCAGGGCTGGATCCCAGGACCCTCAGATCATGACCTGAGCAGAAATCAAGAGTTGGACACTTACCCGACTGAGCCACCCAGGTGGCCCTCAGTGGTCAGTTTAATCAGAAGGACCTGGTCAGGGCCTGGAAGAAGCACATGCAAATCCTCTTCTGGAAGGTGCCTGTCCTGGGGGCCTCAACACATTGCCAGAAATTCTTCTCAAGGTCACAAAGGCCACCAAGCCCTGTGACAGAGGTCGGGACAGAAGACCCACGGACAACAGAACAGACCTGCCAGGCTTCAGACACAGTCTGTTCTCTCTTGTGCATGAAAGAAATAAGGTAAACGGTTGTATCTGCAGAGGAGACAGAACTGTAAAAATCACTGTTTTTACCCAGAAATTCCACTTACAAGATTGGTTATTAGTGACCAGCCTTTTTGAAGCTTTTATAAGTAGAATCCAAGTGTGTGTCCGGTTTGCGTCTGGTGTTCTGTTCAACAGTTTGCTTGTGGGATTCTTCATGTCACTGGGGGTAGGTTGTCATTTTATCCTCACTGCTGTACCCAGTTCCACCGTGTGGATTTGCATACACAAGATGTGCTCCCAGGGGACTCCTTTACTGTCCTTAGGAATTGGCTGACTCTGGAGAGGCCGTCCCTCTAAGGTCAGCAAGAACCCTAGACGTTGAAGCATCAAATGCAGAATCTAGAAAACCTGGTTATTAAGTCTCCCCAGCGGTGTACTCCAGCTTGCAATTCTGAGACGGAGCATGTGGCTGAAGGTTGAACCACAACCCAACATGAAGCATCCCTGGTTTCCTCCCTGGTTTCCGAGTTACAGTCTCTCTCTCTATTTAAAGATTTTATTTATTTAGGGATGGCTGGGTGGTTCAGCGCTTGAGTGTCTGTCTTTGGCTCAGGGTGTGATCCCAGGATCGAGTCCCACATCGGGCTCCCCGCAGGGAGCTTCTCCCTCTGCCTGTGTCTCTGCCTCTCTCTCTGTGTCTCTCATGAATAAATAAATAAAATCCTTTAAAAAAAGATTTTATTTATTAGAGAGAATGAGCAAGAGAGAGATGGAGCTGAGAGAGGGCCAGAGAGGGAGAAGCAGACTCCCTGCTGAGAAGGGACCTGGAAGTGGGGCTCAATCCAGGGACCCCAGGATCGTGACCTGAGCCGAAGGAGGACGCTGAACCGGCTGAGCCCCCCAGGCGCCCCAGATTATTTTCTGTCAGTGACACGCCTTTACATTTGCTCTTTGGCTTCTCACTGGCATCTGTTTTGCAGGGGACAGGGTGCATCTGCATGGGCATGGCAACCCCATGGCTTGTGGTCACCAAGGACCCCAGCTGCCTGCACTTTCTGCAGACGTCAGCAGCTCACTCTCACCATTGTTCCTTCTCCTCTGGCGGAGAATTTTGTTGGAAGAATTTTGGGAGTGTGCTACAAGCCCCGTCTGCTGGGTAGACTAGCACAGCCCCAGCTGGGATGTAACCTGGTGACGTCCCCCTGTGGTTCCCCAACTGCTGGGACCCTAGGTGTGGCCCTAAGGAATGCACCAGAGAACTCACCAGCTAGAGAAGTCTTTAGTGAAGGCTGTAGTTGGAGTGGAGACTGGCAGGTGAGCAGGGTGCAGGTGTGAGGGGACATCTGTCATGGTCCGGGATCAGTGACATATCCTTTTAGGTCTCTGGGCTTCCTGCCTGGTGGATCACAGAATCACCACGGGCAGGGCCAGGATGTGAAAATAAGGTCCTGCATTCCCAGCAGGGCTGGGCCCAGGGGCTGGGCTCTAGATGAGCCCTCTGGGGGTGGGGGTCTGGACACAACTCAGCATGAGGATGCTTGTGTCAGCGGGCAGGCTGCTGGGTGCCTTCCAGGGGTTAGGAGTGAAGCAAAAGTAGATGGAATTGTGCCCTAACTGGTCCCTTTAGGTCTCCCAAACTCCCGGCCCCCAGGGAAGGAACAGATGTTGCTTTAGATAGAGCTTGACTTTGCAAATCTCCCCAGAACGGCGCATACCTCCCGCCATGTGGCAGGTGTGGGAGTTCAGGTGGCCACAATCTAGGGAGGTTCAGCTCCCTGTGACTGTTCTCAGAGCCATCAAACCCGAAGAAATGGTCCCAAGTAAACTTCTCACCATTGCTGCCGGAATCACCAGTGATTTGTGCCAATTCAGAGGTGGGCGGAATCAATTCAGATTTTAAAATCAGGCTCCCAGACTCTGTTTAAAAACATGCAGAAGAGGGTGGCTGGGTGGCTCAGTCCATTAAGCATCCTACTCTTGGTTTCAGCTCAGGTCATGATCTCTGCACTCAGCAGGGAGTCTGGTTGGGATTCCCTCTCCCTCTGCCCCTGCACCCACCGCCCCATGCACATGTGCTCTCTCTCTCCTCTCTCAAAATAAATAAATCTTTAAAATATTTTAGAAAGATAAAAAAATAAAAACATACAAAAGGATCCCAATTCTGGTAGTGGGATCAATCAAGTTGAGCCCCATGTTCTTCTCTGCGAAGTGCCTGGAGCTGATCCAGGGGGAGGACCCAGCATGTCCTGAGCGCAGCCCAGGGAAGCCACATGGTCTAGAGCCCATGGGGCAGAGCGCAGAAGAGGAGAGCGCACAGAGAGTTCTAGAGCCCTGCAGAGGGTCTCCCTGTGGTGTCCAGCTGAGAACAGGCTGGTGCATGCTGGGAGTGTGCTACAAGCCCCGTCCACTGGGTAGACTGGCACAGCCCCAGCTGGGATGTAACCTGGTGACGGGTAGGAGGGAGTCTCCCTGAGGGTGGCAAGGGAGCTACCAGAAAGGCCTGGAAGTAGCAGTGCCTGGTGCCCACACACAGCGGGGAACAGCTGTCTATTGCCATCAGCCAGAGTGGAACACAACACTGGTAAGGGGACCAACAAGGTCATAGTGCAGGAGTAAGGAAAATTAACCCTAGACTAAATGCTGCCTGGGTCCCACCAAGTAACTGAACTGCATCCCAAAGATGCAAAGATGGAGAATATTCACAGAATATAAAAATACCCAGCACCAAAAAGGTAATCTTCACATTGTCTTGATTTCCCATTAGAAGTACCAGGTATGCAGGAAAAAGGAAAGTAGAACCTATAACCAGGAGAAAAATCAGTCAACTGAAATGAACCCATAAATGGCACAGATGAAAGCATTAGGAGCTAGGACACTGCGTAACTGAGGTCCTCATATTTAAGAAGATAGAAGAAAGATTGAACTAATGTCAGAAATAATGCAGTCAGAAGATGGTGGAGCAGCATTTTATAGAATTGAAAGAAAAGGGGGAAAAGAGCACAGTTGACATAAAATTCATCACTCAGTGGAAATATCCTTCAGAAACTAAGGCACAACAGGGCTTTTTCCAACATACAAAAGCTAAAAGGAGAAATCCCCAGTAGGCTCATGGTACGAGAAGTGTTTGAGAAAGTCCTGCAAGCTTAACGCAAAGAATGCCAGGGAGAGCCCTGAGTCTACCCAGAAGAACAGGGCAAAAAATAATAGTAAATTGGGGCTGTAATGCACGCAGTTAGACGCAGGATGGCAGTAGCAAAAAGGCCAGGCAGTAGGTAAGCAAACTGTGGTTCAGTTGCCTACGATACGTGCAGTGGCCTAAGGGCTCTGGAAGGCAGATTGTGGTTAAACTATAAACCCTAAAGCAACTACTAAAATACTAAGACAACCTCTTGTGGTTCATTAGCCAACAAAGCTGATGAAATGAAGTAATAAAATTATTCCAGAAAGATACAGAAAAAGAGGACAAAGGGATAAACAAAACAAAACAAAACAAAACAAAACAAAACAACAACAAAAAAACCAAAAACCCAACCCAAACAGATAGGACAAACAGAAAACAAACAGTAAGATGAAAGGCTTAAGGTCAACCATATCCGCAGTCACAGAACACACATATGGTCTCAGCTCCTCCATGAAAAGCCAGAAATTGTCACCTTGTCTTGCAATGAAACCTCTTCCAAATATAAAGACAGTAGCTTAAAAGCAAAAGGATGGGGGGCGATGGGGGGAAGAGATGCCACATTAAATCAAAGAAAGCCGGAGTAGCTCTGATAACATCAGACAAGATAGATTTCAGGAGGAAGAACTGTAGCGATAAACAGAGCAAAGGGGTCAGCCAATCCAGAGAACATAACACATCTAAATGTAAAAAAACAAAAAACAAAAAACAAAAACCTCACATCTAAATGTGTATGCACCTAATAGGAGAGCTTTGAAATAAACCGAACCAGATCTGACCTTCTCCGGGCAGGAGACACAGACACATCCACAAATAGGCGCAGCTGGCGGGGCTGCACCCCTCTCAGTGCAAGTGGGCAGGAATTCAGGAAGGAGACGCAGCGCTATCAACAAACTTGACCTAATTGACATTTATAGAACACTCCACCGACAACAGCCGGGAACACAAGTATTCGCAAGTGCACACAAAACATTTGCCCTGGGACCCCTGGGTGGCTCAGAGGTTTGGCACCTGCCTTCGGCTCAGGGCGTGATCCTGGAGGCCCGGGATCGAGTCCCACGTCGGGCTCTGGCATGGGGCCTGCTTCTCCCTCTGCCTGTGTCTCTGCCTCTCTCTCTCTCTGTGTGTCTCTCATGGATAAATAAATAAAATCTTAAAAAAAAAAAACATTTGCCAAGACAAACCATATTCTGGGCCATAAAACAAGTCTCGGTAAATTTAAAAGTCAGACGAGATTCAAGTCGTACAAAGTATGCGTTCTAGCCAGAAGTAAATTCTCCAACAATGACAAGAAAGCTCTCTGAAAGAAATCCTCAAATATTTAGAAATGAAAAACACACTTCTAAGTAACCGTCAGGTCAAAGAAAGACTCTAAATGGAAACTTAAAAGTTTCCTTCTTTAATTGTCTTTTAAAAATCAAAGTATAGTTGACATACCGTATTATGTGATTCAACATTTATCTACATTAAGAAATGGTCGCCACAATAAGCCTAGTTACCATCTGTCACCACACAAAGTCGTTACGATATCATCGACTATATTCCCTATACTGTGCTTTTCATCTCTGTGCCTGATTCATTTTGTAGCTGGAAGATTGAACCCCTCAATCCCCTACACCTACTTCAACCACACGCCTGCCCACATCCCTCCGGCAACCCCAACTTTGTTCTCTGTATTTATGAGTCTTTTTTCTGTGTTATTTTCTCTCTGCACTTGTTTTTTAGATTCTACATACAAATAAAATCATATGGTATTTGTTTTCCCCTGACTTCTTTCACCTAGCACAGTACCCTCTGGGTCCATCCTCATTGTCACAAATGGCAAGATTTTGTTCTTTTTATTTTATTTTTTTAAAGATTTTATTTATTTATTCATTAGATACACGGGGGGTGGGGGGTGGGGGGTGGGGCAGAGACCCAGGCAGAGGGAGAAGCAGGCTCCACGCAGGGACCCCGACGCGGGACCCGATCCCGGGTCTCCAGGATCACACTCTAGGCTGAAGGCGATGCCAAACCGCTGAGCCACCCTGGCTTCCCCCGATTTTGTTCTTTTTATAACTGAGCGATATTCTATCATGTACTGCATTTTTTTTTCTTTTTGAAATTCGCTTGTATCTATGGGTTAACATTTTTTTGTGTCTTGCAAATATGCTGTTTCTCAACAATTTTACCAAATGGTTTCAGCATCCTTCACATCTTTGGTAGATCATTGTTCTCAAGTCTTTACTCCTTCCCGGTTTTAGAATCACACCTCCATGTCCTTTGCCATGTGACTTTACAGTATCTCCCACTAGAGCACAGGAAATATATTTCCCCTTCCCATTGACCCTGGGCTTGGCCATGTGACTTATTTTAGCTAATGCAATGTTAGCAGACACGACACCGGCAGAAGCACTAACTATGCTTGTGAGCTTGGGTTGGGCTCTTGTCCTACTGCAATTTGCCACCAAATGGACATGTCCCGGGTGGAGCCTGGTCCACGGAGAATAAAGAGACAAAACTGAACCTAATCTACTGGCTGGGAATGAACCCAGCAAACAAGCATTCTTGAGAATTGCAAACCTGTGAATAAGAAACAGATGTTTCTTGTTTGGGGGCAGGGTTGTTTGCTCTGTCGCACTATCGCTTGGGAAACTGAGCGGTGCACACTCCTTACCAAGGCAAGTATTTCACGGGAGGTCGCAGAAAGTGCAGTTTCCTAATTCGTGCACTAGTTCTGCGCATTCTAACTGGCATTCTTCTAAAAGAATGAACATTCCTTGCATTCCTTTTGACTTTTTAGCATAATTATTAAGTCGTGGGTTTGATTTATTGAATGGTTTACAATTAATTACAACTATGATTTCTTTCGAAGCTAAAAAAATCCTATAGTTTACTAGTAAGAGCCTTATTCAGTTAGATTACATGTCCTCTGACACATCCCGCCTTAAGCACTGGGTACTCTTTTGATTTTGTAGCACTGTAAGATGTCTCCCTGTTTCACTGATCTGTAGAGTCCCTGAAATATCCAGATGATCCACAATGATGATGAGTGGATTACTATTACCTGAACCAAGTGGTAGCCTAGGCTGTTGCACCTGTGCCAGATATATCATCTTTACCCAAACAGAGCAGCCTGGCCTCTGGCACTGCATTTCAGTGATTGGTTTGGCAAATACATTAAAAAAAAATCCCCATCAGTAAAGATGATCAAATAATTTGCAATGTTGTGGAAAAGATAGCAGAGCACATTTACTGTCGCTAGGGCTCTTAATTCTCCTCTCTGACTCCACAACAGGCCTTGCAGTGAGCAGAATAGTATGCAAGTCCACTGTTTTCTTTTTTTTTAAGATTATTTATTTATTGGGATCCCTGGGTGGCGCAGCGGTTTGGCGCCTGCCTTTGGCCCAGGGCGCGATCCTGGAGATCCGGGATCGAATCCCACGTCAGGCTCCCGGTGCATGGAGCCTGCTTCTCCCTCTGCCTGTGTCTCTGCCTCTCTCTCTCTCTCTCTCTGTGACTATCATAAATAAATAAAAACATAAAAAAAAAATAAAAAAAAAAAGATTATTTATTTATTTATTCATGAGACACACACACACACACACACACACAGAGGCAGAGACATAGGCAGAGGGAGAAGTAGGCTCCCAGCAGGGACCCCGATGTGGGACTCGATCCGGGATCATGCCCTGAGCCAAAGGCAGACGCTCAACCACTGAGCCACCCAGGCGTCCCGGAAGTCCACTGTTTTTATAAATTACACTACTGCATTGAACAGAAAGTAGCAAGTACCCTGGGTACATTGTGAAGTCATATGTCTGCCAGAGAGTGGGGCATAGACCCTAAATAAATTCTGGGTCCTGCACACTGATGATGTTTATAGGGGTCCATGGTCCACAGTATGTCAGGACGTTCCCTCTGAGATAAAGGGTATTGTACATTGTCCCTGCACCACGAGCAGGCCCGGAGCTGCCCTTTTATAATGGATCCAATGATACTCAAAATATCTGTACTAGGTAAAGATGCTGTGGGAGATCTCAGGCAAGCCTAATGGGGGAGTCACAGGGTTCTGAGGTGAAGCTGTGAAATACAGGGCAGAGAGCCACTTGCAATTTGAAGAAGAGCTTCCGGCAGGCCACTGGATCCTAGCAGAGTCTGAGCATCTGGCCATAGGACATTATGTGTGGACTGTGTGGCCGTACCTGCCTGTTCTGGCTTGGACATTATAAATCCACCACATCTTAGAGTCAGGTGGACCCAGCAGCAATTAATTCATCAGACTGTGGAAAACGTAAACGCACGATCATACCCAAAGAGCACAAATAAGTTATGAAAGCAGGTGGCGCGGACCCACAGGTTACCTAGCTCTGCGGCACTAACACTTCTCCTTCAACACACACCTACGCCTACATGAGAGGTTCCCTAAGATTGGCTGATAGAAGAGGACAAAACTTGGCCCGATTCACAGACAGAACCACTTGATATTTGGGTGTAAACTGAAAACAGATTGCTTCCTCACTCAGGATTGTCCCTATGGGACAGTGGTGAAGTGAACCCCCTCCACCCACCCCACCCCCGCCGCACCCCCATAGACGGAGCTACGAGAAATACAGCCATCTGATCTAGGGGACGGGGAGAGACCTAAGGTAAGGCTATTTCTGGGGAGTGCGAGTGGGGGGCTGCTTGGTTAGGGATGAGAAAAGAGGAAGGCTGGAGACAAGAAGTTCTGGGGAAGAGGTACGTAAATGTGGGGAAGCTGGGCAGAAAGGAAGCAGGACTTTGTGTTTCACCAGAGCCTGCCCGAGAGCCCCCTCCCTAAGTAGGTGCTGGCAACCCGGTGGACAAGGTGCCTCTCCGCAGGAGTGGCCGCCTCCCATCTCCCCAGCGCTCAGGCCCCATCTCCCCAGCCCTCAGGCCCCATCTTCCCAACCCTCATGCCCTGACGCCTGCACAATACAACGGTGCCCGAAGAGCGGCGCTGGTGGAGATGAAGCCTGTGCGTGGATTCCCTCTCGCTGAGATGTATCTGAGCGCGAAGCTGCCAAATGCTGACCTGTCAGAGGAAGAGATGGCACCTGTGACAGTGCTCGGTGTGGTACTGTCCCTAGAGGTGACCAACCACCCACCTGACCGGTTTATTACATCAGACCTCTTCCAACCAAGACGGGAAGAGATTCTCCCGCAATTGAATCAACACCTACCCTGGATATAGATGTTTTCCCTGTGCCTACAGCATCCCCGCCAGCTCTGCTTTTCAAAGGCTTACCAGATGCCCGCTAGATCTTGCACAACATCCCCTGGGAGCAAGGGCCGCATGTTACAGCAAAAGTGCTGTGACAATGGGTTACGGCTGTGACCCTCTATTCCTAACACAGATCATAGCCTGAAGCAGCTGGCCAGATACAAGACTGGAATTTTGGGCTAAGGCATTAGATTGGGGTCACCGCCCTGTGGGGTTGGGGTTCTGTCCACCAGGATGCAGAATAAGCACTGGACCAATGGCCCATATACGGTGCTATATCCAAACAGCTAGAAGACACTGGATGGAATTGGGGTGATCGCTCTCAACACCACTCGCAGAACCCACATGACAAATCTGGGCCTCCACTCACTGAAAACTTATGTTCTATTATCATCTGGGGGAAGCTATGACCACTGTCTGGTCACTTTAGACTATCCTAACGGACCAGCAGGTGGAACAAACGACTTATTTTAGCAACAAGTGTCACAGTCTACTCCATGCTTTTCCCTGGATTGATTTTCTGTGCCATTGGGTGCTAATGAGCTGCCTTTACCTTATGGTGAGACCTGGATCATAAACCCTTAAGGGGAGTAACCAAGGCCCTGGGGGAAGGGGCTCCTCTCCTGGGCATGCACCTAGATGCCACCACTAGGGGGCAGAACCAGCACGGTGGAAGAGAAGCTCTGAGCTTCCCTGGCTTCCAGATCAGGGTCTAAACCAGGGCCTGCAATCCAGAGAGCTTCCTGCAAAGCCTAGATGGCGGGTTGTCTCTCCCCCAGGGAACCCTGCTCTCTGAGGCTCCCCTGGGCGGAGGGGCTCCTGGAAATCCCCTCACCACTACCTCCTGCTTTTTCTACAGCTACGGTCTCCTCGGTGTCCAGAGGCACTTGCTCGAAGCTGAGTGTCCCACAGTCCGGGGCAGTCCGTGGGGCCACTGCCTGACTGATGCTCTTTCTGAGGGTCATACCCTCCCCAGGAGCTGCCTGCCCCAGGCTGGACTCTGGCTGCCATCTGCCTCCAGCAGCACCTGGGTGCACAGGTGGGCTGTGTGGGTCTTGTGCCTTGATCTCCAGGGCCAGGGACCAAGGGCCGAGTGACAGGAACAGAGTGTGTGTGGAACATATGTCATTAGGACAACACCCAGAAGGGGAACCTTGGCTCTGGCCAGCGGGGGTGGGGGGGGGGTGGGGGGGGTGGTGCTGGACCATCCCATCCTCTCCAAAGCCTCTTGGGGAGGGAGTCTTAAATATTTGCATCTTACAGAAACAACCAATGGGGCTCCCAGCCCAGCATCCACTATTCATGGGTGTCCCCATGGGTGTCCCATCCTTTTCCTTGTCCGTGGGCCCAGGGACCCCTCCCCACCTGTGCAAAGGTGCTCTAGTGGCCTCCTCTTTCTGGGGCTCATGTGGCCTCAGCCTGCCTGGCTTTGTTCCATCCACAGTGCCCTGTTTCCTTGGGAATGCCAACGCTGCTGCTCCCTCAAGTCAGTCTAGAAGTTCACAAGGCAGCCCAGTCCTTGCTGAACAATTCTGAAACAATCCACGGATACTTTGGAACAAACGAGTCCCCCTCCCCACCCCCCCCCTCCGTTCTTCCAGATTCCATCAGGATTGCTCGACTCACTGCACTCAGGCACCCTCCTGCATGGGGGGTCGGGGAACCCGAGGCAGAAGCCCTCTTGGCTCAAGTGGGGCTCTTGCAGCCCGGGTGGAACTGAGGGCTCCTGCGCACGGTAGGGCTGGGCGTCTACCTCTCAGGGCGCAGGACAACCACCAGGGCCACGGGAGGGCATGGCTGGGCTGCTGGGGCTGGTCCTGCCACGCAGATCCTGCCTTTCAAGGCCCAGACCTTGCCCACCCTGAGAAGCAGCCGCCCCCCTGGCCCAGGAGCCCATGTACTGGCCACGCCTGCCCCAGGGCCCCTCTGTGGGGCCGATGTGACCCGATGGCAAGAATGCCCTCGCCCCCACCCCCGGGTCCTTGGCGGCACCGCGTGGGCTCCACCTTCCTGTGGCTCTGCCCCAAACCCACACACTCCTGGGGGTCCACGGCTGGTCCCCCCTTCCCCCCTGGCTGTGCTCTGACAAGCTGCAGGCCCGCAGTCGGCCCCTTCTGGGAGGGAAGATGCCCTCCCTCCTGCCTCCCCCGCCCAGGTCCCGCCCCCGGCCCCGCCCAGCGGGCGCTCCACCGAGTAACTGGCAGGAGGATTGGCCAATCGGGTGGGAGAAGCCCCAGCCCCGCCCCCAGAGGCGGGGCCGCTCTCCTGCCCCGGGCGCAAGGTGACCAGGGCTCCAGTTTTAAGCAAACCCGTAGGCGTCCTTTCCTCTGTTATATAGACATGTGTTAAAAACCTTTTTTGGGGGTACCGTGTGGCTCGGTAGGTTGGGCGTCTGCTCTCGGCTGGGGTCATGGTCTAGGGTCCCTGCTCCGTGGGGAGCCTCTTCTCCCTCTCGCTCGCTCGGCTGCTCCCCCTGCTTGTGCTCTCTCTCTGTCAAATAAATAAATAAAATCTAAAACACCAAACCAAACCAAAATCACATTTTTTTTTTTCTAGCTTCACAAACCCTTCACTGGAGGAAGTGTCCAGACTAAATACAATATCAAAATAAGGAATTGGGGCACCTGGGTGGCTCAGCGGTTGAGCGTCTGCCTTCGGCCCAGGGCCTGATCCTGGGGACCCAGGATCGAGTCCTGCATGGGGCGCCCTGCATGGAGCCTGCTTCTCCCTCTGCCTGCGTCTCTGCCTCTCTGTGTCTCTCATGAATAAATAAATAAATAAATGAATAAATAAATAAATAAATAAATAAAATCTTAAAAAAAAAAAAAAGGAATTGAAAAATTGCTCACAAATCCCAATAGACTCAAGCCCTAGACATAGGTCTCAAATGCTTCCCCACTCTGTACAAAATCCTGTTCTCAGAAACCTGAACAAAGAAGGGTCTCATAGGTCCAAAGTCTTGGTTCATCGTAAGCAAGATCTTTGAGGTAACAATTCTCCTTGTAGGGAATGTGTGCCTCAGAAATAACAGGAATTCTGTGAGGTACAGACTGGATGCCATCCTTCCCCTCAGGCTGTGCAATACTCTCATGTCCCCGCCCCCACGAGGGCCATTTGGTCCAAACACATCTATATTTACCTAGGGATCCTGCTATAGATATCGTTCTGAAATTTTGCATTTTCACTTAATGCTGTGTCATGGACATTTCCTCACCAGTGTTTATGGAGCCAGCTTGTCTGAATGGTCACACTGTCGTATGTAGTTCAATTGTTTCCCTCTTGCTGGATATTTGGGGATTTTCCACTTTTCCCTACAATGAAAATCTTGTCTGTCTGTGTATGTGTGTGTGTGTATATGTTTGTCCTCTTGTTTTGAAGCATATATTCCCTAGAACTAAAATTATTACCTTAAAGATCTCACTTAAGGGAAACCAAGACTCAATGTCTTCATTGCAATAATAAATCCAGCAGAGATGTAAACTGTCTTCTGCTTGAGAAATCTGCCAGGTTCTTGTACTGTGTAGGAATCCAGAAGCATGATTCATGATTCATGATCCAGATAACATGAAGTTATCTTCTTAGAAATATTGTTAAGACTCTTCTCTTTCAGTAACAGATTCACTGAAACCAAGAAATGAACATGGTGGTAACAGTTATGAATTTGCAGACAAGTCCCATTTTTGCAGAGAAAAACAAGACTTGCACACTTGTAAATGAGCTGACTCAACAACTTACCATATCAAATTCTTTTGAGTTTTATGATTCAGAATGATATCCTTCCCTCCATGATTTCAGAGGACGAGAGACCTCTTTAACTCTTTCTTAGGTTCCTTTTGTTAATTATGTAGACTTTCTTTTTTTTTTTTTTAGACTTTCATTTTTGAAGCCAGGCTGTGGAAATTCATTAGTTGGCCATAGAAACTGTGGAGCTTAATTTCACTGAGACAAAGAAGTGAATGAATAGGATCTTATAACAGCTTATAATATTTTCCCCAAAGAATAGAATTGCAAAAATTAATTCCAAACAGGCTTATGTCAATTCATTCTTCCACGAATAGGGAAGCCAGTTTCCTCACAGATTTGCCAGATCTGGAGGCAATTATCTTGTTTGTTTTTTGACAATCTAATAAGACCAAAAAACTATCATATGTTCATGTTTTTTTAAGAAACAGCTTTACCAAGTTTTTTTTTACAGCTTTACCGAGTCATAATTGGCATGTGATAAACTGCACATATTTAAAGTATGTTAATATGTTTTTTAGGTGTGCATAGTCTCATGAAACTCTCACAACGATAAAGATAATTAACATGTCCATCATTACCAAAAGTTTTGCCGTGGCCTGTTGTACTCATGCCCCTAACCCTTCCTGCTCACCCATGCACAGGTACAGACTGATTGGGTTTCTTAGCTGGATCCCTTAACATTTTCCAACAGTGAGGCTGACAGCCACCAGAGCTCTCACTCACTGCTCTGGGAGCATACTTTTGCACGTCCCCCGTGGAGGGTGATTTGGCAATAGCATTCCAACTGACAAAGCCTCCTGTGAACCAGCCATCCCCTTCTAGGAATTCTTCATAATGATACTCTAACATCCATCCAGAATGGTGCAGAACCAGTTCAGTACTAGTTACTTCAATTGTAGTAGCAAAATATTGGAAACTCCTAAAAGTCCATCAGTAAAACCCAGGGAAATAATTGCGGTGCACCAAACAATGGAGTACTATACAGCTGTAAAAAGGAGAAGCTCTCTCTGTCCCGGTGCCGAAATTGCTCAAGGTAGGAGGTAAAGGGGAAGTGGGTGTGAGAAGTGGGTGGTATGAGTGCCTCTTTCCTGTTTGGGAGGCATCCGTGAAAGCTATGACCCTGACCTTGCCTCTTTTATTCTCCCCCTACCCCTCACCTCAGGAGGAGGAAGCACTCAATAACATTACACTTTCTGTTTTTACGATTTGGGCTACTCTAAATGCTTCATCCAAGTGGAATCATGTTGTTTTCCTCTTTCTGTGACTGACTTATTTCACTCAGTATAATGTCCTCAAGTTTCGCCCATGTGGTAGCATATTGCAGAATAATTAAGACTTAATAATTAAATCCATGTTTAGACTTTTAAAAGTCTGAATAATTAATTCCATTTTAATTCAATGAAATTCCATTTAATTCCATTTTAATTCCATTGTATGTATTTACCACACTTTGCTTCTCCATTCATCCATTGATGGACACGTTGGCTGTTCCCATCTTTTAGCTATTGTGAATAATGCTGCTCGGAACTTGAGTGTGCAAATATCTCCTTGAGACCTTCCTTTCACTTCTTTGGGGTATATACCCAGAAGTGGAATTGCTGGATCATATTTAGGTTTTTGAGGAACATCTGTTCTGTCTTCCACAGTGGCTGCACCTTTTTACATTCCCACCAACAGTGCACAAGGATTCCTGTTTCCCCACATCCTTGCCAACTCTTGTTTTCTGTCTCTTTTTTCCTTTGATGGCAGTCAACCTACTGGACATGAGATGGTGTCTCCTTGTTGTTGTGGTTTGCTGTGCATAAGCACATCTTTTCATGTGCTTATTGGTCATTCATGTATCTTCTTCGGAGAAATGTCTGTCCAAGTCTTTTGCCCATTATTGAACTGAGAAGTTGTGTTTTATTATTATTACTATTATTCTTGAGTTTTAGGAATTCTCCACATAATCTGCATATTAATCCCTTATCAGATCTATGGTCTGCAAATATTTTCTCCCATACCGTGGGCTGCATTTTCGTCTGTGAATTGTGTCTTTTGGTGTACACATTTTTAAAGTTTTTTTTATGAAGTCCAATTTGTTGATTTTTTTTATTTTGTCACCTGTGCCTTTAGTGTCACAGCCAAGAAATCACTGCCAATTCCAATGTGGTAAAGCTTTTGATCTGTGTTTTTGTCTAAGAGTTTGATGCTTTTAGGTCTATCATTTAGGTCCTTGATTCATGGAAGTTAATTTTTGTATATGGTATGAGATAAGGGTACAAATTCAGTTTTTTTGCATGTAGATCTCCAGTTTCCCAGCACCAGCTATTGAAAAGACTGTCCTTTCCCCCTCTGTATGATCTTGGAATCCTTATTAAAAATAATTTGATAAGGGGTGCCTGGATGGCTCAGTTGGAAGAACAAGTGACTCTTGATCTCAGGGTCATGAGTTCAAGCCCCACATTGGGTGTGGGTATTAATAAAAAAAGGAAACTTAAAAAATAATTTGAAGGTATATGTGAAAGTTTATATCTGAGCTCTTCGTCCTATTCCATTGGTCTATGCCTAACTTTATGCCAAACCCACACTATTTTGATTACTGTAGATTTGTAGTAGTTTTGAGATCAATAAATGTGAGCCTTCCAGTTTTGTACTTCTTTTTCAAGATTGTTTTGATTATTCAAGGTCCCTTGAGATTCCATGTGAATTTTAGAATGGGTTTGTCTGTTTCTGCAAATAATCTCATTGGGATTTTGATAGGCATTGCATCAGATCTGTAGATTACTTGGGTAGTATTGACATTTCGATGATATTAAGTCTTCCAATCCATGAACATCAACATGTGTCCATTTATTTATGTCTTCTTTAATTTATTTTAGCAGTGTCTTGTAGTTTAGATTGTGTGAGTCTTTCACCACCTCCATCCCCAGTTAATTCTTAAGTATTTTATTCTTTTTGAAGCTACTGTAAATTTTTCTGTTTTTGTATTTTCCTTTTCAGAATGTTCAGATTGTTTTTTTTATTTTTTTTCAGACTGTTTTTTAAAGATTCTATTTATTTACTCATGAGAGAGAGAGAAAGAGAGAGAGAGAGAGGCAGAGACACAGGCAGAGGGAGAAGCAAGTTCCATGCAGGGAGCCCGACATGGGACTTGATCCTGGGTCTTCAGGATCATGCCCTGGGCTGAAGGCAGGCACTAAACAGCTGAGCCACACAGTCTGCCTCAGATTGTTCAGATTGTATATAGAAATGCAACTGATACTTTGTGTTTTGACTTTGTGTCTTGCTTCGCTGAATTTATTGATTAGCTCCGATGGCTTTTTTGTGGATTCTTTGTGGTTTTCTACATATAAAATCATGTCATCTGCAAACAGATAATTTACTTCTTTTCCAAGTAGGGTGCCTTTTATTGATTTTGCTTGCCTAATTGATATGGTTAGAACTTCTAATACTGTGTTGAAGAAAGGTAGTGAAAATGAGCATCCTTATCTTGTTCCTGATCTTGAAGGAAATATTTCACCATTGAATATGATGTTTACTGTGGGGTTTTTTATATGTGGCTTTTATTATGTTGAGATATTTTCCTTCTATTCCTATTTGTTGTTTTATTATAAAGGATGGTGAATTTTGTACAATGCTTTTTCTGCATCAATTGAGATGATATGTAGTTTCTTAACTTCATTTTGCTGCTATGGTGCTCCTACATCGATTGAGTCTTATATGTCAAACCATCCTTGCATTCCAGGAATGAATCCTATTTGGTGATGGTGCATGATGCTTTTAATGTTCTGCTGAATTTGGTTTGGAATATTATGTTGAGGATTTTTACCTCATTGCTCATAAAGAATACTGGTCTGGAATTTCTTTTTAAAAATATTTTCTTTATTTATTCATGAGAGACACAGAGAGAGGCAGAGACAGAGGCAGAGAGAGAAGCAGGCTCCATGCAGGGAGCCCAATGTGGGACTCGACCTCGGGACCACGAGATCATGCCCTGAGCCAAAGGCAGATGCTCAACCGCCGAGCCACTCAGGCTGGTCTGTAATTCTTTCCTGTGATGTCTGTCTGGCTTTGGCATCAGGGTTATGCTAGCCTCACTGAATGAGTTAGGAAGTGTTCCCTCTTCAATTTTTTGGAAAAGTTTGGAAGAGTATTAGCTCTTCTTTAAATTTTCAGTAGAATTTACCAGTGAAATCTTCAGGTCCAAGACTTTTATCTGTTGGGTTTTTTTTTTTTTTTAAGTAGGCTCCATGCCCAGTGTGGGGCCCAATGTGGAGCTTGAACTTACAACCCTGATATCAAGACCTGAACTGAGATCAAGAGTTGGATGCTTAACTGGCTGAGCCATCCAGGTGCTCCGCTGTTGGGGGATTTTTGATAACTGATACAATTCCTTACTAGTTACAGGTCTATTCAGATTTTCTATTTCTTCATGAGTTGGTCTTGGTCAGTCTTATTTTTCTAGAAATTTGTCCATTTCATCTAGGTTATCCAATTTTTTCCTGTGCAGTTGTTCATTACTCTCTTATAATCTTTTTTTTTGTTTCTGTAGGAATCAGTAGTAATTTCATTTCTGATTTCAGTAATTTGAATCTTCATTCCTTAGTCCATCCAGCTAACAATTTTGTTGACTTTTTTTAAATTTTTATTTATTTATGATAGTCACACAGAGAGAGAGGCAGAGACATAGGCAGAGGGAGAAGCAGGCTCCATGCACTAGGAGCCTGATGTGGGATTCGATCCCGGGTTTCCAGGATCGTGCCTTGGGCCAAAGGCAGGCGCCAAACCGCTACGCCACCCAGGGATCCCAATTTTGTTGACTTTTTAAAAGGACCAACTTTTAGTTTCATTGATTTTCCTCTATTGCCTTTCTATTTCCTCTCTCATTTATCTCTGCTCCAATCTTTATTGTTTCCTCCCTCTGATAACTGGGCTCTGTTTGTTCTTTTTCTAGTTTCTTTAGTTTTAAAGTTAGCTTGTTGATTTGAGATCTTTCTGGTTTTTCAATGTAAGCATGGATAGTTATACAGTTTCCCTTTTGCACAACATTTACTGAACCCCATAAGTTTTGGTATGTTATGCTTTCAATTTCATTCATCTCTAAGTATTTTCTAATTTCCCTTGTGATTTCTTTTTTGATCTCTTAGTTGTTTAACAGTGTGTTGTTTAATTTACACAATTTTGTGAATTTTCTAGTTTTACACTTGTCATTGATTTCTAACTTCATCCCATTTTGGTCAGAGACAATCTTGTGTGATATTTGTCTTCTTAAATCTATTGGGACTCAATTTGTGACCTAATTCTCCATCCTGGAGAATGCCCCATGTGCACTTGAGAAGAAGATGTGTGTTGTTGTTGGGTGGGTTGCTCTGTGTGGTAGGTCAGATCTGGTCAGTTTATTGTGTTGTTCAAGTCCTGTTTCCTTACTTACCTTCTGTCTGGTTGTTCTATCCATTGGGAGTGGGGGATTGAAGCCTCTATTACCATCGGTTCTTCAATTCTGTCAATTTTTGCTTCATGTATTTTGATGGTCTGTCATTAAGTGTGTAAATAGTTATAATTGTTATATCTTCCAGTCACATCAAACCTTTTATTTATTTAATTTTGATTTTAATCAAAATTTTTTATTTAAGTGAAGTTGACTTGCAATGTTACATTAGTTTCAGATGTACAATTTAGCAATCTGACAATTTCATACATGAACCTCTTATTAACATATAAATTAGTCTTTCTTAGTCTCTTGTGAACTTTATTGATTATAGTCTGTTTTGTCTGGTGTTGGTATAGACACCTGCTCTGTTTGGGGGGCTATTTGCGTGGCCTATCTTTCTTTATTCTTTCATCAACCTGTGTCTTTGGATCTCTCTGGAGGCTGAGAAGGCAGTATGTAGGCAGTGTTTTTATCCATTCTGCCAACCTCTGTCTTTTGATTAGACAGGTTAACCATTTACATTTAAGGTAATCACTGATAATGCGCTATTTATTTTCTATATGCCATATAGCTTCCTTGTCCTTCATTTTCAGCATTACTATCTTCTTTTGTGATTTGTTGATTTTTTGTAGTGAAATGTTTAAATTTCTTTTGTGTATATTCTGTAGCTATTTTCCTTGTAGTTGCTGTACGGATTACATTTAACATTCTACGGTTATAAAACCATAATTTGAATTTATACCAGCTTAACTTCGATATGGGACAAAACTCTGCTCTGTCTTTACAGCTCTGTCCCCACCCCTTTGGGTTACTGATGTCACAAAATTACATCCTTATCCATTGTCACAGTGTCAGCCCCAGCCTGTTGATGATAATGCCCTCAGCTAGGAAAGTCTGAGGCACTGGCTCAGGCTGGCATTGCTCGTGGACAGCTGCACAGACTTCACCGCCTCTGGGGCCAATTATAGCTGGGCTGTTCCTTCATTTCTTATTGTAATTGCAGGATGCACTTCAGGAAAAAAAAAAACAATCAAGGAGCTTTGAGGAATAAGCTATATGACTCACAGGTTTTGGAGGGTCCACAGCACACCTGAGGACCACAAAGTGAGGTCATGGAGGGAGAATGAGAAAGGGAGCGGGAGAAGGAATGTGAATATGGGGCTCTGCCTCCATTAGGGCCCAAGGGTGGGGATTCTGGAGTTTTGTTGTCTCTCATTATTGGCTAATTTGAAGCATATGAACGGGAATTAGGGTGTGGGAGGGTGGAGATTAGTCAAGTGGTCAGTTATCTAGATTGCCCACAGTTTTCTGTAAGGGGAACTTCCTGGGTGTGGTCAGCTTCATTCCTCATCTGGTTGTTTTGCTGTGCCTTACAGCTGCTGATACGGTTTATTCAAAATGGGTGTCTTTTTTTTTAATTTATTTATTCATGAGAGGCACAGAAAGAGAGGCAGACACAGGCAGAGGGAGAAGCAGGTTCCCTGCGGGGAGCCCCATGCAGGACTTGATCCCAGGATCCTGGGATCATGACCTGAGCCAAAGGCAGATACTCGACCACTGAGCTACCCAGGTGCCCACAAATGGGTGTCTTTTGAAATGAGGCCTCAATCAAAAGGTTAATGTCAGGTACTTCCACCTGTGTTCTCAAAAACATAAACCAGTAATTCTTTTAAAGACAGTAGTCTACTAGATTATGTAGAAAACAAGATTTGGAGTTGCAAACCAAGTTATAGTAATACCAGCTTTTACACTAGTAATTTTTAAAAAAGTTATTAGACTTGTAATCATGTAGAAAATTA
This sequence comes from Canis lupus baileyi, assembly GCF_048164855.1. Taxonomy (NCBI): domain Eukaryota; kingdom Metazoa; phylum Chordata; class Mammalia; order Carnivora; family Canidae; genus Canis; species Canis lupus. The sequence continues at coordinate 72,448,521 of NC_132846.1, read as the reverse complement.
GCATACAGTTACAAACCATTGTTACAATAATACTAGCTTTTATTTTTTTATTAAAAAAATTTTTTTAAAGATTTTATTTATTTATTCATGGGAGACACAGGCAGACAGGCAGAGGGAGAAGCAGGCTCCCTGTGGGGAGCCCAATGTGGGCTCGATCCCCAAACCCCAGGGTCATGACCTGAGCCAAAGGCAGACACTCAGGTGCCCCAATACTAGCTTTTATAATTGCCTATGTGTCTGACTTTATTGAGATATTTATTTCTCTATATGTCTTCAAGTTACTGTCTGATGTCTTTTCATCTCATCTTGCAGGACTGAGTATTTATTGCAGGGCAGGTCTAGTGGTCACAAAGTCTCTCAATTTTTGTTGATCTGGTAATGTGTTCTTTTCTCTCACTTTTGTCAGGTACGGGATTCTTGATTGAGGTTTCTTTTAGCTCTTCGCATATATCAATCCCTGCTTTCTGGCCTCAAAGATTCATTTTTTTTTTTAAACAAACAAACATTTATTTATTTATTTTGAGAGAGAGAGAGACCCTAAGCAGGGAGAGAGGCAGGAGATAATCTCAATCAGACTCCCCTCTGAGCACAAAGCCTCACATGGGGCTTGATCTCATGACCCTGAGGTCAAGACTTGAGCTGAAATCGAGTCAGACACTTAACCAACTGAACCACCCAGGTGTCTCTGGCTTCCAAAGTTTCTGAAGAGAAATCTGTTGGTCATCTCACTTAGATGTAATTCACTTCTCTTGTTGCCTTCAAGATTCTTTTTCTTTTGAAAGTTTGATTATAACGTGTCATGGTGTTGATCTCTTTGAGTTCATCTTACTTAAAGTTTGTTGAACTTCTTGCATGTTTATACTCATGTTTTCCATCAAATGTGGGAGGTTTTCAGCCATTAAGTAGTCAAATATTCTCTCCACCCCACTTTCTTCCTTTTCCCTCTGCTACTCCCATGATGTGTATGTTGGTCCTCTGCATACAGGTCCCTTAGGGTCTGTTCACTTTTCTCCCACCTGTTTTCTTTCTCTTCCTCACTCTTGATCACTTCTGTTGTCCTACCTTCACTGATACTTCTTCTTGCTCAGATCTGCCTTTGAATCCCTCTAGCAAATGTTTCATTTCAGTCACTGCACTTCTCAGTTACAGAATTTCATTTTAATTTCTACTTAGGTTTCTTTTTTTTTTTTTCTACTTAGGTTTCTATCTCTTTTTTTTTGTATCTCCATCTTGTTCACACATCACTCTGTTACCTTTCTCCACATCTTCCTTTAGATCTTTGAATATCTTTAAGATCATTGTTTTAAAGTCTTTTTTTTTTTAATTTTTATTTATTTATGATAGTCACACAGAGAGAGAGAGAGAGGGGCAGAGACACAGGCAGAAGGAGAAACAGGCTCCATGCACCAGGAGCCTGACATGGGATTCGATCCAGGGTCTCCCAGATCGCGCCCTGGGCCAAAGGCAGGCGCCAAACCACTGCGCCACCCAGGGATCCCTGTTTTAAAGTCTTAACCTAGTAGGTCTGTCATCTGTCTTTTTCAGGGATAGTTTCTGTTGATTTCTTTTTTCTTTGGACCATACTTCCTGTTTTATCATATGTCTTGTAACTTTTTGTTAAACCATGGACATTTAAATGTAATAATGTGGTAACTCTGGAAATCGGATTCTTCCCCTTCCCCAGGGTTTGCTCTCTATTGTTACAGATTTTGTTTCTTGTTTTTATTTTGATCATTGTAGGCTCTCTTTGTGCTGAGGATCAGTCTGAAGCGTAGCCATAATGTTTTTCTGGGGGGTCTTTTCTGAGATTTCATGATCACTTGCTGATTTCCCCCATACATGCAGTCATTTCTGAATGCCTTACTGTTTACCGTCTGGCTTCCAGAGGGGAAGAAAGTAAAAAATGAAGGGTTAGAAGGGCACTAACTCCTTACATTCCCTGTAAGTCACTTTAGCCAGAGGGAGAGAGTTTTGGAACAATGTGGAGGACCTCACTGCAGTGGCCCCTTGCTTCTTCTCTGCACTCTGTGATCAGATGCAGCAATCAGTGATCAGAACACAGATCCTCAGTATTTGGAGGACAAGGTCTTTTTTGCCTACCTTGGTTCCCACCCATTGTGTGCAGACTGCTCCAAGAACATGTACACAGCTGCCTCCCCCGTTGCAGGCATGGGGCTGGGGTATAGGTAGCCGCTACTGTGTTAAGAGCTGAAACTGACCCAAATTAACCACAATTTGTTGTCCAAGTCTTTCCCCTAGAAATGACAAGACTTCAACAGACTCCAGAGCTCCAAAATAGTTAAATCAGACAGATTTTGCTGGCCCATTTGTCTAAGTGGGAAGGCAGATTCCTGATGCTTCCTACTCTGCTGTCTTCCCAGAATCTTCTCCAAGATATGTGTATTTTATAGACATTACACAATGCATACATGCATACATAATCTCCCCCAAATGATAAGATTGTTCATCCAAAAAATAAAAGCGACTAAACTAAAAGCCTTTTAGAACAAAAAATACAATTTGATAAGATCACTGATTACAAGATAAATGTACAAAGCTCACTAGACTAACATTTTATGCCTAGTACCTACTAAGATAATTTTTATGGGAAATGGTCTGATTCACAGTATTGGCTAAAACTATGAAAAGAACTGCTCAAGACCTATATGACAACAGCTCCATGGAGAATATCTAAAACTAAAGAATCAGGAAGGAGGACCAGAAGTAGTGGATTGAGGCAAAAGGGGCTGCCTGGTATGGTGGTGGCAGGAGGCAGAGAACTGACTTTTTCATTATAAGCTTGAGACTGCTATTGGACTTTTTAAACTATGTTTACATGTTAGTCTGGTAAAAATTTAAATCGAAAATTTAAAAATTCACAAGACAGAACAAATGTGTAAGAAGTGACAAGATGATTCCAGAACCCTGGAATTACAGCTTGTTAATAAAAGATTCAAAAGCCCTCCAGGGATTTTGTGCTAAGTGATAGCCCCACCAATGGCATATGTATGTATTTTTAAAAGACTTTATTTATTCTTGAGAGTCAGAGAGAGAGGCAGAGACATAGGCAGAGGGAGACGCAGGCTTCTTGCGGGGGGCCCAATGCAGGACTTGATCCCAGGACCTTGGGATCACAATCTGAGCTGAAGGCAGATAGATGTTCAACCACTGAGTCACCCAGGTACCCTGTCAGACGCCTGTATTAACTTCCAGCGCTTCACTTGCACAGCCCTAGGAGTGCGTGTTCAGAGTGAGGCACCTCGGAAACAACATTTAAAGGCAGGCTCAACATTTACAGAATCCTGAGAGTGAGCATCTCCTGAAATGCTGTGTCCTTGTGGCTCGCTTTGTCGTGGGTCTGGCCCTGATTGTGTTCCTGGGTGATTGCAGAGATCAATGCCACCACTGACTACTTGCAAGAAGTGGGGATAGGCATATCTATCACATCTCAATACATCTAACTCTCCAGCTTAGCCTGTGCAGACTTTGGATGCATCGTAGGAGTGTGAGTGAACTATAGGCATGATCAGGCAGTGGCCCCCACCCGCACCTGCTGTCCTACGTGTAGTAAGTTTACTGGAGCAGATCAGCAAGGCCCCTGGCCCTCGGCATGTAGCTAGGGGCCCAGCTAATGCCTTTCCTCCTTGCTAATTTTTAAGGGACCACCAGAAGCAGTCTGCTTTCTTTCACCTGGCAGGGTCAACAGTACACTTTCACAGTGTTGCCTCCTCACTATGTAAAGTCTCCTGCTCTCTGCTGCAATACAGTCCAGAGATCTCTATTATGTCTTTTCATTGTCCGTAACTTACGCTTCCAGAAAAGCAGAGAAAAATATTTAATTTGCATATGAGTCACCTGGGGATTGTTCAAGTCCAGATTCTGATCCACTAGGGCCCAAGGCAGGCATTCTGCATTTCTAAAGATCTTCCGGCATATGCCAATGTTGATAATCTTTTGCCCTCTATTAGTATCGAGGTCTTATTACACTGATGTATTTAAATGTAGTCAAATAAAAACACCAAAAAATTTTGTCTTTTAATTTACTTTTGCTTAATTTACTTTTCTCTTTCTTTTTAAAATTGTGATAAAATATATGTAACCTAAAACTCCCCATGTAAGCCAACTTAAAGCATACAACGCAGTGGCATTGAGTACATTCACATTGTTGTGCAACCATCCCCACCATCCATCTCCAGAATTTTTTTCATCTTGTGAGACCAAAACTCTGTACCCATTAAGTAACAACTCCCTATTTTCTGCTCCTGCCAGCCCTGGCAAACATCAATCTACTTTCCATCTCCATGAATTGATCTTTTCTTTATCTTAACTTTCCACAGAATTTCACACTGGCTACCACATTATACTGCTTGGATGTGATAAATAAGAAATAGCAAGTATGTGAGATGTCTTAAGACATGCATGGGGGGATCCCCAGGTGGCTCAGCGGTTTGGCGCCTGACTTCGGCCCAGGGCGCGATCCTGGAGACCCGGGATCGAATCCCACGTCGGGCTCCCGGTGCATGGAGCCTGCTTCTCCCTCTGCCTGTGTCTCTGCCTCTCTCTCTCTCTGTCTCTGTGTGTGTGTGTGTGTGTCTCTCTCATGAATAAATGAATAAAATCTTAAAAAAAAAAAAAAGACATGCATGAACCTGAGCGTGGGAGCTGCCCCTTCCCTGAAAAACTTAGGAACCTATGATTTCTAAGTTTCTGGGAGTTATTTGGTCTGGAGGATTTTTGAATACCCCCTCTAAGGTAAAAGACAAATTGTTGGGACTCTTACTATCTACCATGATAAGAGGGGAAAATGCTACATAGGCTTTTTTGGATTTTTGTTCCTTTTTGGACTTTTAAAAAAAGATTTTATTTATTCATGAGAGAGAGAGATGGGGAAGAGAGAGAGAGAGACAGAGGCAGAAACACAGGCAGAGGGGGAAGCAGGCTCCCTGTGGGGGCCCGATGCGGGACTCGATCCCAGGACCCCAGGATCATGCCTTGAGCAAAGGCAGATGCTCAACCACTAAGTCACCCAGGTGCCCCAGGATTTGGAAGCAACACATTTTATGTGCTGTCCTATTATCCATGTAGCCAGTTTCAGGAGGAGACCAGAACAAAAGAAGGCTCTGGAGATTAAGGCTGTTCTCCACAGACAAGCCACTCTACCATCCAGGCCCTATGATCCAGCAGATCCAACAGTCCTCAAAATATCCATGAGTTGCATAAATCACAGCCAGATCTCTAAAATTTTGGAGCAAGTCTATGCTGTCTTCTGGAGATGACTGAGCTCAGACGCTCACGTACTATTTCCATATGATGATAGAATGCTGCCCACGCAAAACCTTATGGTGAGGGGAGTCTACCAACTCTTGGCTCATGACAGGAAACTCAGGCTAAATGGTCCCCAGCGTCCCATGGTCAGACATGCAGTCTCCATGGAATCCCAGATGAAAGTCAGAAACAGTTTCTCTAAAGGAAAATAGTCATCTCTTCTGGAGATGACTCACCTCACCTCTGTAAAGATCCTATCTCCAAGTAGTGTCATATTCTCAAGGACTTCGATATGAATTTTAGGGGTCACAATTCAGCCCATCACAGCCTCCTTCCCAGCCACTCCAGTGCTTTCTCAACCGACCCACAAAGTAGCTATGGTGACAGGTACGGGGCTATTCGTGGGCTCAGTGACACAGGCTTCCTCTTCCCAGCCAGGCACTGTGGCCACTGCCCAACGCCTTATCTGACAACAGTGCAGACCAGTACTTAGCCCTTGACAGCACTGTTCCCTGGGGAAAGCCGCCAACCACCTGGTGGCAGGTCGATTGCACCGGATCTCTTCCAGCAGGGAGGGGCAATGATTCATCCTCTGGGATAGATGCATCCTGGACATGGACTTGGCCTCCTTGCCTGTAATGCTGCTGGCACCTCCACTCACAGACTCACGGAATGCCTCATCTACCATCATGGTATCCACACAGCATTGCTTCTGACCAAGGAATTCATTTCACCACCAGGGAAATGCAGCAGGGTGGGCTCCCGGCCATGGAATTCACTGGGCTTACCACATACCTTGTCACCCCAAAGTGGCTGGCCTGATTGAAGGGCTGAGTGACCTGCTGGAGATCCAGTTATGGTGCCAGCTGGGAGACGACATCCAGGAAGGATGGGGCTGTGCCTCACCCGATCCACTTGGGGTTATTACTACATACAGGGAGGGACACAGCTACTCTCGGTGCTGCGTCTCCTCATGGTGGAGAAGTGTCTTTTCTCGTGGGAAGGATAGACGTGTTTGGCGGGGAGTTTCATAAAGGTTTGATGTGTGTAGAAGAGTGTGTATGGAAGCTATGGGCCTCCCTGCCCCAAACTCCTATTTCATTGGCGGGCTTGGGTGTTCTGGAACTTCTCTCCCTTGCCCCCTGAACTTTGTCAGTAGAGGGCGCTGGAGAGACAGTAAAGAAAGTAAAGAAGGGGGTTCTAATGCCCACCGGGCACTTCTCCCCAAGGGCAGCGTCCTCCACCGCGTCCTCAGGTGACTTTGCAGCAAGTTTGAGCACAGCACTTGCCTGTGCATGGCTTACCTGGATCCCAGGGAGCGACTCTCCACCAAGTTCTGCAGGCAGAGCACCTCAGGGAACCTCGCCAAGGCTGCGCCCTCTCCAATGAGGCCTGACTGAATCTCGGTGCTGGACTGGGGGGTGAGGAGACTTCTAGATTTTCCCCCTTCCTTGGAGCTCTGCCTCAGCCCTCAGGTGGTGGCTGCATATCTGCTGTGCTTAGAGCTCTCATCCTCGGGAGCCAACCCCTTGTTACCCCAACCCCCTGCTACCGTCCTTTAAACATCCCCTGTTCCAATTCCGGGGGGGGGGGGGCTCTTGATTGTGCCCTGAATGATGGAAAGACTAGGAAGTTGCTCAGCTACCAACATGGACCGTTGGTTATGGTAAAGGAGGCCTCCTGGAGGGCAGAGCTCCGGTGCAGACACAGGGTGGTGGAGTCTAGGGCTGGCCAAGAGACCTCACACAGTGGCCCGTCTTCTGAGCCGCCACCCATTTCTCCCCTCCCCTTCTTTTTTTTTTTTTTAAGATTTTATTTATTTATGTGTGTGTGTGAGAGAGAGAGAGAGAGAGAAGAGAGAAGCAGAGGGAGAAGCAGGCTCCATGCAGGGAGCCCAACGTGGGACTCGATCCTGGGTCTCCAGGATCACGCCCTGGGCCGAAGGTGGCGCTAAACTGCGGAGCCACCCGGGCTGCTCATCCCTCCCCTTCTTTTTAAAAGATTTTTTTATTTTGGGGGGTCGATGGGGCAGAGGGAGAGGGGAAGAATCTCAAATAGATACCACCTGCCCCCAGCACAGAGCTTGACCCAGGGCTCGATCTCACGACCCTGAGATCATGACCTGAGCCAAAATCAAGAGTCAGACACTCAACCAACTGAACCACCCAGGCGCCCCATCGCCCCGTCGCCCCAGCCCCCTTTTAAATGATGTTGCCAACGCTGGCAGCTGTCCTGTCCCTGCACCACGGTCTGTGTTGAGCGTGTCAGGCAACTGACTTGTTTTGTTAGGTCATGGCGTGTGGGTCTGGGGTCACTGGCCCACGGAGCTCCGCTTGAGAGGCACCTACATTCAGTCCTGCTAAAAGGTCAGAGGTCACGCATGGCCCACTTGATCTATGAGGGGACGAGACCCTGGGACCTGGGAGCGGGCGCACCTGTGTTTCCCGGGGAAGCGTGTAAGTCCTCACAGTCACAAGGCAGCTTGGGGGAAGGGCCACAGGGCTCTCCAGTTTCTCCCATCAGAGGGGAAACTATCTCGCCAGCCCTTGAATCTGGAGCTGGTCCTGTGACTGGCTTTGACCACTGGGACCTCAGCCAATGCGATCCAAGCAGAAGCATTCGTGGAAAAGCACTTGTGCACCGGGCTGGCCTCTGCTTGCTGCCGGAACCTTCTGGCCATCGTGTGAACGAGCCCAGGCCAGCCTCCTGGAGAGGAGCGGCCCCAGCTGTTCCAGTCATCCGCCTTGACCCTGACAACCCCCCGGGCCTCAGGGTGTCTCTGCAGGGACGGTCACTGTTCCTATGGGAGCACCGACCCCCTGGCTCACCGCAGTCCTTAATGCGCCACCGCCTGGAAGCTCCTAGAACCAGGGCGCCACTCCCTCCTGGGGCCGCCCCGACACAGCCTTCCCACCTGAGCCCTGGCAGGTGCATCACAAGCCCGAGCCGTCCACCAAGTCCAAGGACCGTCTGCGGCTCTAAGGTGAGGGACAGAAGCCAGGGCCTGACGCGGGCAGTGCTTGCTTCTCGCCGCCGCCGTCCTCTGCTGTCACTGGGCTCTCCCTGGAATCCTCGGGGACCTGGGCCCCTGCCCGCCGTCCCTCCCACGATTCCGTCAGCACCCACGAGGGCTTCCCCCCCGCCGGCTGCCTGCCTCCTCGAGCCCTCGGCGCCCAGCGTGAGCACCTCGCAAGGTCAGGCCCACCGTGTGCTAACCAGGACCCGCATCCTTCCACGACCTCAACTCTAAGGGTCCTTCCCAGTGACCAGAGCCTCTGTCCCAGCACTCGCTGCCCCCTGTGACTCTACCCAGCAGTCCTCCACAGCCGCCACCTCCCATTGAGCCGCCTGGTTCTGCGGGGTCGCACCCTCCACCCGCTCCTGGGCGCCTGGCCCGCAGGCGTATGGCCGTGACCTCTCCCGGGGAGCCCTCGCCCCCCTGCGACCGCCGGACCACAGCCCTGGTCTCAGTTAAACCCAACACTGGGCGGGGGCGCCTGGGTGGCTCAGGGGTTGAGCGTCTGCCTTGGGCTCAGGGCGTGACCCCGAGGTCCTGGGATCGGGTCCCATGTCGGGCTCCCTGCATGGAGCCAGCTTCTCCCTCTGCCTGTGTCTCTGCCCCTCTCTCTGTCTCTCATGGATAAATACATAGAATCTTAAACAAACAGACAGACAAACAATGCTGGGACTTGGGGGGACCCCTGAGTACTAAACTTGGCTGGAGAAAAACTCAGGCTGCTGATGAACCCACTTCAAAGGGCACTTGATCTGCTGGACAATCCCACACACGGGACCCTGGGCCTTGTCTCCTCTCCCCTGGAACCTCCAGCTGCACTAGCTTCCATTTCTCAATTAAATGTCAGATTATAAAATGTTGATGTATAACACATTCATGTGGTTCAGTAATAAAAAATTATTTATTTATTTTAGATTTTTAAAAATTTATTTATTCATGGAGACACAGAAAGAGAGAGAGAGAGAGAGAGAGAGAGAGGCAGAGACACAGGCAGAGGGAGAAGCAGGCTCCATGCAGGGAGCCCGACGTGGGACTTGATCCCGAGACTCCAGGATCATACCCCGGGCTGAAGGTGGTGCTAAACCGCTGCACCACTGGGGCTACCCAATAATAAAAATTTTTTAAATTTAAAACAAGATATACAGTGAAATATTTCCTCCTCAGGGCTCCTTGGTGGCTGTTGGTGAAGTGTCTGCCTTTGGCTCGGGTCATGATCTCAGGGTCCTGGGATTGAGCCCCAAATCAGGCTCCCTGCTCAGCTAGAAACCTGCTTCTCCCTCTGCCTGCTGCTCCCCTGCTTGTGCATGCTCACTTGCACATGCTCTCTGTTGAATAAATAAATAAAATCTTTATCAAAAAGATAAATAAAAATTTAAAAGGAAAAAAAATCTCTCTTTCTCAATCTCTGTCTCCCTCCCCATCACCCACCTACCTCCTCCTCTCTCTCCCTCTACTTCTGGTGTGTACACAGCCACCTGTGTGCCCGCACACTCACAAGTAACCACTCTTATTAGTTCCTGCTTTGTTCTAGGCTGCCTTAATGCACACATAGAGTGATACAAATGAATATATATGACTTGTAAGAAACAAGATTCTCTCTAGATCTTTTCCCACTTTTTATTTATTTATTTTTAAAAGATTTTATCCATTTATTCACAAGAGGCACAGAGAGAGAGAGAGAGAGAGAGAGAGAGAGAGAAGCAGGCTCCATGCAGGGAGCCCGACGCGGGACTCGATCCTAGGTCTCCAGGGTCAGGCCCTAGGCTGAAGGCAGCACTAAACCGCTGAGCTACCCAGGCTGCCCTTTTCCCACTTTTTAAAAAGATTTTTAAAAATGCATTTGAGAGAGAGAGAGCACAAGCAGAGGAAGAGGCAGAGGGAGAAGCAGGCTCCCTAAGGAGCAGGGAGTGCAATGCAGGGCTCCATCCCAGGACCCCGGGACCATGACCTGAGCTGAAGGCAGATGCCTAACCGACTGAGCCACCCTGGCGCCCCTCTGTTCCCACTGTTATCTATTGGAACGCAACACACCACAAACTGTTCCACGTTGTGCTTTTTTTCTCCTTGACATTACCTATTGGAACAATTTCAGCATGAGGACAGAGAGAACTTCCTCATGCTTGTGTACAGCTGTATAGTGCTCCATTGTCTGGGGCACTCAATTACTTCCCCCGAGCTCCTGCTGGACGCGTAGGGAGTTTCCAACACTTGGCTACTCCACGGTGACTAGCCTGGTACCCGCATCACTTTGCGTGGATATTAGAGTGTGGATAAGATACATTCCTGGAAGGGCAATGGTTCAGTTTCTGTTGACTTGACTCATGTTGCCAAATGGCCCTCCACGGGGACTGAGTAAAATTACCCTCCCTGTGTACTGAGTGAGAGTACTTGATGGCTGTGAGCCCCGCCATCCGGTGTTGTCACCCACTTGAGTTTTGGACAATCTAATGAGACACACTATTTCTGCAGGCCTCTCAAACTTCACCCCCAACACATCTCTCCCTGGGGTCTCCTTCCTCTGCACTCAGGTCTTCCTCATCTGGGAGGTGGCACCACTGTCCCCCCTGCCTGGGTCGTTTTGATGGTTCAGGGACTACTTTTCTCTGCACCCCACTCCAGAGCCAACCCCATGTCCCTCCACATCGCAGCGCTCGCTGACAACATCATCTCTCCCCCAGGCAACACGAGCACCCCTCGAAGGGCCCCCTGGCCCGCCCCGACACCTCCATTCTCCACACAGCTGCCAGAGGGGCCTTTCCAGGTCATACATCACATCAGTCCCAACTGCCTCTTCGGAATCCTCAATGCTTTCCTTTTACAGCTGGAGTGAACCCCAACTCCCAGCCTCGGCTGCGGTTCTCAGACTCCTGGCTGCCTCTTTGGTTGGATCTGGCTCCGCTTCCCCCCTGCACCACTCACCCCTGGAGCTCCTTCCCAAGAACTGGAACCTTTCCAGCACCACCCACGCTGTCCCCCCTGCACTGCTCTGGCCGGGTCTGATTAAGCGGCCTTGTCAAGTCTGAGGTCCCCAACCAGGTCTCCTCTTGCGTGAGCACTCTGCACCTCTGCCTGGCCGCGGCTGGGGCTGCCTCACCCTAATCTGCCTTCATCTCCACTGAGTCACTCCCACCCAGCACCTCACTGCACTTGGACCTGAACTGTTTACTTGCTCTGTGCTTCTTGTGGGCCTCCGGGAATGTCAGCCCTTCTGGGCGGGGCAGGGATGGGGAAGGGCTGGAGGCCCCCCCACCATGCTAGTGCCACGGCTATGAACTCCCTTCCTGTTCACACGGGGCCCCCCCATACAAACTGAGAACAGGTGGCCACCCCTGCTGCCCCCTCTGTCCCCTGAGCCTGGTGACTCCTCCACTAGGGTCAAATCTTTCCCCAAGGGGATTTCCCTGGAGGGGGGAGAGGGTGCAAGGGAGGGGGTGGAGGGGAGGAGGTGGGGGGTACAGGGAAGTTCCCGAAGTGGAACTCTTAGTGGTGGCAGGGCCCGTGACCTCATGCCCCTTCCCGTCCTCTTCCTCATTCCTCTTGGAGCTCCACCGGCCCAAGGGGGTGGGATGGGGGGGTGGCTCTGGGGTCCTCACCGCCACCACTGTGCTCTGAGGACCCCCACCTGTCATGGCTGCAGTCAGGCTGGGGTCCCGGCACCCCAGGCTTTCAGGCCTTTAGGTCCAGCAGGTCAGCCTGACCCGAGAGATCTGAAGCTTCCACCGGGCTCTGGGTGCATTCACTCCCTGTGGGTGGTACTGAGGGGGAGAGGCACGTTGGCCCTTGTCTCCCCCCGCTCCTCCGCCCCAGCCCCTGCCCCACAGACCTGCCCTTCGAGGCTGCTGGCCTGGGACCTGTGGGCCCAGCTCAGCTCAAGGGGAGGGGGGTTTCCTCCAGGCCCCTCCCTCCTTGCTCCCCACTGCTCCCTATCTCTTTGGTCTTAGCTTCCAGCCCAGTCCCATTGTCTCATCTCCCTTGCACTGGAACTGGCTGAAAGGGGCCCCAGACCCCCAGACTCCACGTGTGGGTTCCTTAGGGTCCCCCCTCAGTTATATGGAATGGAGAGGACTCTGGTCCTTAGGGACTCTGCCCTTCCCCAAATCACCTGGGCCAGGTGAACAGGTGTCCAGGTGAGCTAGGGCCATCTCTGCAGACAGACTGTGGGGCTCCTTTGACCGCAGCTGTGAGGTCAGTTCCAGAAATATAAGGTCAGTTCCCACTGGGCCCCATAGCTGGAGTTGAAAAGATTGTTGGGATTCCACCCCCTACCCACCCCCATCCTCAGAAGAAATGTGGGAGAGACCAAACCAGCTAAGGAAACTGAGGCATGAAAGAGCAAAGTGACCGGTCGTCCCCATAGGCCGACTCCCCTTCAAAGCTCATGCTCATTGGTGAGAAGGGGGAGGAGGTGACATAGGGCTGGACTCACAGAGGGTTTGACACAGAGCCTGGGGAGACAGGATTTGCAAGAGACCAGGAGGCTGAGGAAGCCACCACTGCCCCATTCCTGCTCCCAAAATAAATCACTCCAAGCCATTTTAAAAATCAGTTTTATATTAAGCTATAAAAACTCAGACCCTGTCCTGAGTACATACATACAAAAGCAGTACTATCAAAAATAATATTAACAACATCAAATATACTAACTCCTACAGACATACAAAGTCCCTTGTATACCACTTACACAGGCCAGTTGCTGGCCACAGTACCTGGAAAGAGGGGACAAACCCAAGAGCCCTGGCCCCCGACCCCACCGCAGTGCGCTCAGATGCACGGGGCTGAGTCCCGCAGGAGCCTGCCGGGCGCCCTCTCAAGCTCAGAGGCCTAGGAGCGTTCCTGAAGCCGCGTTTTCCTGGGGTAGGATGACGCACACTCCAGGGCCGGGGGTGGATGGAGGCCTTGCGGGGGGAACCTCAGGCCCCCCACCCTAGGAAGCCCACGTCCTCACACCTGGAACCTGTGATTACATCAGGGTCCAGGGCGAAAGAGCCTGAGGTTGCAGGTGGATGAAGGCTACTCATCAGCTAACCTTAAAGTCGGGGCTGATCCCAGATGCCCTGGGTGGGCCAAAGGTAATCAAAAGGGTCTTTAAAAGTGGAAGAGGGGGGCCAGAGGGGAGGTCTGAGGTCTGTGATGTGAAAAGGATTCATCTGGCCACTGCTGGCTTTGATGATGGAGGGAGCCATGGGCCAGGGAATCCAGGCAGCTTCCAAAACCTGGGAGAAGTAAGGAACCTCCCCGCAGAGCCTCCAGAAGGAACCAGCCCCACGGACACCTTGGTTTTAGCCCAGGAGACCTGTGTCGGACTTCTCCCTCCAGAGCGGGAAGAGAAGTTCCGGTTTCAACTACCACATTTGTGGAAACGTGTTAGCAGCAATGGGACACTGACACAGAAGCCAAGGGATCAGAGGTCAAGCTTGCCCTGTCTAGACCTCAGGATGACTTCCAGGTGGAAGACCCAGGGTGTGCAGATTCCAAATAAGAGTTCGTTGTTGCTTTCTTCATTCCTTCCTAGTTCTGCCTTCGATTCCATGAACACGTTGAGCCCCACTCACTGCCTGGGTCAGAGGCGGCGGGATGGGCGAGCCCCTGTCCCCCGGCAGCTGGGAAGGCGCTCAGACCCAGCCATGGGGAGGGCAGTTAGGATAGACCGTGGCGGGCCCCACGGACAGGAGGTAACCCTGGGGGGCTCTACTCGGCCAGTCTCCCTCTTGGCCCCCTCCTCCAGTACATGTAGATCAACCGTCACTTACAGAGTTTCTCGGGGATTGCCTCATTGCCTCCGCAGGATGGGCCCTCCCACCCCCTGGGACAGCTAAGTAACCTGGGTCAGTCCAATTCCAGTCTCCCACGGGCAAGTGCCTTGGCTGAGGCTGGGTAGCAGCAGCAGCAGCAGTAGGCAGGAAGCCTGCTGAGGGCCATGAAGTCGGGTGGTTGCCCACCCATGGGGTTGCGTCCAATGCTTGATGGGTGCTCATAAGGAGGCCAGGCCGCAGGAAAAGCTAACCAACCTTTATAAGTGAAAATAGGGGCTTGGAGGACTGCTGCATCCCCTCGCTGACGTCCAGGATGCTCCGGATGCTCTTGACCTCGTTGCTCGACAGGTTTCCCTTGATGGCCAAGATGGCACTCAGGTGGCCTTTGCTGGCAGGGAGAGCATCCTGTCAGTTCAGCCTCTAGCCTCATCACCCACAGCCCTGCTCACGCCTCTCCCCAGTTCCCCAGACTCCTGGCCCCATCCACAGGGCCTTGCAGCCAAGCCCTGCCCATAAGGGGAGGTCTCATTCCCCTTTGCCCACTGTGCCCCAGCAGCACCAGACACCTGTCCTTCCCTAGAGTGCACCAAACCCCTGCCCACCTCAGGTCTTTATACTCCACACTCTTCAGGGCCTAGCTAAAATGTCACCTCTCCCAAGATTTCCCATCTCTCAGGTCAGCACCTCCTATCATTCAACAACCTTGGTTAAACAATCTTTACAGTTCATAAGTTTATTTCTTTATCTGACTACCTCATTATTACTAACCTTCATTAGGTGTAAGCTACGCGAGGGAGGACTAGACCTGGTCTGTCTTGAACTTCATTGCATCCCAGTACCTTGGACAAAGCCTGGCACTTAGCAGGAAACCACTCAATAATTGGTAGGATGAGTGGATGGAAGATGGATGGGTAGATGGATGAGTGGATGGGAAGTGAGTAGGTGGGTGGATGGGTAGATGGATGAATGGATGAATGGGTAGATAGATGGATGGATGAATAGGTGGGTGAATGGATGAATGAGTGGGTGGATGGGTAGGTGAGTAGATGGGTATTTATATGGGTGGGTGGACGGATGGGTAGGTGGATGAATGGATGGATAGATTGGTGGGTGGGTAGATGGATGGGTGGATAGATGAATGAATGGATGGGTAGACGGGTGGATGAATAGGTAGGTGAATAGATGGAGGAATGAATGGGTAGATGGGCAGATAGATATTTGAATAGATAGGTGGAAGGGTGGGTGAGCAGATGGATGGCTAGCTACATGGATGGAGAGATGAGATGAGTAGATGAGTAGACAGGTGTTTGTACGGGTGGATGGATGAATGGGTGAGTGTGTAGACAAGGAGAAAGGCAGGTAGACTGATGGAGTGGATCAGCCACAGGCTAGACTGGGCTAGACTAGGCTAAGCAACCCGATTCCAGACTGTTCACACTTTCCCTACCATGTCAGAAGACTCAGCTTAGAGAAACAATTGCCCTAGCTCATCAGATCCTCAGACAGCTGGGGGCTAAGCCACCACGGCTTCTAGCAGGTCCCTATCTCTCTGGTCTTAGCTTCCTCTCTAAGGGGCAGTATCATATAAGGCTAAAAGTGTGGCCTGTGGGGACAGGCTACCTGGCTTTGCCATCTTGGCTTTACCACTGGCTAGCTGGGTCACCTTAGACAAGTCCCTTAAGTTCTCAAGGCCTCATCTGCAAAATGGGGGTGAAAAGCATCAGCTTTATAAGGTTGTAGTGAGGTTCAACGGCACGAGCCACTGTAAAAACCTTAGCACAGTGCTCGGCATGTGGTCAGCACTCAGCAAAGGTTACCTGCTGGGCCTGCATCATCGTGGTCAGTAACTGAGCTCTACTAGTCCCGAAGCCCTGGGTCCAGCCCCATCAGGCTCTGGCCAGCTCCAGCGGGGCCATGCGGACAGACTGCCCAGTTCTGCGGTGCCATCATTCTCACCTGAAGTCGGGGTACCGGGTGGCGTAAGTGGCCACCTCAATCTTGATGGCACTGGGGTCTTGCAGGCGAATGATCTCAGCGAGCGTGGGGAGGGCGTGGTGCAGCCAGGTCGCTGACGAGCCCTGCAGGCACAGGTCTGGTTGGAGGCAGGCCGCCCCTTCCCCGGAGGGCCCCGAGAAGTTCAGATCAGAACCCATTGGGTTTGGAGAGGCCCAGAGGTGGCCCTGGCGCCCGTGGGGCTTGGGAGGGGGAGGCAGGAGCTTACGTTCTGAGTGCAGAAGCGCTGGATGACCTCGGCGTTGGCCAGGATGTGCTCGGCCAGCTGCCGCTGCTGCTCCACCACCTTGAGGACCAGGCTCCGCTTGCTGAGGCGGATGATGTACTCCTTCACCAGGTGCAGGTGCACCACCTCCATGAGCTCCTGTGAGGGCGAGCAGGCAGGGGTGTGGGGGCCGTCGCTAACGGGGAGCTCACCACCTTCCCTCGAAGCCAGGAGTCCAGGGAGGGGCGGATGCCAAGCAAACAAGCGCATGCGTGTGCTTGTGTGGGTACATGCGCGTGTGTTTACAGGTATGTGCATGCACACTTGTTAAGGTGTGTGTCCGGACCGTGCCCACCCTCCCCGCTGCCCACCAGGCCCAGCCACCAGCCCAGCACCTCCTCACCTTCTGGAAACAGTCGTGGAGCTCGGAGAACTCAGGCAGCCTTTCGCCCACGGTGGAGATGATGTCCCCCAGGGTCTGCGCCGGGGCCGCCCAGCGGGTCTGTGTGAACCTCTTGAACAGCGGCTGTGACGGCAGAGAAGCGGGATGTGGTCACACCTGCAGAGGAAGGCCGGCCAGCCCCCGACGCACGCACACTCGCACGCAGGGCACAGCGCAGGGCCAGGCGGGGCCTCCAGGACCCCCAGGGCACCCGGGCAGAACTCGGGTCCTGTTCGCAGACAGGAAGAGGAGACAAGGGCCATGAACCCTTCTCCAAGGTCAAGCAGCTGCAGCTCTAAAGCTGGGCGGGCCATCTGCCTGCCTCCAGGCCTTTTCCACCGCTCCCTCCGAAATAAATAAATTCCTGCATAAACAAAGACTTGTGCTTGGCTGGGGCTGTGAGGACCTGTGCCAAGTTGTCCAGGGTCACCGCCCGGCCTTCACCCCCGGCTGGCTACCCACCGCCTTCCGCCTTGGGCAGGAGGGCCACGGTAGGTTCCCGTGGCGGCAGGCAGGGAACCCCTGCTCTTTCTTCCCAGGGCCCCTGCCTCACCCTCTGCCCAGGGAGCCAAGGGGTTTCCGTGGACTTCGTGGCCACAGCAGAGGTGGCGGTGCTGCCAAGGGCTCTGAGCGCCCAGCTGGGCGTGAGGCATGGGGGCAGGGCACAGGCAGGAGGGTCTGGGGCCGCCGGAGTAAAAACGGCCTCACGACAGGGCTGAGTCTCGGGTGGGAGGGGGGCACTAAAGCTTCCCTGTGTGTTGCAGCCTGGGGACCCCTCTGAGGCCAAGTCCAGGCCGAAGTTGCCGGTCGGTCAAAAAGCCTCCAGGGCCTTGATCCCTGGGGCGACACACACCCATGCTTCGGCCATTCCTCCCTCCCATCCCTTTCCCCCCCAGGGCTAAGCTCAGCATGCACCCCGGGAGGCAGGCTCCAGCTACCTTCAGGTCCCCAAACAGGCTCTGGAGCAGGGTGTCAAAGCCGTGACTCTTGAGATCACTCAGGGGGCCCATCAGGTGGCCTGGGAGGTCTTGCAGTATCTGCCACTTCTGCTCCATGGCGGTGCTAGAAGGACACGGAAGGAGGTAGGGAGGTCACCCCAGCCCTGTCCAGACTACAGCGCCCTACCCAGAGAGCCCATGGGCCCTAGGCCCACTTCCTAAACCTAGAACCCCCTAGGACTCCCCATCCCCTGCAGAAGCAAGTCCAGATCACCCCATCCCTGCTCCCTAGGCAGCACCGAGCCATCTCACCCCAGAGAACGCCTGCACCACCTGCTCTTAATCCACATCTAGACACCACACCCACTACATACGGGCATTATGAGAAGAAGATAAGGAATAAATCCTTTACGCGAACGCTTGACCCACCGGCACCTGAGGTTTGCTGCTGCTGCCTGGGCAATCTCCTCCCTGGCCATGCTCCTTGTAATTCCACATCTTTGCTTATGCCTCCCACCTCCCTCTGCACCCCGTGCTGCCCCTCCCCGCCCTTCCCTTCCGCTCCTCTCCAGTGGTCCGCTTCCTCCAACAGACTGGCAGGCCCCGTGATTCCCACAGACCCCTCCTTGGGCCCTTACCGGAAGGATAGGCAGTTGTTGATGTTGGCCATGACATTGGCCCTGTAATTTCTCAACTGTTTGCATCTCTCCAGAAATTCATCAAAGGCTCGCTGGTAGCTGGTGAAACCGGAAAGGGCACTTGCAGGACCAGCACAAACAGGCACAATAGCAGCCTCCGGCCTGCCCACAGGCCCTCCTGGGTTGACAGAGTGCTTTTCCTTCGACAGGCTCCCTGCTAGCCTCTAAGCATCATGTAACTGGCTTCCCACCCTAAGGCCAGTGAGGCCAAGGCCTCTGCAGAGCTCCTGCTGCCCCCACTCCTTCCCAGGTCCTTTTGTAGCTGGAGGGCAGTGTGTGTGGGGGGGCATTGGTGTTGAGGGGATGGGGAGGCAAACTGGTAGATGAAGGAGTCCTCAGAGATGGGGAGGGAGGCAGCCAAGAGAGATGCGGGGCTGGAGGCCCAGGGTACCAGCAGAAGGGAAGCCAAGGCCTCAGTCCCTCATGGGGCATCCTCTTTGTAGCTGGAGGCTGCAGTGCTAAGAGTTTCTTGACGAGTGGTCAGTTCACCTGAGGCTCTCAGGGCTCAGGTGGGAGGTTCGGAGGAAAGAACTCCTGCTATTAATGGGACACACCAGAGGCAGGAAGGGGACCCTGATCTAGCTTGGATACCCATGTGGGACACAGGCAGGGGAGGGGGCCCTGAGAGAAGTGGCTTCCACCCCCAGCCCCATACACAAGCAGGAGCACACCCACCTCCTCAGGAACGCAGCTAGCTCCAGCAGCAGCACATTCTTTATCTGCACACCCAGGTCAAGGGTGATGCTCTCAGCCTTGGCCTGGCCCTGGGAGATGATCTGCAGGGGTGAGGGCTGAGCTGAGCAAGAGACCACCCAGACTAAGATGGCAGAGGGGGAAGGTGACATGCTGGCACAAGGGGTGGGTAGTGCTCGGAGAGGGCACGTGTTTGCACACACACAGGGACCGGACAGGAGTGGGCTCTGCGTGCCACACAGCATGCCACACAGCTTGTAGGAGAGCACGAGGGGCGGGCTGTGTCACCTGGATGATGTCGATGGCCAGCTCGCTGTGGTAGTGGCTGTCCAGCCTCTGGGGAGCCACATCCCGGGCCCAGCGCTGTGACTCCAGTTCCAGGGCACGGGCCATCAGCTCCTTCACGCTGGCCTGGGGGGAGGAGAGGCAGGGCAGGGTAGCACAGAGCCCGTCACCCTGCCCACGTGGAAGTCCCTGTCAAGCTCTTTGCCTGCGTCCTGTCCTGTCTTCGCGCCTCCCCTAGTTTCCTTCCTGCCCCTCCCTTGCCCTGGCCCAGGCGCTGGACTCACCACCTCGTTGGACAGGAACGTGGCCTCCAGCAGCCGGATCTGCCTGGGGGGCAGAAGGCTCCCAAGCTGCACTCTCTGCAGGTCTCCTGCCAGCTTGGGGCTGTTGATGATGTCACTGTGGGCAGGGGGGGCCTGCATGAGGAAGACTGCACCCACTTAGCACCATGGCTCATGCTGAGCTTCTCAGTGTCAGCCTCAGCCTCTGGCCGGTCTCGAGCTCAATCCCCCCACTCCCACCCCTGCCTCTTCAACTCAGATGATGGGTCCCCTACCCGCTCAGACTGGTTCAGGTCAGAAACTGTGGAATCTTCCTGCCTGCGGACTCTCTCCTCCCTCTCCCTCCTCCCCATCCACTTCTGCTCCGGAATAGATCCCCCTGAGCAGATCAGCCTCCAGCCACCCCGCTCGATGCCCCAGCCACGACACCTCGAGCCTGGCTCATTGCAGGGGCCTGCCGTGCAACCTCCTTGTCCCCAGCAATGCCTCCTCCGCCCCTCCCTGCCACAGGGCCTCGATTGATCCCTCGCAGATAAAAGCCTGCTCCTCTGGCAGCAGCCGTGAGACCCCTCCCTCCCTGACTCCCTCTCTGCACTCCCAGCCTGCCAGACCGGGCACCCTGCCAGCCCGCCCCACCACCCCAGGCCGCCCGGCTGCCCCCCCGAGGATGGGCCAGTCCAGGCAGGAAGGGCTGCCCCACCCCAGCCACTCCACTCACTCCCATGGCGCCTCTGCGGGATCCTGGAGCCCCAGGGACCGACTGGCCCTGGCACTTCCTCAGGGGCCTTTGTCTTCCTGGACACTCAGGAATGGCCCTCTCACCATCTCCCAGCCTGGATGTGGCTGTCCCTT
This sequence comes from Canis lupus baileyi, assembly GCF_048164855.1. Classification (NCBI taxonomy): domain Eukaryota; kingdom Metazoa; phylum Chordata; class Mammalia; order Carnivora; family Canidae; genus Canis; species Canis lupus. The sequence goes on along the minus strand of NC_132846.1, from coordinate 72,428,080 downwards.
CGCTCCCTGTACTCTGGCCACTCTGGCCACACAGCCTCCACAGCACCACCCCGGACTCGCTCCCCGCAGAGACCTGCCGTGCCAGCCTCAGTTCCCTGCTGTGCCGACCCCAGTGGGCCCCAGGCCAAAAGCCCGGAGGTCACTGGGACAGGAAGGCTGGGGTGCAAGTGCCTAGTATTTCCTGGTGAGTCAGGAGAAACTGGGTCACGACTGGCTGCCTAGCCCGCAGCCCCTGCCCTCTGCTGGTTTCCCTACACCCCGCTGACTCACCCACCACCCCAACAGGGCCCTCCCTCTGGCCCCCCGCTGGAGGCTGACACACCAGCAGCAGCTGACACCACTGGCCACCCAGACGTGCCCCCGAGACCCTCAGGCACTGCTCACACGTCTGTACCTCCAGGCTTCCTGCAGGCTTTACACCGGGGGGCCAGGATGCCTTATAGGAACCCAGGCCCCCGGGGCCCTGGCCATTTCCACCCAGCACTGCAGTCTGTCCTCACCCAGCTCGTATAGTGACAGATGTGCTCCGGGCCCCAGGGAGTCTGGGTAAATCGGAGGGAACGGGAGGCACTCTGTGTGCAGAGCCAGCCTCCCACCCAAGGAGCTCTGGGCCCCGGGGGCCAGAATCCAGCTCTGCGGTGGCCTCGCCGGGTGACCCTACACAATGGCCATATGGCCGGGCTCGGCCTCTGTTGTCTGTGCTGCCTGGGGGTGACCCGGAGCCTGCCAGGTAGATCCAAACACTGGCCAGCGCGGCACAACTCCCAGGAGGGCCATGGAAGAGGACTCCCTGGGTGGAGATCACCACCCTCCCTCCACCTTCTTGGGGGCCTGCCCTCTCCCCTCCCCTCCCGACTCTTCCAGCAGCCGGCAGAATTCGGTTCCTCCTCCTGTCCTTCCTCCTCCTCCGCCACCTCAGCAACGGCTTCCCCAAGGGACTGGGGCCGGTCAGGGCCTGCTGGTGTCACCCCATTTGGGAGCAGCAGGGTGAAGTGGGAGCCACTGCCCGTCTCCTCTGCCAGCGCCCTTCCGGCTCCGCCGGTCACCGCTCAGGTATGAGCAATGAAGTCTCTCTGCCTCGGTTTCCCCGGCTGGGGCACGTGGCACGTGGCACAAGCCAGTGTGTCCGGGGCTCCACGCGCCCGCCCCCCGCGCCCTGGCTCCTCGGAGGCCCTGGGGCCGGGGTTGGAGACTCGGGGGCACCGACCCGAGGCCCGCTGCCGCCGCGCGCACTCACTTGGGGTACAGGTTCTGCACCCAGAGCAGCAGCATGTAGGTGTCGCGCTCGCACAGCTCGAACTGCGCCACGGCGGCCAGCTGGGCCGCGAAGTGCTCGTGGTAGCTCTCGGCGTAGGCGGCCACCACGTCCAGGTCGGCGGGGGACAGCGGCTTCAGCCGCTCCACCACGGCCTCCAGGTCCTCCTTCATGGTGCGGCCCATGTGCAGGAAGGCGCGCTCGGCCTCCGAGCGGCCCTCGGCGTCCGCGGCCGGCCGCGCGCCCAGACGCTCCTGCGCCGCCTGCGCCACCGCGCGCCGCCACAGCTGCAGCCAGCGCCGAGGCCGCGCGGCCACCAGCGCCGAGCCCCCGGGCGCCCCCGCCGCCGCCGCCCGCCGGTCCTCGCGCTCCTGCTCCGCCAGCACCTGCAGCGCCTGGCGCAGCCGCTCGGGCGCCACGTCGAGCGGCCGCCGCAGCACGCCGAGCACCTGCTCGCGCAGCAGCACGTACAGCGCCTCCACCTTGCTCTGGCGCCGCACCAGCTCCTCCGCGCTCTCGCCGCCCGCCGCCGCCGCCGCCGCCAGCTCCCGCTCCAGCGCCAGCAGCGGCCGCGCCGCCTCCAGCCGCCCGCGCTCCAGCTCCGCCTTGAGCTCCTCCGCTGCGGGCCGGGCCGGACCGGTGAGCGCCGCCGCCCGCCGCAGGGCGCCCCCCGCCCCGCCCCCAGCCCCTCCTCCCGCCTTCCCTGGGCCCTGGGAGCCCCGCAGGCCCCGCCAGCCCGGATCCCGGGTCCCCACCCCGCCGGGCGGGGGGGGGGGGGTCAGCCTACCTGTGGGCAGCGGGCCGCTGGGCTCAGGCTGGGCCCCGGGGTCGCCCTCTGGCTCCGCCGAGCCGGGCTGACCCTTCTTCTTCCTCCCTTTGGTGAACACGCTGAGCATGCTGGCCAGGCCTTTGGACTTCTTCTTCTTCTTCTTCTTCAGAGCCTCTTCCTTGTCCCTGTCTGGGGCTCCCGCGGCCTCCAGGGGTGGCACCAGGTCTTCCGAAGACGCCTCCGACATGGAGGCCTCGGACTCCAACTCGGAGGTGGAGGGCAACTTCTGGGAGCTTCCCCGCAGGTCAGGACCCCCTGACGCAGTGTGCTGGCCTGGAAGGCCTTGGAAGAAAGTCATCATCTTCAGCATCACCCGGCTCAGGCCTGCAGATGGGCAGGGCGGAGGGGGCATGAAAGAGCGCTCGCTGCACGCAGGCGCTCACCGCAGCTCCCAGGCCCAAGCGCGGCGGTGGCAGCAGCAATGAGCTCGCTCGATCTAGTCTCACCACCGCCCTCAGGGTCTGGCCATCCCCTGGCCCAGAGGGGCACCGACAATGCGGCTGCTTCCCCGGACACCAGTTTCTCAGCGCCCACAATTCCTCTTCCAATACCCCCCAGCCCCTTCCTCAAATCGCCAGAAGCAGGGCAGAATCTGGAGATGCCAAGTCTCCCAGATGGAGGGGGTCTTCACTTCATTGTGGCAAATCCATCCTCGGCAGCCCACCCTCTGGGCAAGGAGAAAGGACTGGAGAGCACCCATTAGACCCCGGCAGAAGTGGCAGAGACAGGCCCCCGGCACAGAGCAAGAATTGAGGTTCAGGAAGGTCACAGCACCCGAGGCTCCTCCGTCCTCCCCGCCCTCATCCTCTATCTTGCCTGGTTCATCTCTTGTCTTGTCTCCGTGGAGCCAGAGAGGGATGCTGTGAGCAGAAACATGGGTGCTCCTGCTGGGACCAGCTCCCTACCCTGGCCTTGGGGCTCAGGTCTAGAAATCATAGTGCCCTCTCAAAGTTCAAGGGCTGAGAAAGGACCCTGAAGAGACTTTCACATGTCAGCAGGGGCAAGGGGCCCAGTGAGGCACCCAGCTGCCTGAGGTCACGGGGCAACTCAGAGGGGGCAACTCAGACCGGGACCAGGCTTCCTGGCTCCCACTTCACCCTGCTGCTCCCAAATGGGGTGACATCATCATTACAAAGGCTTCCACTTTCCCAGCCCTCCCCGGGTGCCCATCCCTCCCATCTCTCTCTTATTTCCTTTAAGGAAGAGTATTATTATCCTCATTATGCAAAACTGCCCCAGGGAAATGTCCCTATGGTGACAGTTTAGGCTTGAAACTCAGACCCACCCGGTGCTGGGTCCTCCTGCCTGCATGTCCCCCCCCCCCCCCACCTCATAGGCTGCATTCAGAGAGGTGGGACCACCTTGTGCCCAGCAGCACCCTCCCCAGCACCATGGCCATTATCAAAGCAAGGCCAGGACCAGTGAAGGGGAACATGGCTGAGCCCAGCAGAGGGGAGCATATAGGGCCAGGCCTCCCTGATGTCTGGGGCCATCCACGACCATAGTGCCTGCCCTCCTCCACCATCCAAGAGTAAATACAGTTGAGTTGTGACTCATGCAACACAATGACTTTGATTCACTTCTGCAACAGCCTTGCGAGGCACATGGAATGACCCATCATCCAGGAGAAATTGAGGCGGAGAGGACGGCTGGGAGGTGCTTGCCCCAAACACAAAGCAGGCGTGGATTAGGACTGTCAGACATTTTCCACAGCCCCTACTACCTACCCCTGCCCCCAGTCCAACTGTCCTGGGCCTCATCACAATCCCTGAGTTTGGCCAGAGCCACTTGGGGGCAGGAAGCCTGAAGTTTCTCCTAAACGGCTTCACCACGTGCCCTCTGCAGAGTCCAACACTGGAACTCAGTCACCTCTCTCATGTCGTTTGGGCTGAGTTCCACTCTAGGACCAAGTCACGGGTGCTCTGGGGAGCCCCAAAGCCAAAGTGCAAGGCTTCTAGGCTCTCTGCCCCAGCTCCCACTCTTCACCCATCGTGTTGTTGAACCACGCACCCACAGGAGCGGGTCTGGCCAGCTGGCTGGGGCTACTCAGCACCACCCTGACTGACCAGGGCCCCCCCTCCACCTCCATCCTCCAGCCAGGGTGAGGGAGAGGGCCACCCTGACCCACCAGCCTCACCTCTGCCCTCACTGCCCTCCTTGCTCCTTACATGTGCTAGGCTCTATCTGACCTCTTGCAGGTCCCCACATAACATCGCTGTCTCCTTGCCTCCCTGGTACAAAATCCTCCTCACCCTTTCAGGTCCTGCAGAGGCCCCCTTGGCTCCATCCCAGTCCTTGATTTTCAGAGGTAGCTGGTGCAGTGGAAAGAGAAGTGGCAGGGGGCGAGGGTCAGCTGGACCACTCACTGGAGTGTGGACAATAGGTCCTACCTCAATCTGTGAAACGGGCATGAGGACCCCCACCCCGCCTGCTGCTGACAGGAAGCGGCAAAACCCCAAAGCCACATGCTGGCCCCAAGCCACCTTCGTAAGGACACATATCCTGAGTCCATGTGTCTGTCAGGCCAACCTCAGCATTGTGGTAGAGCAAAAGAGGAAAGGAAAGGGATTCCTCTAGGCTGGGCTCCAGGCTGGACACACTGACTCAAGGGGCCTGCTCAGCAATATTGTGTGACCACAGCCTGTGGCCCCACGGTGGCACCCTCTCCTCGGGCACCGCACACCCCTTCCACTCCTTCCTGGGTCAGGGCTAAGGTTCACAAAGCCTCCCATGGTCTCTGCGCCTGGCTCTGCGTCCCAGCAAGAAAGGGAGGGCATAGCCATCCCTCCATGCAGGCGAAGTCACAAGGCCTAGGTCACAGCAGCCAGCCAACGTCCCCCCCCCCCACCGCCCCCCGCAGCCAGTCTTCTGCAAAAGGAGCAGAGGCCCCTGAGCCTTTCCCCACACCCCTCCCTCCCTGCCCTTCGCAGGACCCAGCCTTTTGCTGGCAGAACCAAATCCGAGTCCCCCAGCCAGCGCAGGAGCCTCAGTTTCCCTACAAGTGGGGCTGCCAGAGGCCTGGGGCCCTCGGAGGGGTCGCTCCCGGGTCGGGCGGCGGCGGCTCCGTCGGGGGAGCGGGCCGGGACTCGGGCGCAGGCGGGCGAGCCGGCGGCGGAGCGGCGGGGCCAGACGCTGTGCGGGCGGAGGTCACTTACTGTGTCCGGGCCGGGCCGGGCCGGGGCGCCGCTGTCCCCGCAGAGCCCGGCGCCGCCTTAAATAGCCCTCGGCCCCGCCTCCCGCCTCCCGCCTCCCGCCCCGCCCCGCCCGCCGCAGCCCTGGAAAACCCGCGGGCCCAGGCCAAGGCCGCGGCGGGGGCTGCCGGTGGCCCCGAACCCGGAGCGAGGGGGGCGGGGGGCGGCGTCACACCTTCCCAGCGGGGGCGGGGCGGCCAGGCTGGCCCGGCGTCGCCGCGGTCCCTGGGGCGCCGGGGAGCTCGGCCCTTGGGCTCAGCCTGCCGCGGGCCCATTGTGCGACGCCGGCTTCTGATTGGCTGGCCGCGGGGCCCCGCGCCCCCGACCCCAACCCCGCGGCTCGGCGCGGCACCCGCCCAGCCCGGGGGTCCCGGGGGTCCCGGGGGATGCACCCCAGCGCCCTGGGCCGCGCCGCTCCCTCGGGGCAGAGGACACCGGCGGCCCCCGGGGCAGAGCGCTCCCTCCCTGGACGCCGGGGTGGCCCCCGGGGCAGAGCGCTCCCTCCCTGGACGCCGGGGTGGCCCCCGGGGCAGAGCGCTCCCTCCCTGGACATCGGGGTGGCCCCCGGGGCAGAGCGCTCCCCCCCCCTGGACATCGGGGTGGCCCCCAGGGGCAGAGCGCTCCCCCCCCTGGACGCCGGGGTGGCCCCCGGGGCAGAGCGCTCCCTCCCTGGACGCCGGGGTGGCCCCCGGGGCAGAGCGCTCCCTCCCTGGACGCCGGGGTGGCCCCCGGGGCAGAGCGCTCCCTCCCTGGACATCGGGGTGGCCCCCGGGGCAGAGCGCTCGCTCCCTCCCTGGACGCCGGGGTGGCCACAGGAGCCAGGGAAGCAGCCCTGCCCGAGGCCGCACCCTGGGCGCACGGTGCCGCAGGGATCCAGCCATCCACCAGGAGCAGTCTGCTGGGTGCCCAGCACTCGCTCTCATTAGCAAGCCTTGCTTGAAAGGGTAAAATGATTCAGAAAGGCGAAGGGACCTACAGGTGGCCCGAGGTCCAACCTCCTGTTGCGCCCCTCCCACTGGAGCACTTTCCCTTTCTGGGACTGGGGCTGGGCTGGGACAGGCTTCTGGGCACCAGGCTCAGACCCCAACAGCTCAGGCTTGGTCATCAGACCAGGGGCCTCGGCCTTCCTCAGGGGGTCCTGTTTCTCTGGGGTAGGGGTGCTATTGCTGGTGAAGAGCAACCATTAGGGACTCACCTCCTGCACTATTTCTCATTTTAGGAATTCTTGCCCTCTGGAAAAAACCCTGTCATTAAGGAATTTCCCAGCTGGGCACCAGCTTCCCTTTTATTTATTGCTAGAGCCCCTGCTCCTCCCACCCCTTTGTTCGCCCCTACCCTGTTCTCTCCCTCCCTGTGGATTCCCTGCTCTCCCTATCCAGCTGGGCACAGATCTCTGAGGCCTGGGAGTGGGGCAGGCAAAGCTAGGGGTGCCCCCCTGGGACTGAGAACTTCCTCTTCCTCCTTGCGAGTGGTGGTCAAGTGCCAGCTTTGGCTTCAGCCACAGATCCTGTCCTAGGGGTTGTGGGGGCGCTGCTTGTGAGGAGAAGGAGACAGACTTCACAAAGTGGCTGTAACGGGGACTCACACTGAATTTCCCTGAGTCCTTGGGGGAGGGGTTGCCAGGTGACAGTTTCAGATGAACTAACAGAGCCACAGTGCCCCAGGGCTGGGAGGGTTATTCCATTTACTCCCTGGTGAACAGATGGGGAGACTAAAGGCCAGATCCCCAAGTTCATCCAGTCACATAGGGGCCATGAGGATGGGAAGCAAGGGCTCCTGGCTCATTGCCTCTGTGGCTGCCTGCAGTGGCCTCATTGTGCAATCCCCACACTTTGCTGCCAGGCCGCCTTGTCTAACCCCAAACAGATTGGGAAATCTCTGGAGAATCTGAAGCTTTCTGAGTCATGGGGCCGGGGTGTGTGGTTGTCAGGGCTGCAGATCCCACCATCCCCTCGGAGCCCGGGATCCTGATAGCAGAGGCAGGAAGGACACTTCGACAGGGCAAATGCTGGGCAGCCAACCTTGACCCCCGATGCCCAAGCTGCCTAAGCTCCGTCTCCATGGCCTTACCCTGAGCAGCTGCCAGGAGTTGGGAAAAGCTGCCTTCTCCTTTGTGGTTGTACCGGTCACTTCCCCTTTCCCTGAATTAAAATAGGAGACTCAAGGGTCATCTACGTGGAGACCCCAACACAAGGGAAACCCTCTGAAAACAGGGCTGCATACAGGGCCAAGGGATGATGGTCAGTGGGGCAGGCCCTATCCTTTCCCCCTAGTGATAGATGAGAAAACTGTCCCCAAGAGGCCAGACCCTTGCAGAGGGAGCCAAAGGCCAGCCAAGAATTCCACCCCCAACAGGAAATGAGTATCAGATGCCTGTTGGGAGTGTTCCTGGCCAGCTGCTGTCCCATTTGCTGCCTCCCCAGGGGATGGGCAGGGGAGAGCAGGCCAGCTCCACCTGGAAGAGAGGACAGGAGGCAGAAGCCCACTGGCAATCGACCTCCCCAGGCCAGCCCAGAAGTCAAGTGTGCCGGCCGGGTGCCGGGAGCAGTGGCCAGCTCCCCACTGTGACCCGGGGCCGCAGAAGCCCAGGACACGTGTGAGCTGGCCTCCCTTCCCTCTGCTCAGGAATGACAGCTGGCTGGCTTTTTAATTGTGATAAAATACACAGAACCTAATTTACCATATTGGCCATTTTAAGCATACGATTCAGTGATGTTTACGTTATTATACAACCGTCCCCACCATCCATCTCCAGACATTTCTCATCTTGCAAGAATGAAACTCCGAACATATGAAATGCTGATTTCCCTTTCCTTCTTCCCCGAGCGCCGCCAATCACTGTTCTACTTTCTCTGTATAAATTTGACTAAGCAGCTCATAGAACTGGAATCATAACAGTCTTAGTCCTTTTGTGACTGGCTTGTTTCCCTCAGCACGATGCCCCTAGGTTCATCCGTGTTACAGCATGTGTCAGGCTCTCTTCAATATTTCATCCTTTATCCGCTCATTTGTCAGTGGATCCTTGGGTTGCAGCCACCCCTTGGCTATTGTGAATAATGCCGCTTTGAACCCAGGTGAGCAAATATTTTTTAAAAATTTTTATTTTTTATTCACGAGAGATGCAGAGACACAGGCAGAGGGAGAAGCAGGCTCCCTGCAGGGAACCCGATGCGGGACTCGATCCTGGGACCCAGGATCATGCCCTGAGCCGAAGGCAGACACCCAACCACTGGGCCACCCGGGGGTCCCGATCAAATAATCTCTTTTATGACCATACTTTCGATCTTGGGGGTAGACAGTTGACTTTCATTCACCTCCGCAGGTGCCACCCTCTGTTCTAAGTGCTTTGCATGCGTTAACTGATTTCATCAGGCAATTTCAGGAAATGGATACCTCTCTTCACAGATGAGGAAACCAAGGCACAGACAGGTCCAGTCACGTGCCAGTCCGCAGTGGAGCTCAGGGCACCAGCAGCAAGCATTGCGCGGTATCGCTTCTCCCCCAGGGTTGATCAGTGTGTGAGATGCAGCTTGATGTGTTTAAGTCAGACACGGGTGAAGACCGCCAGCCAGCCAGCACAGATGCAAAAATGGAAGGTTTTACTGCCCTCCGCTTGTTTTTCATCTTTCAGAAAAAAAATTCCCCATCTCTTCCATGACCTTGTTGGGTCAATTGAATCTTCACCTTCACCTGGGAAGTAGGTGGGGCCAAGTCGACCTTGATGGCCCAGCCAGGTTGGGCAGTGTGTGTGTGTGTGTGTGTGTGTGTGTGTGTGTGTGTGACTGGTGGTCCTCCCTCTCCTCAGCCTCTGAGCTGCCTGAGAGCCTTGCTGGAAAAAAGGTCCCCGAAAGAAGCAGGACACTGCAGGCAGGAGGAAGATGCCGTTTGGTGCAGGGGTCAGCAGGTGCAAAGGCCCAGGGGCAGATTGGACGAGGATGAAAGGGCTGTGGGACACTGGGCCCGGCTACCCCAGGAGGACCTGGCCAGGGTGCCTGGGTCAAAAGGGCAGTGTTGACCATGGTGGAGGGTCCCCAGGGCTGGGAGATGAGGGCATTCCAGGATGTCACTGAGCCCTTCCCCCATGGCATAGGCGCACTTCCCTCTCAGAGATGACTTGCACTTCCCACTGCCCTAACCCCAGCCTGCTTCGTCCTTTACTTCCCAGGCTGTCACCTGACCTGGGATCCCTCCTAGGGCCTCTTTATTTCCTGGGGATGCCCCACTCACCAACTACACTAGGCAGGGCCATTGTATCCCCTGTTGACGATGAGGAAACTGAGTCTCAGAGTGGTAAGTGGACACAAAGTTTGAGGTCTTGAGGCTGTGGTCCCTGATGCCACCCAGCCTTCCCCAATAGGGGAAGTCAATTGCTCAGGTGCATTTGAAGCTGTGCCGGACCTCAGCTGGGGTCTGGTGACCGCCCCAGGGACCACGGGATGGCCAGGACAGCTGACCTGGAACCTCCCTTACAGGGCATCCCCGCCCACAAGGGTGCTCACCAGACCAAGTGTATACCAACAGATTGTGCCCCTCCCATCACCCAGGAAGTTCCTCCCTTTCCCCTAAAGAGGAAGCCAGGCCAAAGAGTTCTTTTTGCGTCTGGCAGATGGAGAAACTGAGGTGAGGGTATGTGGCTTTTGCAGGTGTCCTGGCGTCCTTCCAGTAAGTGCAGTGCAGGTGGTGATGCAAGGCGGCTAGGTTCAGTTCCTGTCTCTTCAGGCCCGGGCCTTTCTCTTAGCTCGCTTGATTTCCAGGAAAACAGCCAAGGGGCCTTGCTCCCCATCAGCACCCACCCAATGACAGAGGTGAGTCACCGGCAGGAGCTCCCTGGGAATCCCAGCATTGCTGGAGCCCCACCAGGCCAGGAGCAGTGGAGGGCTGCCCCAAACCCCCAAGCCCCCTCAGGGCCTGGGTGTTGGGAACTCCTCCTCCTCCAACAAAGCCAGGGAGGACACCCAGGAGCTCTGGGCTTCTGGACTTTGGAGAAGGGAGGCATGATGGTGGGGGCTTAGGCATGAAGACCATCTGACCCCCGGGGAGCTCCGTCACCAACATCTGTGTCTTTAGACACCCGGCTCTATGCCTCGGGCCTCGGTCTTCCCTCCTGGAAATGGAGGTGACATGTGCTCGGGAGGTTGCCAGGAAAGGATCGCAGGACATGGTCCATGTAAATAAGAATAATGCTCCTCTCGGGGGAGTGCGGAACTGCAGACCAGGCCCTCATCCAGCGCCACATTTGTATTTTCTCATGTAATGCTCCTAATTTTACACCTAGAGATAGAGCCCAGAGAGGTGGAGTAACTTGACCAAAGTCACACAGCTAGGAAGAAGGTGCAGAGCTGGGGTCCCAGCCCAGAGGTGTCTGAATCTAGACGCTGATTTTTAAACCCCTGCACAGAATCCACGGGAAGGAGGAAAGCCTTAAATCACTGAGCACAGCCAGGCACACGGGGGCTGGTGGTGGGGGGTGCTCCAGAAATGGCAGGACTTTTCAGGACATTCCTCTTTTCCAAGATCCTGAGATTTCATTACTTGAGGGTTCTCTCAATCTGAGCCCTGGGGCTCTGTGGGGCTGGCCCCTGTCAGCAGCGTCCTTGGCCCCCCAGACCTCTGCTTCACATGGCCTGGCTGGGGAAGGGCTCCTCCAGCCTACTGAGTTCCTAAAGGGACCTTGTGGTGGCAAAGGCAGGCAGTGACGATCTGGGGATGGAGGGGGACCCTGGTCCCACTGTGGCCTCCTCTCCCCTCTCCTCTCTGCCTCACCCCTGCAGTGGTGGGAGCCTGCAAGGACCACTTCCTGGCCGATGAGAGTGCTGCCCCCGTGTCCAGGGGCCCCATGAGGTGGGGGCCCAGGAAGGAAGGAAGAGGGAGAGATGGCGCAGGCAGGGAGATGACAAGCTGATTCACTCACAGCGTAGCCCCGCGCCAGGATCAGGGACGGTCTCAGATGCTGCAGAGGCGGAGACGGGGCCTCTGAGTGGAAAGGTCCCTGGGTCTTCAGTGAGAGGAGGGCAGGGCTGAGACCAGAACACCCTCCTCCCCGGTGTGGCCCGTGGGCTTGTACAGCACGACACTCCCCAGGGGAGCTGGGCCCGGGCACCAGGGGACCTGCAAGGAGAGGTGCCCACAGAAGGTGCAAGTCCCAGGCTGAGCTGGGACTAGGTTCCTGGGTGACCCTCAAGTCCCCTCATGTTACCCCAGGATTGTCCTTGGGTTGGCAGAAGGACTGGCAAGCTGTGGCTCATCGTGTCCTTGGACCTGAGCACTCTGCCTTGGGCAGGGTGCCCCTCTGTGCTTTGTTACTGTCCTCTCCAGGGTGGGCTGGGGTCCCAAAAACTGCTCAAAGCGGGCCTTGTCTTTTTCCACAGGCTCGGTGCCAGAGACCAGATGCAACCCCCAATCCACGAAGGAGCCCCAGGTAGCGTGGGCATTGAAGGCAGCCAAGCTGAGCTCCCCACAAGCTGAGACGAAAGAGCAGGGAGCCATGTGGGAGGACGAGGGTGGCCGGCAGGATGGCACCAGGATCAGCTGG